>NC_091473.1:189705037-190032648 GCF_036971445.1 Narcine bancroftii
TTTACCTGCCTGGCAATGGGGTGAAGGGTGGTGATCATCTGGACCCCTCCGCCTGCAGACTTGATTGGAGTTTCTGTGGGGAATTGGAGCTGAGCGACTCAATTAATTTTAATTTAATTTAAGCATACAGCACGGTAACAGGCCTTTTCGGCTCACTAGCCCGTGCTGCCCAACTACATCCTATTGACCTACACCCCGGTACGTTTTTGGAGGAAACTGGAGCACCCAGAGGAAACCCACGCAGACACGGGAGAACATACAAACTCCTTGCAGACAGTGCAGGATTTGAAACCAGGGTTCCTAGTTGCGGGTGCTGTAACATCATTGCGCTAACTATGCTGCCCTTAATGGTATGGAGAGTGGCGAAGGTTCTTGAGGAAATGTTTAATGGGACTAGCAGAGGGCCAAATGGACTACTTTACAATGCATGAAATTATTCACTCCCACATGATCATAACTTGTGTAATTTAGAAGCATAATTAATTTTAACTAACAATGGGTAGTTTGTTAACTTGCATGAAGGAAGGATTTGCCTATCTGTGATCTGAGAGGACTCAACCCAACCCACCAATTACTCAAAAGGTGGATTTACACAAGTTTGCTTACTGCGCGCTAAATAGAACTACAATATTTAAAACTGCAGGCAAGATATTTGGGTGGGACGGGTTGGGGGAGGTGAACTACACAATTTGAAGTTTTAAATAAGCTGACTGTTAGAAGTCTTAGGTGGTCGGAGGGACCTGGATGTGTAGATGACTGAAAAAAAATGCCTTGAATTGGGAAAAGAGGCCAATGCCAAGGCTCCCACTAGATCAGAACCAGGCTTACAGAGGGGATCTGATATCCAGGTAGTGGTCGTGATTGACGATGCACAAACCTCTGGATCTGCTGAAAGAGGTTCTAACCTCCCGCGAGTTCCTATGATGCAGTAAATCAAATCTCACTTCATTCATTGTAGATTAAGCAGCTAATTTTATCATGCCAACTTTGTAACATCCCAAAAAAAGAGATGGCTATCTGGCTGTCATCTTTGCGTTGGCAGATTCTCTTGTATTTTTTACATTACAATGGTGACCACACTTTGTCACCTTCAAAACATGTTGGAATATTCTCGTGGTAATGTAAGTCACCGTTGAATTACAGTTGTCTGCAATTCAACAGATGACACAAAGATTCAAGGTGTTGTGGGCAGCAAGCAAGGTCTTCCAAAGCTTGCAGAGGGATCTGCACCAGCTGTAAAAATGGGCTGCAAAATGGCAGATGAAATTTAATGAGGAAGGACAAACCAAGAAAGGACATACAGAGTAATTTGTAGGGCACTAAGGAGTGTGGTAGAACAGACCGATCTCGGAATATAGACGCATAATTCCCTGAAATTGGCGCCACAGATAGATAAAGAGAGCTTTTGGCAATATTGGCCTTCATAAATCAGAGGACAGGAGCTGGGATGAAAGTTGTATGAAACATTGGTGAGGCCAAATTTGTGCAGTTTTGGTCACCTAACTACTGGAAAGATAGCAAAAAGATTGAAAAGAGTGCAGAGGAGATTTTCTCGGATGTTGCCAGGACTTGAGGAACTGAGTTACAGGGAAAGTTTAAGCAGGTTAGGACTTTATTCCCTGGAGCATAGAAGAATGAGGAATGAATTTGATGGAGGTATTTAAAATTATGAGGGGGATAGACTGTCAATGTAAATAGGCTTTTTTTTCACTGCGGTTAGGTGAGATACAAACCAGAGGACATGGGTTAAGGGTGAAAGGGGAAAAGTTTCAGGGGAACTTCTTCACACAGAGAGCGGTGGGAGTACAGAATGAGCTGCCAGCTGAAGTGAATGCGGGGCTTAATTTTAGCAGTTAAGAGGAATTTTGACAGATGCCTGGATGGGAGAGGTATGGAGGGCGATGGACTGGGTTCAGGTCAGTGGGACGAAGCAGAAAAACATTCGGCGTGGACTAGAAGGGTCTGTTTCTGGGCTGCTGTAATTTTCTATGGTTCTATGCAGGAATCGGGAGCTATTACGGTGCCAGCAACCTGGATTCGAATTTGATGCTGTCTGTACATTCTTCCCGTGTCTGCCTAGGTTTCCTCTAGGTGCTCCCACATCCTCCCACCTTTAAAAATGTACAGGGATTGTAGGTTAATTGGGATATTTGAGCAGCACGGGCTCGTGGGCCAGAAGGGGCAGTTTCTGTGCTGTAAGTCTTCGTTTTAAAAATATAAATTTAAAATTTAATTTAGGATCTTAGTGGTCAAGCAGCATCTGTGGAGGCTGGATGGATATTTTGGGTTGAGTCGAAATCATTGATCAATCCCTTGCCTGCTGTAGAATTGCAAGAACTTGCTTTGTTCTGTGCTTTTCCCACCCCTGTTGACTGAGAAGAAAGAAATGATGTGCGATAATTTTTATTGGGTTCTCTGCATTATCCTCCCAAGCAGCAAGCTACTTCTGTCCACATGCGTTCCACTTCATGGTGGATGTTTAATTGTTAAGTTAAATATCGTGTTATATGGTGAGCTCTCCACTGGCCACCGTGACAGAGGTGCACCAAAGAAGAGGTACAAGGACTGCCCAAAGAAATCTCTTGGTGCCTGCCACATTGACCACCCCCAGTGGGCTGATATCGCCTCCAACCATGCATCTTGGCGCCTCACAGTTCGGCGGGCAGCAACCTCCTTTGAAGAAGACCGCAGAGCCTACCTCACTGACAAAAGGCAAAGGAGGAAAAACTCAACACCCAACCCCAACCAACCAATTTTCCCCTGCAACCGCTGCAACCGTGTCTGCCTGTCTCGCGTCGGACTTGTCAGCCACAAACGAGCCTGCAGCTGACGTGGACATTTACCCCCTCCATAAATCTTCGTCCGCGAAGCCAAGCCAAAGAAAAGAAGTTAAATTTATTGTCATCAGTGCAAAACATGCAGACACACAGCAGGCATAACACATACAAACAATACATATGCAGGGCAAGTATTTAATCTATGCAAATAAATGCATCAATGTTGTTTCATGAATGTGAGGCTCTCGGAGGGTTAGTGCGAGCAGTTCTGGTTGCTCTCACTCTGCATTCTCACTACCCGTGGGAAGAAGCTGTTCCTCAGCCTGGTGGTGCTGGCTCTGATCCTCCTGTATTTCTTCCCCGATGAGAGCAGCTGTAAGATGCTGTGCAGGGTGGAAGGGGTCCTCGATGATTTTGCATGCCCAGTAGATCATGTCGATGGTGGGGGAGACACTGGTGATCCTCTCTACCACTCTTATGGTCCTATGGATTTACCTCTGATCCATTTCTCTGCAGCCATACTGCACTGTGATGCAGCCAGCCAGAGTGCTCTTGGTAGAGCTCCTATAGAAGGTTGACATTATGGTGGCCGGTAACCTTGCCCACTTTGGTCTTCAGTGAGAAGATGTTGTGTATCCATGATCGGTCACTAGTTAAGTGAACTCCAAGGAATGAGATGGTGTTCACTCTTTCTTCTACGGAGTTGCTCAACTGCAGAATCTGAGTTTGATTAAATTTTGTCTCAAAAAAGGGAATCTGAAGGGTACGGAATATGTAGGAACTGGAGATGAGAATGAGGATCAAGTGCAGGTTTCCTGGAACTATATTTTTACTCTGATCTATGTTTTGAGTTATTTGACTAACCTGTACCGTGCTCCCTTCTTAGTGCAAGCTGCCCTGGAGTATGTGGATGAGGCACTGGAGAAACGGGATTCACAGGCTCTGTACTCAGCTCTGCAGAGTCCAGCCCTGAGTCTACACGAGGTTCACCGGGAGAATGTGGAATGGTACATGGATCAACTGCTCGTCGACCGTGAGCAGAAAGGATTGGTACGAAACTTTGCGTTTTGGTTCCGTACTTGTTAGTTTCCCATTATCATTGAATGGTCCAAATGGAATGGTTCCTGCTTCTGTTGATTAGTGCAAGCTATCATGATGAGCAGATCTGACACCAAAATGCCAAAGAATAGTCATTGAGTTCTTCAGCCCATCTTATCCAAGCTAACCAAGCTGGACCCATTTGCCATGTTCCTCCAACTCTTTGACAGCTCTTGGCCTATTCCCGTTGGAAATTAAGAGAATGGGTGGGGGGGGGGGGATCTTACTGAAACATTTTTAATGTTGAAAGACATGGAGTGAGTAGATGTAGAAAAACGTTTCCTATGGTGGGAGAGTCCAGGACAAGAGGGCACAACTTCAGGTTTGAAGGGTGTCCACAAAATGGAGATATGGATGAATTTCTTAAGCCAGAGGGTGGTGAATCCAGAATTTGTTGCCACAGGTGATTATGGAGGCCAGGGCCATTGGGTGTATTGTAACTTCAGCCTATTTGTGATGCTTTATGTTTTACTGCACTCGCTTACAAAAACAAAAGCTGAATTAGCCTCCACCTACAGATCTCTTTCTTCATTCGTCTTTGCTTGTCCTTCTTTATGGGTGGTGAAGAAGGGTGGGTTATTTAGTACAAAAGTTGGGATTTTGCAATGCAGCTGTGCAAGATCATTATCAAACCACATGGAGTACTGTTGTCCAGCCTATAGGAAAGATGGAATGGCTGCAGAGAAATGGATCAGAGGTCAATCCACAGGACCATAAGAGTGGTAGAGAGGATCACCAATGTCTCCGCCCCCCCCCCCCCCCCCCCCCCATTATCATTGACATGATCTACAGGGATCATTGTCTGAAGAGGGCGCGCAAAATCATTGAGGACCCCTTCCACCCTCCATAGCATCTTACAGCTGCTCCCCTCGGGGAAGAGATACAGGAGTATCAGGAGATTCAATAAGCTGTAGGGGAGGTTCATTAGGATGTTGCTGGGATGGGAGAGGTTGAATTAGAGGTTGGGCAGGCTGGGTCCTTGTTCCCTGGACCGTAGAATCATGAGGGGCATGGATAAAGTGCGCGGTCATTTTTCCAGGGCAGACAATTCTGGAATGAGGGGGCATAATTTTAGAACGAGATGGACAAGATTTAAGAAGGATCTGAGAGACGACTTTATCACTCAGAGTGATCTCTGGAACAAGCTGTCAGTGTGTGTGGAAGTCGCCACAATTACAATGTTCTAAGGATGTTTGGGGTGATGTATGGAGCAAGTGACTAAATGGTGGCGTAGTTAACGCAACGCTGTTACAGCGCCAGTGACAGGGAGCGTGGTTCGAATCCAGCATTGACTGTAAGGAGTTCGTACATTCTCCCTGTGTCTGCGTGGGTTTCCTCTGGTTTCCTTCCACCCTTCAAAACGTTCCGAGGGTTGTAGGCCAATTGAGTGCAATTGGGTAGCGCTATTTCGTGGGACAAAAGGGCCTGTTACCGTGTTGTATGTCTTAATAAAAATGCAGGCAAATGGGGATTATAACCTGGCCAGCATGGAGGGGTTGAGCCAAAGGGCCTGTTCTATGCTGAATAACTCCCATGTTGTGCACTGATGTTTTTCCCTTTATGTTGTGCCCTCAGGAACTGGGAATGATGGAGCCGTTAGAGGAGGAAGAACTCCAGGCTGCCGTCGATGCAGCCAATGAGAGTGCCGGTGGACACCTGCGCAGTGAGTAGGAAGGTTCTGCTATGTGCTCCCAGCATGCCTTCCCCTGACCTTGTCACGTGACACAGCGATGCCCATCTCAGCCATGCAGCGCAGCAACATGCCTTCGGGTGCCAACCTTCAAGCACGTGCTGGCGCCAATCCTGCTTGCGTTCTCGTGTCCCAGCACCTCGTCCAGGTGCACCTCCACAGTGGGGGGGGGGGGGCAATTGTAAGGTAGCCACTTAACCTGTAACCCGCTGTCTTGGGTAAACTTATACCTCTCATTTTGTTCATTTTAGATTGGTCACAGTGTTTTAGCTACCGAAAGAAAATAGACACACACACCGAGAGCAGTTCAGTTTATACAAATGTTTATTACTAATTCAAAAGCTGATTTCACACTACAATATGCAAGCCCTTCCCAACTATACTTATCAACGCTTGGACTGGTCCCAACTGCCGAAGCGAGGCAACAACTGCACACTTGTAGTAGGTTGTCAGGGCGCTGGTAGCAGCTTCTCCACCTCCCCCGACCGGGACGTTGCTCGGACTCTGGCTGTTCTTCCTTCTTGACAAGGGGTGTTCCCACCCCTCGGAGAGTCTAAACTTCAGCAGCAGGACCACAGACTTTTATACCCCAAAAACAATTAATCATGCACCCACTCCCTCTAACATTTGTCAGTCAAAATCAAAGCTGAGCATACTATTCTACAATTTAGAAGATTAATTATTATGGAGCAGGATGCTATGATATCCTGGTTTATCTCGTAGATACAAGGACTCATTAAAACTTCTTGAGCAAGACAGGTTGTGACCAATACGTCAATTTCAGAGTGTCGTATTTGACAACTGCTTTCCCTGGGCCTCACGGTGGAATTCCATTTCAAAGTGTATCTTCAGATAAGTCCCCATGGCTGAGTTTAATTACATCTGCTAGTTCTGAAAGTAAGGTGACCTGCATGTGGACCCAGTGTCGTCAGTTCCACATAAGCAAAAAGCATCTGAGTACATGGTTTTAATCCTCCATTACATTCCACCCCTTGGTCACAATCTGTCATTTGCGAGGCCTAACCAGTATTTGAGTACAGAGGGAGCGAAAAAAGAGAAATCAAAACAACAATTACAAAGATAAGCAATGACGCGAGCAACCAACGGAGGATATTGTGGCCCACTCCCCCAAATGACCACTCTGTTCATGTGCCCATCGAGCCAGGGGGACGGTATCAGCACAGCTGATAGTGGCAAGCTGATCTGCTACTGCATTATGTTGAGCCATGTTAGTCGCCATATTGGTATGGGCATCAACGTGATAAACGGTTATCTCACGATGGTGGGAAGCATCCCACAACAGCTGCCACAACTCTTTGCCCCATACTGGGCGGTCATGTATCATCCAGTTGTTCTTTTGCAAATCAGGCATCCATACCACAAGTCCATTAGCCAAAGCCCAGGAATCAGTAAACAGGCGAAGAGGGTGATCATGGGGATCTAGTGGTAAAGTGACTGCCTTCAACTCAGCATACTGACTGGAGCCACCATCCCCCTCCTCCGATAACTGAGTTCCTGACCTAGGATGGTAAGCCACCTGTTCGTGTATGCGGCCCACCCCTTCAGGCCCTCTGGTCGCACGACTCTGAATATACCACTTCCATTTAACAATAGAAGACTGCTGAGCCCGCCGGATCTTTAGATTAGCATCATTAGCCAGGACCCAATTCATTATAGGAAGTGCAGGTCGCAATTGAACATCTGCATCACCTGTCATTCTTTCAGTCTCTAGCAGGGCCCAGTAACAGGCTAGTAACTGTTGTTCAAAAACAGAATAACGAGTGGCAGCCTCAGGCATGGTACGTGACCAGAATCCTAGTGGGACTCGGCGACCCTCTTGTTTCTGCCAGAGGCTCCAGGAGGCCACATCATCAATATAATGGTGAATTGAGAGGGAAGGCGATACTGGAAGGTGGGTGAAGGTATACTGGCGCCCCTTCCAGGTAAAGGCGAACTGATCCTGTGAGTCCTCAGCTATAAGAATACTGAAGAAGGCCTTAGCGAGATCAATGACAGCATACCATGTTCCTGAGTTCCCAGTAGCAATGTTTTCAATAAGAGTGACAATGTCCGGAACTGCTGAAGCAAGTGGTGGGGCATGTTTGTTCAAAAAACGATAATCAACTGTCATTCTCCAGGAGCCGTCCAGCTTCTGGACCGGCCAAACAGGGCTATTGAAGGGCGACGTTGCAGGCCTCACTACCCCTTCTTCTTTCAAAGCATCAATGGTGGCGGTAATCTCCTCCTGCCCTCCAGGGAGGCGATATTGCGGAATGCATACAGGTTTTGAGGGGGGTGGCACCACCACGGGATCCCACTTGGCCTGACCCACCACTAATCTTTTTGTAATAGTCCGAATTCCGAATGCAAACCCCCCTTGGCTAGTATTAAGGGCTGTACCGGCCAACATATTAATACCCAGAATACACTCGTCAGTGGCAGCTACCAACGCATGTAACCATATGGGGGAAGGGCCATCACCCACCGTGGCACGGACTTTTATTTCCTTTGCCAGGGTGATTGCCCCTCCCATTCCTTCTATTCGAAATGTGGGTCCGTTCCAGAGGTCGGGGTTACCAGGAATCACCGAGTGCTCTGCACCGGTGTCAACCAAAGCCAAGTATTGGCGATCATTACCCCCACCCCAGTGAATTGTTAATGGTATGTAGGGCCGCGGATCCCCGTGTGTGCGCCGTGTCTCGATGGAATAGACACGGGAATCCTGCCCACACCTTCAGGCTTCAGAAGGGTTCGGGGGTTTCCAGGACCACATGCTATTGTTATCCTTAAGAGCCTGTTTAACCCATTGTTGTACCTCATCACGGGTAACTGGGGCAGGAGAAGCTGACTCGATAGAAGCAGCAGTGGGAGCAGAAGGCACAGCTGGGCCGGGAGGACCCAGCATCTGGGGATGATGTTCCCCTGCCTTCCTCTTATAAAGGGCATACAAGACTGCAGTAGGTTTCCCATCAATATCACTTTTAGGTACACCTAACTTTAACAAAGTTAGAAAAAGCTCTTTTCTGGTCAGTCCATTATTAACAGCAGCCCCTCTCCTTTCATCCTGTCTGTCTGCTTTAACCTGGGTTGTACGTGAGTGGATTTTACCTCCCAACTCCAGTTCTTGGAGTCCAGATAGGGCGTGCACCGCCTCAGATACGAGGTGCCCAATTAGCGGACTAGTTACAGACAGGACCAGTCCCCGTATAGTAGGTTGGGCTGAACGAACCAATCGGGTATGCATTCCAGCTGTGAATAATTCTTCATCAGGGCTCCCCCCATGCATCCACAGCCTCAGGCGCCCCGCATACAAAGCAGAGGCCACGGCCTGTTGGCGAATCACTGCTATACCCTCCTCTGGTGTGCCCCAATGGTTCTGCAAATGCAGATCCCAATCTACTGGTGACGGATACACCCGTAACAGGGCTTCTCCTAGAGTAGCAAGTAAATAGTCTACATCTCTCCTTCTGCCACGTAATTCAGCAGTGACTCGAATATCAGTAGTTAATGATCCTAACCCCAACAATTCCTCAGGGGTCAGATATATGCTACCTCCCCCTTGCTCCCAAACCCGCAGAAGCCAGGCCGCCAAAGTTTCTCCTGTCTTTTGCCTAAAACGATCTCCAATGGCGGCCAGCTCTTTTATAGTAGAGTCACGTATTGTTGTTGACTGCTCCCGACCCCTGTTACCACTCTGGCACATGGGAGGCTGCTGAGACCATCCCGTTGAGGGGGGAGCCCACCTAGCATAAGCAGGGGTTTGGGAGCCTTCCCCTGGGTCCGCTTGGGAGATCGGAGCACCGGTCCCTTCAGTTTCTACACTTACATCATCCCCCCTCTCGCCTTCATCTGCTTGGACAGTCCGCTGCCTTACGGGGCGGGCTTGAACAGCGGAGGGAGAGGGGAGTATGCCAGGCACATGCCGGGGGGTATCTGCATTATTACCATTATCATCATACCAGATATTCCCGTCCCAATCATCAATTACATCAGGATCATTGCCATTCCTTATCATGGCACGAATACGGTGTGGATCAGGTTCTACCCCTTGCTTTTCCTTATTCGCACAGAGCTGTTGCCGGAGTTTAATATTACGGCAAATTGTTTGAACATGCTTATCCTCCCATTCTTTGGCTCGATCCTGACTGGTGCTAACAATTTCGCTCATCATCGAGCAGCACTGTCGCAGAGTCTCTACTTCCTCCTCTAGTTGTTTTCTCTTATGTTCAGACTTTACCTGCTGCTGAACTAATTCAACTTCACGCTGAACGGAGTGGCGTAAGGCTGTGGCCAGCAGCCAAAAACCGTCTGTCAGCGTCCCCCGTTTTTTTGGAAATTTACTTTCTCGGAGGAGAGTGGCAACCCGCTCTCCCAGAGGCACACTTAAGGGTTCTAACCTTTCATCCCAACTGATGGGTGGTCCCAACAAAGACAGGGTATTAGCCAGCATGCCAAACCCATCATCTTTGGAAGTCCATCCCGGAATCAAAAACTGCTCAGGGCTCACCTCTTTCTTTCGGCGAAACATCTTGAGACCAACCCTGCTCGCAGCGCCAATTGTCTTGGGTAAACTTATACCTCTCATTTTGTTCATTTTAGATTGGTCACAGTGTTTTAGCTACCGAAAGAAAATAGACACACACACCGAGAGCAGTTCAGTTTATACAAATGTTTATTACTAATTCAAAAGCTGATTTCACACTACAATATGCAAGCCCTTCCCAACTATACTTATCAACGCTTGGACTGGTCCCAACTGCCGAAGCGAGGCAACAACTGCACACTTGTAGTAGGTTGTCAGGGCGCTGGTAGCAGCTTCTCCACCTCCCCCGACCGGGACGTTGCTCGGACTCTGGCTGTTCTTCCTTCTTGACAAGGGGTGTTCCCACCCCTCGGAGAGTCTAAACTTCAGCAGCAGGACCACAGACTTTTATACCCCAAAAACAATTAATCATGCACCCACTCCCTCTAACATTTGTCAGTCAAAATCAAAGCTGAGCATACTATTCTACAATTTAGAAGATTAATTATTATGGAGCAGGATGCTATGATATCCTGGTTTATCTCGTAGATACAAGGACTCATTAAAACTTCTTGAGCAAGACAGGTTGTGACCAATACGTCAATTTCAGAGTGTCGTATTTGACAACTGCTTTCCCTGGGCCTCACGGTGGAATTCCATTTCAAAGTGTATCTTCAGATAAGTCCCCATGGCTGAGTTTAATTACATCTGCTAGTTCTGAAAGTAAGGTGACCTGCGTGTGGACCCAGTGTCGTCAGTTCCACATAAGCAAAAAGCATCTGAGTACATGGTTTTAATCCTCCATTACACCCGCGCACCTGTTGAGATGTGGGAGGGAACCAGAGCACCTGTGAGGAGAACGTGGAAACACGTGGCGTCGGCGGTCGGGATTGAGCCCAGGGTTGCTTGAGCTCCAGCGTGCCACCCTGATGGCTGAGGTGACAGCTGCGGTTCAGTGAGTAGAGTGCCAGTCTCTCCTCAGAATTCATAACTCTCTGAGCAAGAATCATAAGAAATAGGAGCAGGAGTAAACTATCTTGCCCATTGAGCCTTCTCTGCCAGTCAATGATGGGTTGATCTCCATATTCCTTAATTTCCCTACTCTGTAAATATATTGCCTGAAATATATTTACTGAGGTCGTCTCCACTGCTTCAATGGGCATTGAATTCCACAGATTCCCCACCCTCTGGGGAAAAGCAGTTCCTCCTCATCTCCCTCCTAAATCTAGTCCCCTGGATCTTGAGGCTATGTTACCTAGTTCTGATCTCCTCCACCAATGGAAACCATTTACCTATGCCTTCATAATTTTGCATGTTTCTATAAGATCCTTTCTCATTCTTCTAAATTCCATTGAGTACAGTCCCAGGCTACTCGATCTCTCTTCATAGGCTAACCCTCTCATCTCTGGAATCAACCTGGTGCGCCTCCTCTGCACCTCCAAAGCCAGCCCATCCTTTCTTGAGTAAGGAGACCAGAACTGCCCGTAGTTCTCCAGATGCAGCATCACCAGTATCTTGTACAATTGCAGCATAACCTCTCTGCTCATAAATTCAATCTCTCCAGCGATGAAGGCCAGTGTTCCATTTGCCCTTCGATAGACTGCTGCACCCGCAAACCAACTTTTTGTGAATATGCACAAGCACTCCCGAGTCCTCCTGAAGGGCAGCATGCTGCAATCGCTTGCCATCTAAATAATAATCAATTTTTCCTTCCAAAGTGGATATCCTCATATTTACCAACATTGTACTCCTTCTGGTAGGCCCTTGTCCACGCACTCTCCCTATCCTCTGCACAATTTGCTTTTCCCCTCAATTTAGTGTCATCAGCAAACATAGATGCACCACATTTTGTCCCCTCTTCCAGATTGTTAACCCTCCTCATCCCTATATTAAATGCTTTCTCCTTAGTTTGTGATCCCCTTGTTCTGGACTTACCTCTACATTCTTCCTGGATCTAACCTGTTACCTTTCCGTGAAATCCCCTGAATTCTAATGTATGACCCCAGTCTATCTTCATCAGTCAGTTCTGCCATCCTAGGAACTATCACCTTGCTAAACTGTGAACCCAGTGGTAGGAAACGTGAAATGTAATACCAGAACACCTTCTTTCATAAACTTGCCAGGGCTCTCTAAAGTGAGGCCTACCCTCTGCTGACTGTTCCGGTGCTTTTGGGAACTCGGTCCTTAAAAATTCAGGCATTGAGGAAGCCATTCAACCCATAATGTCCATGCTGGTCTCATATCACCTTTTGGCCCCACAACCAGTCCATTATAAATACATTGAGTGCTTTCTTGGCTACACAGTATGTCCCAGAACCCCCACCACCATCTGAGTGTGAGTATTTCCTGTTCCTTCCCTAACCCTTCTATCACTTTAAATCTCTAATACATAGAACATTACAGCACAGTACGGGCCCTTTCCCCCGCGATGTTGTGCTGACCAATATACAAAAAAAAACTAAACCCTCCCTACCTCATAATGCCCAATTTCTCTTTCATCCATATGCCTGTCTAAGAGCCCTATTTCAGTCTCCACCACCACCCCTGGCAATGCATTCCAGGCCCCCACAACTCTGTGTTTAAAAAAAAACATACCCCTCATGTCTCCTCTTAACTTTCCTCTCTTCTGGATCTTGACCTGTTTGCTCAGAGAACACCACGATTACGCAGTGGTTAGCTCACTGACCCGTGGCCCCGTGCACCCAGGTTTAATCCTGACCCTGAGAGCTGTCACTGGGGCGTTTGCATATTCTCTCTGCGACCCCCCAAGGGTGCTTTGGTTTCTTTCCACGTGCTGAGCGTTAATTGCCCAGTATAGGTTTACCACACCCAGGAGTTGTGTATTTATGTATAAAGCAAAGATTATTGTCGTCTGATTGTACATGTACAAACTGACAAAACAGCCTCAGTAAAAAAACTTGCAGATACACCACAAGACTTTAAACACATATGGACAAACAATATCTGAGCAGGATAGGTACTTTACCTAAGCAAATAAATATTGTTTCCTGAACATGAGTGTCACGGATGGTGAGAGTGAGCAGTTCCTTTGGTCGTTCATCATTCTCACTGCCTGTGGGAAGAAGCTGTTCCTCAGCCTGGTTCTGATCCTCCTGTACCTCTTCCCCAATCGGGAGCAGCTGAAATATGCTGTGTGCAGGGTGGAAGGGGTCCTCTGATTTTTAAATTTAAAAAAAAATTAGACATACAGCACAGTAACAGGCCATTTCGGCCCTCGAGTGCTTGCCACCCATTGTGGACCCAATCAACCTAAACCCCGGTACGCCTCGAATGGTGGGAGGAAGCTGGGTCCCCTGGGGATAACCCACGCAGACAAGGGGAGAACGTACAAACACCTTATAGACAGGTCCCAATCGCTGGCGCTGTAAAGATGTTGCACTAACCGCTATGCCAACCGTGCCGCCCTTTTTTTGCTTTTAAGACAACGGCCCCAGTAGATCATGTCGAAGGTGGGGGTGGAGGGGGTATAGACTCCAGTGATTCTCTCTGCCACACTTATGATCCTGTGAATTGACCTCCAATCCATTTCTCTGCAGCAACCGGTGATGCAGCCGGCCAGGGCACTCATGGTGGAGCTCTAATAGAAGGTTGATGTAATAGTGGCCGGTAGCCTTGCCCGCTTCATTCTTCTCAGGAAGTGCTGTTGCTGCTGTGCTTTCCTGACTAGTGAGAAGATGTTGTGTGTCCACGATAGGTCACTCCAAGGAAATTGGTGCTCTGCACTATAGAGTTGTTGATGTGTTGTGGAGGGTGGTCGTTCCTGGTCCTCCTGAAGTCCACGATCTTCTCCTTCATTTTGTCCACATTGAGACTCAGGTTATTGCTCTCACACCATTTCAATAAATGTCTAAAAAGAAGAGCTGATGGTCATGCAAGGGAAAACAAGTTGCAAGTATAATAAAATGGGAATTGGGGTCTCTGGGAGTCTGACCTAATTGATCAAATAATGTCCTGCATCATAATAAGTAAATGGATCCTTGATGCCTGGGCTCCTCATAATTTATACTGTAACTTCATTGAGCTTTTCCTCTTTTACCCCAAAGAAAACAATCCCAGCCTGTCCCTCGGAGCTAGAAATTCCTTGATAAACCTCCCCAGTGCATCATCCTACAATGAACTGACCAGAACAATACATGGTACTCAAGCTGTGGTCCACCTGGTGGGGTACACAGTTTGAACAGAACCTCCCTGCTCTTGGGCACGAAGCTTCTGCTTGAAAAAGAAAGTGTCCCACGCTGCTCCCTTCACAGAGCCTTGGATAGATGCACCAAGGTTCCTCTGTACTTTGTAGGGTGTGTTTGTGCTCCATTAACACTGGACAACAATTTTTTTTTAAAAAGGTTTGCTTCTTGAAAAAAAGAGGGATTATGATAGACAACTTCAAGCCAAACTCGAAGATAATTTCAGATTTCATGTAGGAAGTTGGAGAAACATTAAATTAACTTTTATTGAATTTAGCCTGTTAAATTGCATAATAATGTTCACACATTGTGTTAGTTCAACTGAAAAAAAGTTGTCTTGCCACTGATTTCCATTTGTACTCTGCATCTGATGTCTCTTGAGTCAGTGCCCAACAATAGTTGGCCAGCATTGATGGATCCAGTTGCCCTGATGCTGCTTTTCCATGGTCACAATGTCCTGGTGAAATCTTTCACTGTGTCTGTCACTGACGGCACCAAGATCAGCAGGGAAGACGTCCAAGTGCAAATGCAGGAAATGAATTTTCAGTGAAGTTGCGCTTCATGGTTTTGTCTGCTTGAAGTAGACTTAACCTATTTTTGTGATTTCCTGTCATACTTTATATCTAAAAAACAGTGCATGATAGCAAAATTTCCAGGCAATTTTCGTGGTCAGCAGCCCAAAATCCATAAGTGCCTAACCTTTTACTGGGATTGTCAGGACTGAACACCTGTCTTTGTTCACAATCTTTTGGATTTCGGAATCATTTTAAAATGGCCATCTCTTTAAGCAAGTGTGCTATTTCAAGAGCTCACAAACCAGGGGCACAAGGTGTTAAATGAATTTAGATCAATAAAGTCCAGAATATCACTAGCATGTTTTTTAAAATTTTAAAGTAAAACTTCAAAATAAAACTGGCTCAGACTACCATCCCTATCCCTGCTGCTGTTGTCGTCCCTGCTGCTGTTGTCGTCCCTGCTGCTGTTGTCGTCCCTGCTGCTGTTGTCGTCCCCGTCCCCGCCCTCTCACCTTCGGTGGAAAGGTGACTCAGTCCCGAGCACCCAGTGGGAGAGAAGTAGGCAGCGGCTGGCTCAATGTGGGAGCAATGGCCATCTTCCTTACCCATAATCCTCCATGCAGATAAGTTGAATATTCTGTCTGGGCACCCTCCAACCAAATGGCATTAGCATTGACCTCCAGTTTCTATTAGCCCCCCCCCCACCTCCTGTCTCTCCCCTTCCACTACCCCCATTTCTCCTTTACCTTTTTCCCTCTGTCTCCTTTCCTCCAGTTCTGCATCCTCACCTTTCCTCTTCAGTACTCTTATCCATATCCAATGATTCCCTTTTGTCTGTTGGCGTTTGTTCTTTGCCTCACTCCACCCCTCCCTCCCCCACTCTCCATTTCTTCCCTTCTCCTCCAGCCCTTTTATTCAGGCGTCTGCTCGGGGCTGAAACGTCAGTAATATATCTTTATCGCCTATGGGTGCTGCAAAACCTGCTGTGCTCCTCCAGCATTTATGTGTTTTTACAATAATCATAGTATCTGCAAACTCCTATTTCACTAGATAAGTTGAAACTGGAAGGCATAGGTTTAAGGTGGGGAAAGATTCAAAAAGTAGTTGGGGGAAACTTCACTGAGGGTGATGAGAAGCTGTTAGAGGAAGTAGCAAAGTTGGCGACAATTACAGGTCAAGAACCCCTTGTTTGTAATTCATGGGACCTGAAGTGTTTTGGATTTTGGATTTTTTCAGATTTTGGAACACCATTTTATAAAATGCACCCATCCACTCAGCAAGCAAATGGGTCCAGCATGAGAAGGCAGCTGGGTCAGCAGGGAGGTGGGGCTGAAGGGCCTTGTTTCCCTGTTGTAAACTGAATCAGTGTCTCTAAAACCACTCCATTGGCTTTGATCATTGTGTTCCAATTGATGCAAACCAAATCTTGTCCCTTTTAACCGTGTAACTGTCTGTACTCAGTGATGCAGTCTGTGGCAAGGATCAATGCAGCAGTGCGCCATGGAGTCCCCAGTGAAACGGTGAAGGAACTAATGAACCCCAGTGCCAAGCTGCCATCTGTCTACCCATTCGCACCAAGACTGTACCAGAGAGAGCTATCTACTCTGCAGAAGCAGAAGCCTCAGGTAAGAAACCTCGGCCTCTTGCCCAACAGTAGCACTTGCAGGTTCTATTCCTTTATCACAATGATTTTCAAACTTTTTATTTCCACTCACATACCACCTTAAATTATCCCCATGCCATAGGTGCTCTGTGATACTTAAGGTGGCATGAGAGTGGGAAATTGAGAACCACTGCTCTCGACCTAATCGTTACTGAAATATTTTGCTTGAGAAAAATTGTCATCAGCCTTTGGAGTTATGAAACCGTGCACATAACGAGTCCATTAGGTACGATTAAAATGGTGGTTTTCAAACTTTTCTTTCTACTCACATGCCATCTTAAGTAATCCCTTATTGATTACAGAGCACTGATGGCATAGGGATTATTTAAGGTGGGATGTGAGTGGAAGGAAAAAGGTTGAGAACCACTGCTTTACCAGCACAGCACCCTTGAATGATGATAGTATTTTCAAGGCAACTAAAATGTATTCCCTGCAATCCTGGCTTCCATGTAGAACAAAAGCAAGGCAGTTGTGCTTGAGAAATAAAATTCCTGCTCAGGTGAGAGCAGAAGTACTGTGTCCGTTTCTAGGGAACCTCTGGTTGGATGCCAAGGACGCTTCTCACAGTGACACCAGGAAGCTCGGGGGCGGGGGGGGCGGTGATTGTCTGCTGCCCTGGTTGCTCGATTAAGCTAGAAAGAGTGTGGAAAAGATTCAGAAGGATGTTGCATGATGAGGTTTTCTTCCTGGACTGAAGGAGGCTGAAAGAAGGGCCTTATCGAGGTTTATAAAATCATGAGGAGCATGGATAAGAGCCACAGAATAACATGGCACAGAAAAGGGCCCTTCGGCCCATCTAGTCTGTTCGTGATGTGTATGTCCATAGTCTTGTGTGCCTTTCCCTTGCTAACGTGTATGGTCTTGTTTGCCATTCCCTTGCTGACGTGTCTGTCCATGTACTTCCAGACTGAACACCCACGAATTGGAGGAACAACCTTACCTTCTATCTGGGCACCCTCAAACCGGGTGGCATTAACATCGACTTCTCCGGTTTCCATTGAGACCCCATCTTCATTCCCCATGTCGCCTTTCCTCCATCCCTCCCTGCCTCACTCTTGCTGAAATGCTGACCTTGTGCTCTGCCACCCCTGTAATGCTGCCCTATGTATCCTTGCCTATTGTTGTACTACCTGCTGTACTTGAGTATGGGCTGACTTCCCTGGAGAGCACACAGAAAAAGGCTTTTCACTGCATCATGTTTAGGTGACAATAAGCAATTCCTTTTTTCTTGGAATTGCATCCAGAATGAGGCATTTCTGTTATTGGATAAGCTGCAGAACCTTGGATTTTAATTGCTTGATAAAGCTTTGGAGATGAATTATTGGTATGCAGCAAGGTGTTAGCTGAGATGTGCTCCCCAAACAAGGAGGATGTTTGATTGTAACTCAAAAGTGAACTGAACAGGTACTTGGCGAAGAAACTGCAGGACCAAGGAGGATGTGCCTGGACTAATTGACGTGCTCTTTCGCCACGCCACATACAGAGTGGCCTTCTGTATGGGTCTGTGACCAGGGGTGCTGCATCTTTGAGGAAATTCCAGTATATCACCAAAGACACTTGGAAACTTCTACAGATGTTCTGTGGAGAGCATTCTGGCTGGTTGCATCACAGAGGTGCCAATGCTCAGGACAAAGGTTGTTAACTTAGCCATCATGAGCACCAGTCTTCACTCCATCGAGGAAATCTACAAGGGATGGTGTCTAAAGAAAGCAGCCTCTCTCCTCAAGGACCCTCACCACCCAGGCCATCTGTTAGCATCACGGAAAAGTTGCAGGAGCCTGAAGACAAGCACTCAGTGGCATAAGGGCAGCTTCTTCCCCTCTGCCATCAGATTCCTGCCTTACTTTGACTTATTTATTTTGTAAGGTGGTTTATATACATGTTTACACTGAGATGCTGCAGCAAAACAAACAATTTTGTGACAATAAGTTCTGATTCTTCCTGCAGGGAGAACTGACCCAGGAGGAGCTGTACATTGCCGTAGAGATGCTGTCGGCGGTGGTGTTGATAAATCGAGCCCTGGATGCGGGCGATGCTGAGGCCTTTTGGAACAGCATGCTCAGCCCAGTGACCGGCCTAACTGACGTGAAGGAAGAGATTGTCCAGCGGTAAGCCAAATGCCCTTGCTGTGAGAGTCTGGCGATCTTGTCTGCATCAAGCCATTGAGGGAAGGATGCAGGAATGTTGAGTAAGCCTTGCGAAGGAACTTGGTGAACGTGTGAGGCAGCATCCACGGACTGAAATAGTCTGGGTCGAGACCTTTTGCTGAAACTAGTCATTCTCAATGGGGGCCACAGCTGTTGAAGTAAAACCCTTACTTTCTTTTCACCTCGCGTAACAAATATTTTTTGTGTAGTTGGTTGGAGAGAAGTACTGAAGAAACCAAAACTTGACTGCTTCACAAGGATTCAAGGTTCCTTTATTGTCATGTAATAAAACAGGTGTAATAAAATGCAGTCAGTCGGAGCGCCTTACAGAAGAAACCAAAACTTGACTGCTTCACAGGGAAGGGTGGGGCCTTAAACTTTGAACAGCGTCCCGGTGGGGAGGGGGGTCCATAACAAATGGCGGTGCAAAACTAAGAGAGTGATCCCGCCCCAAAACATTCAAGATTCAATTTATTGTCATAGTAGTAAAACAGTGTTGTATTACATGAAATTCCCTTTCCCGACAGATTCACCACCGGCAGGAATTGCCTTAGGTGCCTCTTACATTTCTTACAGTCAGAGAAAAAGAGAGTCCTGTCCTCCCACCCCACCAGAGTCACCAGCGCCTCTGCAGCTACCCAGTCCAACCATTGGCAACCCGGCGCCCTCGGCATTTCCTCGCATCCCAATTCCAATACCTGGTACCCCTCTGGCCAGTTCAAGCCAGTCTCCAGCAGTACACAGCCCGGCACAAGTCTCCCACGACAGCCCGCAACTTCCGTGGGTTCCTCGCCTCGAGTCGCCAGCAGCCCGCCGCAGAGCCCCCCTTCACTGGTCCATCTCAGTGGTCACAGTCGTGGGGGTCATCTCTTCCGCTTCTCTTTCTCAGATGGGGAGCATTGACTGATCACTACTCTCCATGGACACTGCCTGATGCCCTGAGTCTTTCCTATCTTCTCTTTGCTCACTCAATCCATTTTTTGAGGGGAAAATAGATGGGTGACACCAGAACTAGGATCACGGTTATCCAGAAATCCAAAAGGAGAGCTTGAAGGGCATGTCTCGTCCCCAGCCACCACCATCCTCCCCTCGCGGAGAAAATTCAAAGGTGTCAAATCTCACACCAGCAGGTTCAGAGATGGTTTTGTTGCCTGCAGCCGTCAAGACTCATGATTGAACTCATCAATGCTCTCATTGTATTTGATGTCATGTGTGTCCTCTGTAACACCGCATCCTGTAATGTACTTTTGCTCTTCTACTGTGCTCATGAAACAAACACAAAACAATAAATTTGAACTTTCTGCAAGTTACACTTGCAATTGTGCCACTTGGTAAATAGCTTATCTGAAGTAGGCTTGTGACCTCTGACTGGCAGGTACTTTGATGCCCTGAGGAGGTTAAAGCAGCAGAACTGTCAGAACGGGGAGTCCACGCTGTCCTGGAACACTCTGCAAGCGTGTGTGCATGATGTGAACTCCACCGTGCAAGAGGAAGATGACAGTAAGTGTTGGTTTTGGCCCTCCTTCCAGTAGCAAGGTGAGGGGCTGCGATTCATAGTTTGGCAGCCAAGGTAGATACAGTAAAAACTCTGGTATCTGGCTTCTATGGATACTGGTAGATGCCAGATAAGTAAGTTTTCCAGTTGCTTGAGACTTACTTTTACAATGCCTAATTAATACACCTGCATTAAGAATAAGCAGTTTAAAAGACAAAAATACTATCTGTACTTACACAGAACAAACTTCATTTGCATGAATATATAAACCTTAAAGCACTTTTCTTTATTTTTAGATTCATTCTTTGAAAACATTTAACCGTTGTTGCATCTGCAGATTCCTCCCCCACATGAAAGACGAACAATGACATCATAATTAACAACCCTTCCCCAAGTTTACGCATAAAACCTTACTAACATACTTAATAATATACTAATAAAGATAAAGACTCTAACTAAGCTGGGATAAGGAGACACTTTAAGAGAGTCTCGCTAACAGTGAGTGGCATCAACTAGCTCTTCATCCTGGGCGACTTCATTCAAACAGCTTCTACGAGCTCCCATCTTCACCAAAGGTTTATGTTACTTTGGAATACATTTACCTTTACCATTTGAAACTTTAATTTAAATTTTTATCTATTCTTGTTCATTTTTTGCCAGTTGTTTGAGGTTGTGGTTTGCTTGAATTCTGGATAAGAGGAGTTTTACTGTATCCAACTGGTCCTCTGGATTCTTCTGCAATGACACGGGGGCAAATCAGCTGGGCCCTCCGTTTTCTCCCCTCCCCCAACCCCCCCACACTTGTCCCTCCATCACATTCCATCAGTATCTATGTTTGTGACAGGCACAGGCCTTTGTTGTTAAACAAGAAAGTCGGCAGATTGTAGTTCAATACAGGCAGTCCCTGGCTTATGAACATCTGGGCTTCTGTGGTGATATGACCGCCAGCCGACTGCAGGGGGCGATCTCTGTACCTGCAGGAAGACCACCTAAGGGCTGATTCCACCTGACCGGCTGTTAATCAGCCGACCTGAATAGACCCCTAGGGTGCTGACTCCACCTGGCGGGCTGTCAATCAGCCGACTCGAATATAGACCTGAGCCAGACACATGGGAGCCACCGAAGCATGAACTGGTGTTCAGACCTCTACCTGAATAAAGCCTGTTGTACTATCTTTGAGTTTTGTGCTTGCTTGCTGTTACCACAGCGCATCACAGTTACAAACAACTCATACTTATGAACGGGCTGTTCCCCAATTCCCACATGCATTGTGCCCGCAATTGGCGCATGCGCATTGTGTCCCCAATTGGCACATCCACATTGTGCCCCAATTTGAGCATGTGCATAATGTTACCTCAAGAACGCTAAATAAGAACTGTAAGTACCCGTTCCACCTTGCGTACAAATTCGGCTTATGGACAGACCCAGGTAAGGAAACATGTTGGTAACCTGGGGACTGCCTGCACACAAAAGTGCTGGAAAAACTCAGCAGGCCACACAGCGTTCTTTATGTGGCAAAGCTATGCAACCATCATTTTGGGCCTGAGGCCTCCGTCAAGGTGTGAGCAAAAAGAGGGTAGGTGCTTGAATAAAATGGTGAGGGGAGGATCTGGGGAGTAGCCCAGGCAAGAAGTGGATAAGGGTGGGAGGGCAGAAGAGAAAAAAAGCTGCAAGTGATAGAGGGAAGGGTTTCTCTGAATGCAGAGGGAAGATGGGGGGGGGGGAGTGTGAGGAATGGAGACAGAGGGATAAAGAAAGAGAGAGAGAGAGAGAGCAGGAGGGATCTAAGCAGATGATACTAAAATAGGGGGAGTTGTGAATAGTGAGGAGGGTTTTCGTAGACTGAAGAAGGATTTGGACTGCTTGGAAGAGTGGGCTGAAAGGTGGCAGATGGAGTTTAATGTAGATAAGTACGAAGTGCTTCATTTTGGGACGAATAATCAAAATAGGACGTATGCAGTGAAGGGGAGGGCAGAGGGATCTTGAAATCAAGGGTTCCTTGAAAGTGGATTCTCATGTAGATAGGGTGGGAAAGAAGGCTTTTAGAATGCTGGCCTTTATAAATCATAGCATAGAATATAGGAGCTGGGAGGTGCTGATGAGACTGTTTAAGGCATTGGTGAGGCCAAGTTTGGAATATTGTGTGCAGTTCTGGTCTCCAAAGAATAGGAAGGATATAAATAAGTTAGAGAGGATGCAAAGAAGGTTTACAAAAATGCTGCAAGGATTGCAGTATCTAGAGTATGGGGAAAGATTGAGTAGACTGGGTCTTTATTCATTGGAGCATAGAAAGTTGAGAGGGATTTTGATAGAGGTATTTAAAATTATGAGGGGGATTGATAGAGTAGATGTGAACAGGCTCTTTACCCTGAGGGCAGGGGAGATTGGAATAAGTGGTCATAGGTTAAGGGTTAGGGGGCAAAACTTTAGAAGTAATATAAGAGGATGATTCTTCACTCAGAGTGGTGGCTGAGTGGAATGACCTTCCAGAAGAGTCTGTATTTTAAGAGGAGGTTGGATGAGTGCATGGAGTGAGGGGTTTGGAGGGTTATGGGCAGGGAGCAGGTAGGTGGAACTAGTGAAGCTTCACTTAAATCGGTGCGGACTAGAGGGGCCGATATGGCCTGTTTCCATACTTTAATTGTTATATGGTTATAATGGACACTGAAGAAGTCAATGTTAATACCATCTGGTTGGAGAATTCCCAGCTCAGGCCTGAAATTTGCAACATGAAGCCCGCTGCATGACCTCCTGAGTTTCTCCAGCCTTTTTGTGTAATGAGCCACAGGCCTTTGGGGCCCCTGGTACCTGCTCTAACATTTGTGAGCTCATGCCCTGTATTGTACTGTATTGTACCTTCGCACCACTTTCCTGCACTAACTCTTAAAACAATCTTGTGTGTTAACGTAAGGAAGCGGTGTGTGAGTGATGTGTGAGTGATGTGTGAGTGATGTGTGAGTGATGTGTGAGTGATGTGTGAGTGATGTGTGAGTGATGTGTGAGTGATGTGTGACTGATGTGTGACTGATGTGTGACTGATGTGTGACTGATGTGTGACTGATGTGTGAGTGACAGTGACGTGTGAGTGACAGTGACGTGTGAGCGTGAGTGACGTGTGAGCGTGAGTGACATGTGAGCGTGAGTGGCGTGAGCGTGAGTGGCGTGAGCGTGAGTGGCGTGAGCGTGAGTGGCGTGAGCGTGAGTGGCGTGAGCGTGAGTGGCGTGAGCGTGAGTGGCGTGAGCGTGAGTGGCGTGAGCGTGAGTGGCGTGAGCGTGAGTGGCGTGAGCGTGAGTGGCGTGCGTGACGTGGGCGTGTGAGTTGGCGTGGGCGTGGCGTGAATGTGAGTGTCGTGTGAGTGTGTGACAGCACCAGCAAATCCCGGTTCAGATATGCTGCTGTCCGTAAAGGGTTTGTACGTTCTCGCCTCGTGACCTGTGTAGGTTTTCTATGGAGGCTCTAGTTTCCTCCTAATACTTCAAAAAACCGTACAGGGGCGGTAGGTTAATTGCTTGTAATTGGGGCTGCATGAGTTTCATGAGCTGGAAGTGGCTTTGACCTTGCTACATTGTTAAAATTAAATTTAACTTTTAAATTTAGACGTTTTTAGTCAGGCCTGCCTGATTTTCGCTCTCCCTGTAGAAGGACCCAGGCCCAGCATGTTGACTGCCTTTTACTTCCCATGTACTTCATTGGACCCCAGCGTCTGCAGATTTTCTGGTTGAACTCTGCGAGCCAATTTGTGTAACCTCTATGTGCTTCTGCAGGAATCGCTGCCATTGGCTTAATAAACAAGGCACTGGACGGGAATGATCACGAGAGGACCATCGCTGCTCTCCTCATGCCTTCAGCCGGACTGGCCAGCCTGGACTTCCCGGCAGCCCGGCGCTACCACGACGTCCTAGTGGCAGCCAAGCACCACAAGGCAAAGGTAGGAGGAAGCTCTCTCAAAGCCCCATTCCTGTGCCCAGACCTCGATTGACAGTACTGTTGTCTTTTCTCCCTCCCCACCCTAGGTAATGCAGGACCGAGCGGCAGTACTCTGGTTGCAGGAAATTCAGGAGGGCATTCTCCAGGTCAATCAAGACGGTCAGAGGGCCAGGAAAAGTGAGTTGTTGTTACGTTAACAGTGGCATTCAAACCAGCTCTGTTGTAGCAAAAATGGTGAAGACGTTTGAAATGTGAAATAAAAGCAACAAAAAAAACACAGCAGGTCGGACAGCATCTGTGGGGAGAGAAACAGACTTGAGGTTAAACATTAATTTAGAGGTATTCGGTCCTTCTAGCCCATGAGTCTGTGTCACCCAATTAAACTACTAACTCCATGTGCCTTTGGATTGTGGGAGGAAACCCATTTAGGGACAGGGAGAGCGTACAAACTCCTTACAGACAATCACGTTCACACCCGGGCCACTGGCGCTATAATAGGTTTGTACTAGTCTAGAATTCTGAAGCTTTCCAATTAGGCATTCCCGCATGTTCACGGGGAGAACAGACACACAAACGGATTTGAACCCTTGTTTGTGGGCTCTGTAATAGTGAGACCCCTGCCGCCACTACAATAGAAACGTTGACAGTTTAGAGAGATGTAGGTATATTCAGCTCATCAAGCCTGCTACGCCATCTAATCATGAGCTGATCCACTATCCCCCTTAGCCCCACTGCCCAGACTTCTCCCATAATCTTTGATACCCTGGCTAATCAATAACTCCTCAATCTCTGCAGGGTCGGTGCCAAGGAGGGGCACCTGCTGGCATTGCCCTCCAGTCAAACAAGGTGCTGTCTCTCCCCCCCCCCCCCCCCCCCCAATACGGTTGTGGCCATCCCTGCCCGTCAGTCCCGCCTCAATGCCTCCTGCATCAGTAACATCTAGGTTGACACACACGAGTGACTCTCCACCCAAACCGCGGCCGCGTCACTAGCTTGCGACAGCGTTGAGTGATGCTTGACACAATAAAAAGAGTGCCCTCGTGCCCCACGTCGGAGGGGTGAATGTTG
The DNA here is from genome assembly GCF_036971445.1 of Narcine bancroftii. Taxonomy (NCBI): domain Eukaryota; kingdom Metazoa; phylum Chordata; class Chondrichthyes; order Torpediniformes; family Narcinidae; genus Narcine; species Narcine bancroftii. The sequence continues at coordinate 189,730,143 of NC_091473.1, forward strand.
TTAATAACAGGTAGGTCCCTGCCAGCACCCCCCAGTCCCCACAAAGATGACACATCTCTGTCAGCACTCCCCCGCTGCCCCAACTGCCTCAAAATAGCTAATGCCTCGCTCTAACATTCTTGCACTAACCCTGAATCTTAAGTACAACCAATGACCTGGCCTCCATAACCACTTATGGTAACAAATTCCACAGATTTACTGCTCCCTGGCTGAAGAAATTCCTATGCATCCCTGTTCTAAGTGGATGCCCTTCAATTCTAAAGTTGTGCCCTCTTGTCCTAGACTCTCCCGCTGTGGGGAACAACCTTTCTTCATCTACTCTGTAATTGAGTTGCTGGAATTCCGGATAATGGGATTTTACTGGATGTGTGTGAAGATATAATATGAAATAAATATCCATCTATCTGTGTGTGCATTATATATACTGGGATGATTTTCTCAGTTACAGTATACTGTTCATCAATCTGTGGGAAGAAGCTATTCCTCAGCCTGGCACTCCTGATTTTGATAATCGTGTATTTCCTTCCTGATGATAGTGGGTCAAAAATACTGTTCATTGGATAGAAAGGGTCCTCGATAATTCTTTGAGCCCTAGTTAAATAATGCTCCTGGTGAATGTCATCAATAAAGGAAAGGGAGACCTCAGTGATCCTCTTGGCCGTTTTGATGATCCCCTGTTTTGACCTCCGGTCTATTCTTTGCAACTCCCTTCCTACACAATGATGTAGCCAGGCAGGACACTCAATTGTACCCATCCATGTACTTATCTCGGAGTCTTTTGAATGTCATAATTGTATCAGACTCCACCTCCAGTGTTTTGGTTGCGCGGTTAGGGTCGTAGTTAACGCTACTATAGCGCCAGAGGCTCAAGTTTGAATCTAGGACTGTATCTCTGTATTTTCTCCCTGTGCCTTCGTGGGTTTTTTCTGGGTGCTCCAATTTCCTTCCACCCTCCAAAACGTACAGGGTTGTAGGTTAAATTGGGTGGAACAGGTTTAAATGTCCGGAATCTGCTGCAAATTAAATTTCGGAATAAAAAATGTTTATAAATATTTTAAAGGGCGGCACGGTTGGCGAAGTGGTTAACGCGACGCTTTTACAGCGCCAGTGATCAGAACCAGGGTTCGAATCCCATGCTGTCTGTAAGGAGTTTGTACGTTCTCCCCGTGTTTTCCCTGGGGGGCTCTGGTTTCCTCCCACCATTCGAAATATACTGGGGGTGTAGGTTAATTGGGTGTAAGTTGGGCAGCAAGGACTTGTGTGCCAAAGTGGCCTGTTACCGTGCTGTATGTCTTAATTTAATTAAAAAAAAAATTTTCTTCTGCTGTTGAGCTTCAGTGGAAGGTGTGAGGTTGGTGCAGTATTGAGCTTGTGACTCCTGTACCTGTGTAACCCTCGCTGTTCTGCCCTCACTTTGTCCTCAGTGTCGCTGGGGTTGGCAGCCATTAACCAGGCAATCAAGGAGGCCAAAGCTTCTCAGACACTGAGGGTCCTGTGTTCACCGGATGTGGCCCTCTGCAGCGTTATTCCAGAGTGCGCCTCTTCCTACCAGTCCGAGTTGGCGACACTGGTGCAAGTTAAAGTGGAGACGGGTAAGCCGCAAACTGAGTGGGGCAAACTGTTTCTCAAAATGGAAGCGTGCATTCAGGTGTGTTGGAATTTCCACTTCCTGTCGTGAAAATAAGCCCCGGAGAACTCTCTGACGAGTGAGATTGGTGGGGTTGAATCAATGGAGGGAGATCAGTTGGGCAGGAGCCGAGGGTTACTCCAGCTGCAGAGTCTCGAACTAGCAGGATAAAAAGGCCATCCTTTCGGATGCATCTTAGAACAGGATGGTGTTGGCCACATCAGCTAGGCCTCTCAATTGCTTCAGGGAGTTGGCGGGGAAAGGTCATTCGTTGGTCACATCCTTCTAGATGCACAAGTGAGGATGATGAGGGACACGCTGGAAGATGAGAGATGGACCAGAAGACTGAGATGATGGGCAAGATGGAGAAGATTTCAGATTTATTGTCAGGGTACATACATGACATCACATCCAACCCTGGGATTTTTTTTCCTGTGGGTCAGGAAGAATTACCACTTATTGGTAGTGCAAAAATAAAACTGTACTCAACGAACATATGTAAATAAATAAATGTAAACAAACTGTGCAATAAAGAGAGGGGAAAAAAACAAAGCTTAAAAGCAAGAGTCCTTAAATAAGTCCCTCGTTGAGTTGTTGAGTCTGATGGGGGAGGGGTAGGAGCTGTTCCTGAATCTGGTGGTGTGAGTTTTGTGACACTTGTACCTCTTCCTTGATGGCATGCAGCGAGAACAGAGCTGAGTGGTGTGGATCCTTCACGATTGTTGCTGCTCTCCGACAGCAGCATTCCCTGTAAATGTTCTCAATGGTGGGGAGGGTTTTTACCCATGATCTCCTGGGCTGTGCCTCCTACCTTTTCCAGGACTTTCACTTAGGGGTATTGGTGTCCCCATAGCAGACCGTGATGCAGCTGGTCAGCACACTTTCCAGCACACATCTGTAGAAATCCGTCAGGGTTTCCACTGTCACGTCAAACTTCCGCAAACTCCTGAGAAAGTAGAGGTGCTGACGTGCTTTCTTCATGATGCCATTGGTGTGTTGGGTCCAGGAAAGATCCTCCAAGATAGTGACTCCCTTGAACTTAAATTTGCTCCCCCTCCACCTCTGATTCCCCCAACGATCACTGGATCGTACACTTCTGGTTTTCCCTTCATGAAGTCAACAATCAGCTCCTTGGTTTTGATGACATTGAGTGTGAGATTGTTGTTGGTGCATCATTCGGCCAAGTTTTCAATCTCCATCCTGTGTACTGACTCATCGGCAGAAAATGGGCAACTTGAAATTTCCAATAAATTTTGAAGTCCTCCAAAGCTCTGTGACCTCACCCACACGCATTCTTGTACACTTATTGTCCACTTTCACTGAGCAATGCAGTTCTCATATTTATTTAATAGAATTGATCATCCTGTTCTCACCCTTCGTCCCCTTTTTCTTCTCTTTCCGCACCCCCCCCCCCCCCCCCCAAACATCATAATATTCATGAATCGAAAAAGGTTGGTTGGCAGGTGCAGCAGGCTGTCAAGAAGGCAAATGGAATGTTTGCCTTCATTGCTGGAAGGATTGAGTTTAGGAGCAGGAAGATTATGCTGCAGTTGTACAAGGTGCATTGAAGCATGGAAACAACCTCAGTAAATATATTTTAAGGCAAAGTCTTTTTACGTAGTGGGGAATTAAGGGATCTGAGGGGGAAAGGCAGGTAGGTGGAGATAAGCCCATCATCAGATCAGCTATTGAATGGCGGTGCAGATTAGATGTGCCGAATAGCCTGTTTCTTATGTTCTTTCAAACCTCTAAACTCTTCCAGTTTGGGACTGCTTGAGCATCTCTAAATGTGACCTGTAATTTGCATGGACAGATCTTGGAAAGATGTAAAACAACACTGTTGTCAGAGCGGTGGGCTTTTAAATTTCAGGTTCATTATCATCTGGCTGTACACGTATGACCAGACAAACTATGTTTCTCTCGACCATGGTGCGCGCACATGCACACAAAATACACGCCGCATAATAATCACATGGAGTGAAATGCCAACACCAGTTCCAGCCTCTTTTTTTCCCCCTCTTTCTTTTTATTTTCTGTTTTTTTCCTTATTTTTTGGGGGGGGTGGGGAGTGGGAATGGGAGGGGGAGAAACACCACATGTATGTAGATTGCTGGGAGATATATTCTATATCTCCTTGTTTATTGATGGAAAATGAAAAATAAAATGTTCCCAAAAAAATCACATGGAGTAAAACCCCGGTGTCCGGCACTTTTGGGGATTGGTAGGTGCTGGATAAGTGAACTTTCCAGTTGCTCTTGTGTTGGTGAATGAATTGCGAGGCATGCCAATTTTAAACTTCCACTTTTACCTATTTTTTTTAATTATTTTTTGCTTGTTGCTGCCATTTGCATAAAGATGTAATTTAAAATAAATACATATAAATATTTTGGAATTATTTACTCGGCCACAGCCTGCGGGAAGAAGCTCTTTCCCAACATGGCAGTCCTGATTTTGATGCTCTTCTGCCTCCTTTCTGATGATAGTGGGTCAAAGATTCTGTCTGCTAAATGGAAAGGGTCTTCAATAATTCTTTGAGCCCTGGTTAAGCAATGCTCGCAGTGAATATCGACGATAGAGGAAAGGGAGACCCCAGTGATCCCCTCGGCTGTATTCATGATTCTCTCATGTATTGACTTCTGGGCCTATGCTCCGCAGCTACTGTCCCACACAATGATGCAGCCAGACTGGACCCTCTCAAATATTCTACTGTCCAAGGTTGGTAAACTTGCCTCCTTCAACTTCCTTGGGAAGGGTTCAATAGTAGTTCATCAATCTGATCTACTTTTGGAAAGGTTTAAGGGAGACGTATTTTGTGTGGTGAAAGAGCTCTTTCGAAGACCCAGCTTGGGGTGAACCAACTGGTTTTGTATTACATCTGAGAGAAAGGAGATCCTTTTTCAAAAAAAACTTTGCTCTTTTCTTTAGGGGACAACCAAAGCCCTTGGGTGAAGCATGTACTGAAGGATGGCTCCATGTACTATTTCAACCTGCAGAGACTTGAGGGAAGCTGGGAGCGGCCCAAGGGATTTGTGCAGAGCTCTACTCAGCTGAGTAGGGACGAGATTCAGGTATGGTGCTGTTCTCCTAACTTGCCTTCTGGCTGTGACTGGCTGGTTGGAGCAAGCATATCCACCCATTGGCGCCAAGAAAATGTGAGGCGTAGGAACAGGGGTTGGTGTTGCTGGACAATGAGGAATGTTGAGGACAAGATCCATCTTGTGTTCGAGGCATGGCCCTCCTGAGGATGGGCAAGTGAAGTGTTGTACTGTTTGATGGTTTGATTTTTAACATCGGCCTCTCTGATTTCTGTTCAGCCCTTCTTATCCCTCTGTCTCCTTTCCTCCAGCTCCCCCCCTTCCTTCTCTTCACCTATCAGAGAGTTTCCCTCTCCACTTGTTAGAGTAAAAGTTCAAAACTTCAGATGCCAGAAATCCGGACCACCCGAGAATCCAGACTTCTTAGATTTTTAAATTTTAAAGGGCTTTGGTGTGTGTGAATACATGTACAAGTGGCCACAGATCCACTGTGGCCGCAAACGACCGTGAGGAAGTCGCAGAAATGTAAGGAAAGATATTTATGTCTTTTTATACTTTGTATTTTATTAAAATGTTTTGTTAATAAACTATCAAAATTTACTTGTTCATCTCTTTTTTTATTCTCCTTAAATTTGAATTTTAAAAGTACTGCCTGAGAATCCGACCCACTCCCCAAGTAAAATCCGGATTTTATGACTTTGTACTTCTTAGCTTCTTTCTCTACTACCCTCCCACCTGGATCCACCTATGATCTCTTGCTCCTTAGCCTGTGCATTTCCCCCTCCCCTTTCTTCCAACTCCTCCCTCCCCCCCAACCTTTTGTCTGCCTGCTCTTTGCCTATACCCTGGCGAAGGGCCATGGCCCAAGACGCCGGTTACCCGCTACTTTCCGTGGATACTGCGTGACCCACTGAGTTTCTCCAGCATGTTTATGTGTTGGTCTCGTACTGTTCGATCCATTAGTTCTGTGGGGGACCCCGAGAAAGTTGAACCCACTCTCGAATTGCACCGACACACACTAAAAAGAAAAAAAAATGAAGTGTAAATCTTAAAGAACAATTGAAAGTAGTCCAAAGGAAGCATTGAATTGAGGAAAATCAATATAAAGATACCGGAATCTGAAATGAAGCAGAAATATTGAATGAACTCAGCCAGTGGAGCAGCATCTGTGGCAAGGGAAAGCAGTTGATGGACTCTTTCTCAGAACTCGAGTGATATGGCTTCTCGTTCCAACAGCAGGGATGCCAAGTTTTGGGTGCGCCACAGTATTGTTGTTGAGGTCAGCCAGGACCTAGTGCTCATCCACAGAACCTTGCTCCATGGGGTTCGACTGAGAAAGCTGAGGAGGTTGAAGGCCAGCGAGGGTGAAGAGAATGAGGAGCTCGCGCAGATGAGGAGCTACAGAAAGGGGCTCCCGAGAAGGGCAGCCCAGCTGAAGACTTGCAGCAGGTGGAGATGCAACTGAGGAATGAGGAGGACTCTGCCACCAGAATCCGGCTTCTTGGTGAAGAACATCAAGTGGTGCGCAGTGGAGAAAAGACGAAGATCACCAGATCCAGAGACCAAAAGGCAGAGGGGGGACATGCCAACACTGCCACCAGAAAGAGGGGCACCGAAAAGGAAGTATAGGAGGGTGTTTTGAAAAGACCCGAGGAGACTGGCCGGAAAAGGAAAGGTTGGAGAGACTCAGCAGGTCAGGCAGCATCCATGGAGAGAAATGGTTGTCACCATTTTGGGTCGGGGGCCCTTTTGAAATAGAGACCAGGTGCTTCCAGCACATGCTGCCCAATTATACCAAGTGTACGCTTTGACGGATGGGAGGAAACTGGAGCCCCAGAGGAAACCCATGGTGGAGAATGTTCAAATGGGCATTGTTGGATTCAAACCTGTGTCACTGGTTTTGCAATAGTGTTGCGCTCACCATGCTGTTATAGAGGCTAAAATGGGAACAGATTATGTAAGGAAGGAGATAAAAGCTGAGGAAGACCCAAGGTGTGATGAGATGCTGGATAGAAGAGGGTGGGAGAGGTGCAGAAAGAGGAGGGGAGAAAACCATGAGGTTAGGATGGATGGGGAGGGGGGGGTCAGGTTGCAGTTAGAAAGGAAAGTGAGAATGAGAGCAGGTAAAGAAAAGATAGAAGCAGTGGAACTGGATTGGGGGGGGTGGGGGAGGTTACTTTAAATTGGAAAATTCAGTATTTGTGTCATTGGGTGTCAGGCTGTCCAGGTGAAACATGGCACCTAGAATATAACAGCATAGTACAGGCTCTTTGGCCCACAATTTTATGCTGATCCATATATACCTACCAAAAAAAATCTACCTCATAACCTTCTATTTTTCTTTCAACCATTTGCCTGTCTGAGTCTCCTAAATGGCCCTATTGTTTCAGTCTTCACTTCCACCTCTGGCAATGTATTCCAAGCACCCACAACTCTCGTGTATTTAAACAGAAAATACCCTCATGTCCTCCCTAAACATTCCTCCCTTCACTTTGTACAGGTTTTGTCTGGTGTTTGTAACTCCTGCCCTGGGAAAAAAGTGCTGGCTGTCCATCTCAGTGATTCTCAACCCTTTTCTTTCTACTGGCATATCAAGTAGACACCATTTCATATCACTATGCCATAGGTGCTTTGGTGGTGTGTGGGTGGGAAGAAAAAGTTTGAAAACCACTGTTTTAATTGTCCCTCATTGACTCATGATGTACACGATTTCATAACTCCAAAGGAAATGGGCCAATGACAATTTTTCTCAAGCAAAATATTTCAGTAACAATTGGGTTTCGAGCAGCGATTCTCAACCTTCCCTTCCCATCCCACTCACATCCCACCTTGAGCAATCCCTTACTAATCACAGAGCACCGCTAGCCTAGGGATTACTTAAAGTGGGATGTGAATGGAAAGAAAAAGGATGAGAACCACTGGCTCTACCTTATCTATGCCTCTCATAATCCTGTAGACCTCCATTCAGTCACCTTCTTCACTCGAAAGAGAAAGGCCCCCAGCTCTGCTAACTTTGCCTTATATTTACCAGGCAACATCCTGGTAACTTTCGTCTGTACCCTCTCCTTTTAAAGTAACTTTTATTAATTTGATATAAATATTACATGTATATATCACCATATACAGCACAGAACAGGCCAGGTTGGCCCTACTAGTCCATGCCGGAACAAATCCCTTCCCTCCAATCCTCTCCCCTCCATGTAATTATCCAGTCTTTCCTTAAATGTAAATAACGTCCCTGCTTCAACGACCTCTGCCGGAAGCTTATTCCACATCCCAACCACCCTTTGCGTGAAGCAATTTCCCCTCATGTTCCCCTTATAATTTTCCCCCTGCAATCTCAAACCATGGCCTCTGGTTTGAATATCCCCCATTCTTAATTAAAAAAGCCTATCCACGTTGACTCTGTCCCTTTTAAAATCTTGAACACCTCCATCAAATCCCCCCTCAATCTTCTACACTCCAAAGAAAAAAGCCCCAGGCTGCTCAACCTTTCTCTGTCACTCAAACCCTGACATCCTGTCAACATTCTTGTTAACCTTCTCTGCACTCTCTCGATTTTGTTTATCACCTTCCTCTCATTTGGTGACCCAAACTGCACACAGAAATGCTTTCCAGAAGGACAAAGCTGGCCAACTTTGGGAGGCTGTCTGGTCCAAGGAGAAGACTGGCAATCTGGCAGGTGACCTGAAAGAAAGTGGATCATCTGGAGAACTCAGAAGGGGACAAGTATTTTGTTTATATATTAATTAATTATATCTCTTTTCCAATAATGCAATACCGAATATGAGTCACATATCAATTATACACTGCCTGACATAATTCTCGAAAAAAGTGAAAAAATCCTTATGAGAATTTCACCTCATTCTTTTTATTCTTTGTTTTTTTTACTCTAACAGTTTCCTGTTTTTGCTATTAATTAACATTAAGATTAAAAATGAAAATCACACAAATTTACTTTATAACCAATTTGCTCATAACTTGGTAAAATATCAGTTAATATTACTATAGTCTAGGACCATCACACATAAATTCCAATTAATCAACTTATAACCTCATCTTCTAAGCTATTATTCTTTTTTTGAGTTGAATTCAAGAAAATCCTCTTTCTAGAGATAACCAAAGCAATAAAAGGACATGGTTTTAATTTAATCCTAAGAATCTGTGATAGAATTTTAAAGAATTGTTCTGGACACTCAAAACATATGAATCAGAGAGGCAGAGAGCGGTGGATTTGAACCTGGGCTGCTGGCAACTGTAACAGTGTTGCAGTAACCTCGATGCTAAACACGCTGTCCAACTTCCTCCTTCTCAATCATCCTCATCAATTCATGCCTTTCAACATGCCCCTCTGTTCACTTTGTTGGTGGCAGTGTGGCCGCATAGTCTGTCACATAGTGGATCAACATCAGGATAAAAACGAGATGATTTAATTTTGGACATGCCATATATTTTGGCGTATAAGTCTATCTCCATTTTTCATCCTCATTTTAAGAGTTTATGGTATAAATCTACCTCCATTTTTTTGGGAGGGGGGCGGTTTCACAACTCTACATACGCCAAAATATACGGTACGTATTCTATGTACAACTTTAGATCGTATTAATCAATGTCATGCACAGAATGATTTATTATTAATCAGATCAAGTGTGGTATCCCAATTTTCATCTGAATTGATGTATTCAAGTCTCATTCCCATCCATTCTTTATTCCCGTCCCTGAACATATTCTTAAGTCCATCAAATGGCTATAAATAATTGCTATCGATCCACTATGGGGGTTAAATCAAAAAATAAATCAAGAACAATGGAATTGGGAATTCGAGGAAAATTAGAGAATTTAGACTGAACAAAATGCTTAATTTGTAGTTGCTTATTAGGAAATTCCTGGAATTGGCTTTGTGTGTGAATGGCCACCTCTGAACTGAGGGGGTGCGGCCACACTGCCACCAACAAAGTGAACAGAGGGGGCATGTTGAAAGGCATGAAGTGATGAGGATGATTGAGAAGGAGGAAGTTGGACGGTGTGTTTAGCATCGAGGTTACTGCAACACTGTTACAGTGCCAGGAGCCCAGGTTCAAATCCACCGCTCTCTGCAAGGGACTTTTACGTTCTTCCTAAGGGCTTTTTTCCCCGGGTGTTCCAGTTTCCTCCCACCCTTCAAAATTGTACTGGAGTTGCAGGTCAATTGGTGTATTTGGGAGGGGTCCCAGGCTCGTGGGCCAGAAGGGCCTTTTATCGTATTGTATGTCTATGTTAACATTGAAATTTATGTATGGCACAAGAGGTTTACCTGTTTCCTCTGGTAAGGTAGTCTAGCACCAGGAGCCCTCTTTAAAATGAGGGGAGAGTGAGAAGATGTCCATTCAGCGGGAGTGGAATCATTGCCCAAGGAAAGCTAGGAATAGACAGGTGCATATAATCATTTTGAAACTTGAGTGGGTGCACTTTATGAAAAGCAAAATGCTACAAAAGCTTGAAATCTGAATGATTAAAAACAAACATATTGGGAACATGTAGCAGGTTAGGTTGAATTTGCAGAGAGAAACTCAGCTCGCACTCCTTTGGACGCGTGCCAATATATTTGTATAACGTTGGCTCTTTGGGGGGGTGGTATGGGGGTTCCAATGTACGAGTGGCTATTCTAGTTTGTGACATCGGGAACAGGGAGGGCTGGAGACACTGCACTTAATATGCACAGCTATTCAGATGTGCTCTGGCACCCCAAGTATTGATAACTCTTTCCTCCCCTTAGTCCACTGTTGCTGCAGTAACAGCTGTATACAACCGCGATCAGCTCTGGCAGGCCAATGAAGGTCTGATCATCAGACTTCAGGCCCACATGAAGGGCTATCTCATCCGACGGGGCCTGTGCGCTCGCAAGCACTTCCTGCAGAGACAACTGCCTGCCATCGTGAAGATCCAGGTATGGAGCATCTCACATTTCTACCCAAACCATTGGATGTATTGTTGCTCACTCATTCTCAAGGAAGACCATGGCATCTAGTCTTTAGAGTTGCAATTTGTATGAAGGTAGCGGATTCAATCAATCCAGGCTTGAAAATTCCTTTCTCAGTAGGGATGCAGTGGATTCAGGCGTTCTTCAGTTTCAAGATTTGAGATTTCTGTGATTGAATTGAGTTATTTCTTGTCACATGTACCAACACACAAAGTAATCTTTTATATTGTGTTATCCAGGGAAATCAGCCCATACTTAACTGCAGCAGGTAATACAATAATAAAACAGTGTGAGGCACAGTGTTATAGTGAGTCACAGATGTGGGGTGCAGTGTTACAGTGAGACATGGTGCGGGGCAGGGTGTTACAGTGACTCACAGAGTGCGGGGTGCGGTGTTACAGAGAATCAACGTTGTAACACTGCATCTAGCACTCTACATTGAGCCAGCAGCCTTGTGCTCCTTTGATTCCTGGGTCCTTTTATAGTGTTTTTTAAAAAAAGCAATTGTAAAGACAGATATTCTCTGCCTTTAATCGCTTCACTTACCTTCATAAAAGGTCTGAAGGAGGATTGACTGGTCGAACTTGCTCCGTCTTCCGTCTGCCTCGGGGTGGTAGACTCAGAGGTGGAATGAAGTTGCTCCACTTCCTCTGTAAAAGGCTTGCTGCTGAATGCGGCTCCAAAGGGGAGGGCTAATGACGTCGCGATGATGCCATCATCCGTGACCCAAGAGCGTGAATTTTAAATAACCCATGTGGTCAAAAAATACAATTACGTTGCACAGGAGATCTGCCTGAGTCCTAAGACCTCTTGCACAGATCTCCACTAGTGCTCATTCCTGCTCTTCAGTCGCTATTTTGAGTTTAGGCCGCTTTCCCTTCCTGGCGCGAATTTTTTGACGTCATGGAGGCAGGCAGCACTACTGCATTTCTCACCCCGCCTCCTTCAGCTTCAGAAGCCCTCTCGTGATTTTACCCCTGAATAAAAACGTCGTGCAATCCGTATTTTTGGTCGTCAACATAAAAGGTAAATTTAAATTTACCTTTTTTTTTATACTTGAACAGACGATTATGCGGCTTTTGTGTATTAAAAAAAACCCCTCTTGTTGCATTATTCTCCTTTTCCACCTTTGGCATATTTTAATTGTCAAAAGTTTTTTCAAAAAAATGAACAGTTTTACAAATTATACTCTTGCGATGACAAAGTTATTTGCTATTTTTGTTTTGTTCAGTCACACTGGAGAGGTTATAGACAAAGGAGAGATTACCAGGAGAGACTGGATCACCTGCAAGACAACACGGATGCTGTAATTAAGGTACAGTTATGGCTGTTGTGAGACATGTAATATCAATTATAACGAGAACCTGGTGCAAAGATCATGATAAATAATTAAAAAGACCTTCCATGGCTTGTTAGAACTCTCTCTTCAGTTGAGCCACTGGAATCTGTGGCAATTAGCAGCATCCTGGCAGGCAGACTCTTGCTCCTGCGTGGGGTGGGAGGGGGCAAGTGACCTGAAGGGAGCTGGCTACAGCCCTGCAGTGAAGTGAGATACTCACAGGAGAGGCCGAGGGACACGACTGCTCTCTGTGGAGTAGATGGCCTCTGCTGGTGAAGACGTGAAGCAAAGTTTATAAATTAGCCTGAAGCAGAAAGAATAACTAGAGTGCGAGCTGATGTTCCTGTGAAAAGCCTGTTTCCTTACCCAGTGTAACTGCATTTGTAGAATGGGTGGCTTTGTTTTCGTACCAGTGGAAATACTTTGTGCATATGTTTTAAAATCATCTGAACATTTAATACTAACGTTGGTTTGCTATTGTAACCCATGAAGAGAAAAATACCATATATACTCATGTAATAGCTGAGTTTATGACCAATTTCTCGGGTTAAATTTGGGGAGGCAGTCGACTTTTATGCGAGTCATACTTTTGACCACAGTAAGTACCTGCATCATTCAAGGCATTGGGAGCTTGGATGGCCAGGGCCAGGTGGTAAGTCCACATTCGTGGTGTTGGGTACATCGATGAGGAACCACATTCGGGGCGTCAGGAGCTCATATAGGCAGGTGGTTGGGGCAAAAATAAGTGAGCCAACTTTTACACAGAGAATATGGAAAATACTCAATTTGGTTGGGGGCGGGGGGGGCTGGTCTCCTACCTGGGAAAGTAGCCAATCAACTTGCCAACCATCAAGTCTTCAGAATATGGAAGGATTCAAAGCTCTGGGGAAGCTCACACGGTCATGGAGAATGCAGATAGCGCTGGGAATTGGGACTCAACCCAGATGGCTGGAGCTATGAGGCAGCTGTGTTACCTATAGGGCCACTGTGTCGGGTGACGGGCAGCTGTGCGAATCGTGTTTTGTTTTCATCAGTGTTTCAATAGGGGGAATTTAATAGGCCATTTTCTTATTTGTGTGTGCTGCTATGAGCTGTTCGGAAGGTGCAATTGGATGGCTTGATGCTCAAACATTCCTGTCTTCTTCCTTGTGGCTCTGGGCACTGATCATTTGCTTTAATACTTCCCAGATCCAGGCATGGGTGAGAATGTGGCAGGCCCGGAGAAGGTACAAGGCAAGGCTGCAATACTTCAAGAACAACGTAAGTGCTGGTGAATAATGCGCAAGTTGACAGTTCAAGTTCATTATCATCTACTGGACATGTACAACTTGACGATACTGCATTTCTCCGGACTACAGTGCCCGGATATGCACACACAATACGCAGTACATAACAATCACTTTTTTATATTACATCTTTATGTATTTGGGTATAAAAAATTATAACGCGCATGCATGCAAAAATAATTTATCTTTTCCATTAAGAAGCGACCCAGAGTTACACAATTTCACAGCCTATCGGAGAAGCTATTTTACTTTCCTGATTTTTTTTTTAAATTTTTATTTTTCACACCATAAACCACATTGACCATGATACATACATTTTCCTTTTCAAATATATACAGTGTCATTTTCTCCCCCCCTCCCTCCTCCCATCCCACCCTCCCTACCTCCCCCCCCATCCATTTAAAGTACAAAATCAAAGATACATTAAACCAGTCAAACAATGTTGTCATTCAATAAAAATAAACAAGAAATTCCACTGAGTCAATTCTTTTCATTTCCTTCTTTCGTTAATCTAGGTAGTGAATGTCCCCGGTAGGTTTTCTCTATTGTGTTTCATGTAAGGCTCCCATATTTGTTCAAATATTTCAATATTATTTCTTAAACTATATGTTATTTTTTCTAATGGAATACATTTATTCATTTCTATATACCATTGTTGTATTTTCAAATTATCTTCCAATTTCCAGGTTGACATAATACATTTTTTTGCTATGGCTAGAGCTATCTTAACAAATTTTTTTTGTGCACCATCCAAATCAATTCCAAATTCTTTGTTTTTTATGTTACTTAGGAGGAAGATCTCTGGATTTTTTGGTATATTGTTTTCTGTAATTTTATTTAATATTTGGTTTAGATCTTCCCAAAATGATTCTATTTTCTCACATGTCCAGATTGCATGAATTGTTGTTCCCATTTCTTTTTTACATCGAAAACATCTAGCAGATACTGATGGGTCCCATTTATTTAACTTTTGAGGTGTAATATATAGCCTGTATATCCAGTTATATTGTATCATACGTAACCTCGTATTTATTGTATTTCTCATTGTTCCAGAACATAATTTCTCCCATGTTTCCTTTTTTATCTTTATATTTAAATCTTGTTCCCATTTTTGTTTAATTTTACCAGTTTTTTCCTCATTCTCCTTTAATATACATTTTTGTTATAAATCTTTTGATTATCATTGTATCTGTAATCAAATTTTCAAAGTTACTTCCCTCTGGTAACCTCAGACTGCTTCCTAATTTGTCCTTCAAGTAGGATCTCAATTGGTAATATGCCAGCACTGTATCTTGAATTATATTGTATTTATCTTTCATTTGTTCAAAGGATAATAATCTATTTCCTGAAAAACAATTATCTATTCTTTTGATCCCTTTTTTCTCCCATTCTTTAAAGGAAAGGTTATCTATTGTAAAAGGGAGTAACTTATTTTGCGTCAATATTAGTTTTGGTAATTGGTAATTTATTTTATTCCTTTCTACATGAATCTTTTTCCAAATATTGAGTGGATGATGAAATACTGGAGAACTCCTACGTTTTACCAATTTTTCATCCCATTTATATAATATGTGTTCAGGTATCTTCTCCCCTATTTTATCTAGTTCTAATTTAGTCCAATCTGGCTTTTCCCTTGTTTGATAAAAATCTAATAGGTATCTTAATTGTGCGGCTCTATAATAATTTTTAAAGTTTGGCAGTTGTACACCTCCTTGTTTATACCATTCTGTTAATTTATCTAGTGCTATCCTCGGTTTCCCCCCCTTTCCATAAAAATTTCCTTATTATTTTCTTTAACTCCTTGAAGAATTTCTCTGTCAAGTGTATCCCTGAAATAGGTATAATATCCTTGGGAAAATGTTCATTTTAATACAGTTTATCCTTCCTATTAGTGTTGATGGTAAATCTTTCCAATGCTCTAAATCGTCCTGTAATTTTTTCATTAGTGGATAATAATTGAGTTTATATAGATGGCCGAGATTTTTATTTATTTATATACCTAGGTATCTTATTGCTTGCATTTGCCATCTGAATGGTGATTCCTTCTTAAATTTTGAGAAATCCGCATTATTCATTGGCATTGCTTCACTTTTATTTACGTTAATCTTGTAACCCGACACTTCTCCATATTCCTTCAATTTCTTATATAATTCTTTTATTGATAGTTCTGGTTCTGTTAAGTATACTATAACATCATCCGCAAATAAACTGATTTTATATTCCTTGTCTTTTATTTTTAATCCCTTTTATATTATTTTCTGTTCTTATCAATTCTGCTAGTGGTTCTATAGCTAACGCGAACAATAAGGGTGATAGTGGGCATCCCTGCCGTGTTCACCTGCTTAAGTTAAATTGCTTTGATATATATCCATTTACTGTCACTTTCGCCAATGGCCCCTTATATAAAGCTTTAATCCAATTAATATACTTCTCTGGTAAACTGAATTTTTGCAATACTTTGAATAAATAATTCCATTCTACTCTGTCAAAGGCCTTCTCTGTGTCTAAAGCAACTGCTACTGTTGGCGCTTTACTCCCTTCTACTGCATGAATTAAGTTAATAAATTTACAAATATTGTCTGTTGTGCGTCTTTTTTTTAATAAATCCAGTTTGGTCTAGATTTACCATTTTAGGTACATACTCTGCTAATCTGTTTGCTAATAGTTTAGCTATTATCTTATAATCTGTGTTAAGTAATGATATTGGTCTATATGACGCTGGTGCGAGTGGATCTTTCCCTTGCTTTAGTATTACTGTAATTATTGCTGTTTTACATGAATCTGGTAAGCTTTGTGTTTTATCAATCTGGTTGATTACTTCCAGGAGGGGAGGAATTAATAAATCTTTAAATGTTTTATAGAATTCTATTGGGAATCCATCCTCTCCTGGTGTTTTATTATTTGGTAATTTTTTTATTATCTCTTGTATTTCTACTATTTCAAATGGTTCTGTTAATTTATTTTGTTCCTCTATTTGTAATTTTGGTAGTTCAATTTTGGTTAAAAATTCATCTATTTTCCCTTCTTTCCCTTTGTTTTCAGTTTGGTATAATTTTTCATAGAATTCTCTGAAGTTTTCCTTGATCTCCGTTGGATTATATGTGATTTGTTTTTCTTTTTTCCTTGATGCCAATACCATTTTCTTAGCTTGTTCTGTCTTAAGCTGCCATGCTAGAATTTTGTGCGTTTTTTCCCCTAATTCATAATATTTCTGTTTTGTCTTCATTATGTTCTTCTCCACCTTATATGTTTGTAGTGTTTCATATTTTATTTTTTTTAACTGCCAATTCTATTCTTTTAGTTGTATCTTCCTTCATTGCTAATTCTTTTTCTATATTTACTATTTCCCTTTCCAACTGCTCTGTTTCCTGATTATAGTCCTTCTTCATCTTGGTTACATAATTTATTATTTGCCCTCTAATGAACGCTTTCATTGCATCCCATAGTATATACTTATCTTTCACTGATTCTGTATTTATTTCAAAGTACATTTTAATTTGTCTTTCAATTAATTCTCTAAAATCCTGCCTTTTAAGTAGCATGGAGTTTAATCTCCATCCATACATTCTTGGAGGGATGTCCTCTAACTCAATTGTCAATATCAAGGGTGAATGGTCCGATAATATTCTAGCTTTATATTCTGTTTTTCTTACTCTATCTTGCATACGAGCTGATAACAAAAATAGGTCTATTCTTGAGTATGTTTTATGTCTACCCGAATAATATGAATATTCCTTTTCCTTTGGGTGTTGTTTCCTCCATATATCCAAAAGTTGCATTTCTTGCATCAATTTAATTATAAATTTGGTTACTTTGTTCTTTCTGTTAATTTTTTTCCCAGTTTTGTCCATATTTGACTCCAAATTCAGGTTGAAATCCCCTCCTATTAATATGTTCCCTTGCGTATCTGCTATCTTCAAAAAAATATCTTGCATAAACTTTTGATCTTCTTCGTTAGGTGAATATACATTGAGTAGATTCCAAAACTCCGAATATATCTGACATTTTATCATTACATATCTCCCTGCTGGATCTATTATTTCCTCTTCTATTTTAATTGGCACATTTTTACTAATTAATATAGCTACTCCTCTTGCTTTTGAATTATACGACGCTGCTGTTACGTGTCCTACCCAATCTCTCTTTAATTTCTTGTGCTCCAATTCAGTTAAATGTGTTTCTTGCACAAATGCTATATCAATTTTTTCTTTTTTCAGTAAATTTAACAGTTTCTTCCTTTTAATTTGGTTATGTATTCTGTTAATATTCAAAGTCATATAGTTCAACGTAGCCATTTCATACTTTGTTTATCTTCCCTTTCCGTTTTTCCATTGTCACCTTTCCTTCTTATCCATTTCTGCTTTCTTGTTTTGAACACTTTATAAGACAACATTTCTAAAACATCAAACATTTTCCTTATTCTCCTATTTAAAACTTCTTTAACCCCATTCTCCCCTCCCCCTCCTGAGTTGCCCTTTATCCCTTGTCGGGCAACCACATCTCCCCTCTCCATTTGGATTTGGAAATTCACTCGCAAATGTCAACTGATTTTGTAGTGACCGTAACTCCTCCCCACCCAGCCCCCCCAGAAAAGATTTCAATTTTCATATGTAACAAAGGTCACTCTTTTAATTCCCTCCTTATCCCCTCTATTCCCTTTCCCTCCCTTATTAATTGTTGTCTATACTCTATATATTTTCCTCTAAATACGGATACATTCATGTATACACACTATATACCCCTTTACACACATACATATAGTTCGTGGTCATTTTTACTCTCATTACATGTCTTCATCTCTCTGCTTGTTTTGTAGTTGTTCTGCAAATTTCCTTGCTTCCTCTGGATCCGAGAATAGTCTGTTTTGTTGCCCTGGAATAACTATTTTAAGTACCGCTGGGTACTTTAACATAAATTTATATCCTTTTTTCCATAAGATCGTTTTTGCTGTATTGAACTCCTTCCTCTTCTTCAGGAGTTCAAAACTTATGTCTGGATAGAAAAAAATTTTTTGACCTTTATATTCCAGTGGCTTTTTGTCTTCTCTTACTTTCTTCATTGCTTTCTCCAATATATTTTCTCTTGTTGTATATCTTAAGAATTTTACTAAAATGGATCTTGGTTTTTGCTGCGGTTGTGGTTTCGGGGCTAAAGTTCTATGTGCCCTCTCTTTTTCCATTTCTTCCTGTAATTCTGGTCTTCCTATGACCCTGGGGATCCAATCTTTTATAAATTCTCTCATATTCTTGCCTTCTTCATCTTCCTTAAGGCCCACTATCTTTATATTTATTTCTTCTATTATAGTTTTCTATTATATCTATCTTCTGAGCTAACAGCTCTTGTGTCTCTTTAACTTTTTTATTAGATTCTTCTAATTTCTCTTTTAAGTCCTCTACTTCCATTTCTACAATTATTTCTCGTTCTTCCATATTTTCCACTCTTTTTCCTATCTCTGACATGACCATTTCTATTTTATTCATTCTTTCTTCTGCATTCTTAATTCTTCTTTTTATCTCATTAAATTCTTGTAATTACCATTCTTTCACTGATTCCATATATTCTTTAAAAAAAGATATATCCATTGTCTTGCCTTTCTCTTCTTCCATTTCTTTCTGTTCTTCTTCTTCTTCTTCCTCTGGGTTGACCATCTGTTGTTTCCTTGTTTTCTTTTTACCCTCTTCTTTCTTGTTGTCGTTATTGTCTCTGTTCTGCACCTGCTGCTGTGTTGCAGGTGTCTCTCTCAGCTGTGAAGATCGACTCCGCAGCTGATCCCCCCTCCCGTCAGTGTGTTTTTTTTCATGCGCGGTTGCGCACTTTTCCTTGGCTCTGCGAGCCATTTTTATAGTCCCGAGCCCGGGACTTCCACTGACCTGTGGGAGCGGGCTTCTCTCTCCGCGGCGGGCCTCTTCGGACATGTAAGGCCTTCACCTTCTTCTTCCGACGTCTTTTCTTCTTCTCTTCTTCCCGTTGCTTTTGGCTTTTCTTTCTTCGCTGCCATTTTCTCCACACCTTTATTTTCACTTTACTTTAGTTTTTGTGTTTGTGCCTTTGTTTTTTCTCTGTTTTTTTTTAACTTTTCTGGAGAGGGCTGGAGTTCCACGACCGGCCACTACTCCATCACGTGACTCCCCCTCCTTTCCTGATTTTGATGCTCCTGTACCTCATTCCAGATGTTAGTGGGTCAAATATAATGTGTGCTGGATGGAAAGGGTCCTCGATAATTCTTTGAGCTCTATTTAAGTAATGCTCCTGGTGAACAGAGGAAAGGGAGGTTCCAGTGATTTTGCCTGTATCCGCTGTATTGACCTCCGGTCTGATGCTATGCAACTACCTTCCTACACAATGATGCAGCTGGACAGGACACTGTTTGGGGAGTTTAAATGACTCAATCTCAATGTGACCAAATTGTCCTGATAAAACCTTTTATAGTAAAAGTCCCAAAATCCGGATTGCTCGGGGTTTGGGTTGGTCAGGTTTTTCCGGGTTCTTGGACAGTAATCTTGTGGCACTTACACAATGCGCGCATGTTATGCATGCCTGTTCCTGTATTGTTCTAGGATTTGATAATTGTACTTTTCCAGCAAAACAAATATTGTAGGCGTCAGGGCTCAGACCTGAAACATCGGTGATGCTGTATATCTTTACCTCCTATTGCCGCTGCAAGATTGGCTGAGTTCCTCCAACATTTCTGTTTTTATAAATATTGCAGATACCTCTTCCATCAGCAAGTGCATCCATCCCTTTTGGACAGGCATTGACTCGATTCCCTTTGATTCTCTGGTTAACCGAATAACTGACTTTCTTGCCATCCCACAGATTGCTTCAGTAGTTAAGATCCAGGCATTTGTCAGAGCAAATAAGGCCCGAGGAGACTACAAGATGTTAGGTAAGCCATTTAAGCTCAACCATATTGCGTGGATCATGCACATTTCTTTGAATTTGGCAGTGGTTTCCTCTGTAACCATTACCAGCTGTAGCCAGTGCACACAATCCAAACAATGCCTTTTCGGTTTTAGAACACATCATATTTCACTTTGTTCCAATTTTCCTGCAACATCAACAGCTGGAAGCAGTCATGGCCTCAGCCCCAGAGGTTATGCAATGCATTATCAGCATCTCCGGGCTGGGGTGGGTGGGGGCTTGTGCCTTCAGTCAGTCAGTTGTGGGTTTGTGCCCGATCACTGGACTCGGGTACAGAATCCAACCTGTCGCTCTAGTGCATTGCTGCCCCGACTAGTGTGTGGGTGTTAGACTGACACGTTTAAACCTTCCTGCCCAGCTGGTCTGGAAGGCTAGACTGTCTAACTGCTCCTCCTTCAAGGTCTTACTGAGTGCACAATCTGTATTTCAAGGTTCCTTGAAATATTCCTTTCGCATTCCGATACCTGGTACCCCATCAGCCAGTCTCCAGCAGCCCGCAGCCTGGTGTGAGTCCTTTCACTGCAGTTGACAGTAGCCCGCAACCTGTTTGGGTTCTTTGCCTCGAGTCACCTGTGTGTTCTTCAGCTGCAAAGCCCCTCGCTCGTCCGCTGCCACTGTCACCACCCGTGGGTCATTTCCTCTGGTTCTCCTTCTCAAAATGGTGATCTCCCTGTTTGCTGGTGCCCTGCGCCACTCCTCTATGTCCCCGGAGTCTCCAACCCCTTGAGGATGCTGCTTAACACAGGCACTGCCATCTTGGGCTCAGACACCCAAGGTTGCAAGATTTTAAAATAAACCACTGTCAACTCCTTTCCCAAGCCATTTAAAAATTGGACTGGGTGGTAGAATCCTCCCCTCTCCTCTCCTCGCTCTCCGCGGTTCCGCACCAGCACCAACGTTGCCGTTACAGCAATAAATAGTTCCTGCCTAAACTGTTACCTTTTTAAAAAAAAAAGTAACATCTCAAATTCCTGTTAGATTGCACCCCTCCACTTTAAACCTATGTTCTCTGGTTATAGATTCCCCTGTGCTGGGCAAAAGACTCTATGTTCCTCTCTGGACTTTGTACACTTCTATGAAATCACCCCTCCTCCGCTCCAAGGGTCCATGGAATAAAGCCTTAGCCTCCTCAACGTCTCCCTATAGCTTAGCCCCACCGTGAGTCCTGGGAACATCCTTGTAAGGTTTGGCTAAGGACACAGTGGGCTGAAGGGCTGATTTCTGTGCTGGACAATGAAAATAAGTCCTGATTTTTTTTTCTCCCCAGTCCGTGCCAAAAACCCTCCACTTAATGTGGTGCGAAGGTTTGCTCATCTCTTGGAACAAAATGACCATGACTTCCGCGAAGAGTGGGAGCTGATGCAATTACGTGAGGAAGTGGTTCAGCGTATCCGTTCCAGTCGCTGCCTGGAGCAAGACCTTAACGTCATGGACATCAAGATTGGACTGCTGGTGAAGAACAGGATCACCTTGCAGGTGCGGGCCTCTGTGGCTCCTTGAGCTGTCTCCCTGGTTGCAACCAATATGATTTTAAATTTTAAAAATTTATCATCATTCAGATGCCTTTCCGTTCAGCGTGGGCTATCATATATCTCCATCCGTCGTTGATCCTCAGAGTTGTAATTGTTGCCTCCCTTGTTCTTCAGTGAAGTCTCCATCTTTGAGCTGAGACCACAGTCGATGTTGAATTCATGGGAAAAACACTGAAGTGGTTTCCCGTTGCCTTCTTCAGTTACAGTGACGGGTAACCCTGGCTGTTGATCATCAGATTCATCTGCCCAGTTTTTAGTTTTACAACCCTAAATTCCAATTTGTAGAATCTGCCTGTATAAATCATCCACCATCTGCGATCCATGGCTTCACATGACCCTGAGTGGGAGGCTAAACTGGTACTACACCTTGCCGAAGGGTGACCGATAGGCTATCGGACAGAAGGAATGCCTTACTCCTCCTTTTGAGCAGCACTGACCCTGGGAGTATAGAAATTTAAAATGTGTTTTTTACATTTACAAAGCTATGGAAGCCGATTCCACTCATGGAAACCCATGCTGCCCAATAATACCCTATTAGCCTCCAAACCCCGTATGTTATGGAGGGTAGGAGGAAACTGGATCACCCAGGGTATCCTGCATGAGGACAATGTTGTTGATGCACCATTGGATCATTCTTTTGCATCTGGGCATTTTCTCCCCATCTGGAAAATCATTTGCCCATTTATTTTTTCTATTGAGGTGCACGACCGAACACTTTCCGAAAGAATTTTGCCACTTCTCTGCCCATTCTCTTAATCTGTCAAAGTCCTTCTGCAACCCCCCCCCCCCCCCCCTTTCCTCAACACTTGCTGCTCCTCTACCTACCTTCCTATCATTTGCAAACTTGGCCGTAAAGCCATTCATTCCATAATCAAAATCATTGATGTGCAACATAAAAGAGAAAGATCCCTGTATTCCAACACTCTGCTTCTTGCCAATCAGACCCATGGGCTCTTATCTTGTGAAGTAGCCATGTGTGCGGCACCTTGTCAAAAGCCTTCTAAAAATCCAAAATCACAGCCTCCATTGTGTCTCCTTTATCCAGCCTGCTTGTCACTTCTTCAAAGAATTCCAACAAGTTTGTCAAGCAAGATTTTCCCTGAAGGAAACAATGTTATGTGCCTCCCAAGTACTCTGTAACCTCATCCTTAACCCTAACCCTAACCAGCCCATAATTTGCTTTCTACTGCTTCGCACCCTTCTTGAATAGAAAGGGGGCGACATTTACAATTTTTCCAGTCCTCCAGGACCTATTGATTCTTGAAAGATCATTACCAATGATCCACATTCATCTCCTTTGTCCTGCCCACGTTGAGTCTCAGGTGGTTGCTCATGTGCCACTTGATGAGCCTCCCAAGCTCCTCTCTGAAAGCCGACTCACTGGTGCCTGCTGATTATATCATTGGGTAGAAATGCGGTGTTGTTTGATTTCTATTTGTAGGAAGTGATTTTCCATTGCAAGAAACTGACCAAGAAGAACAAGGAGCAACTGTCAGACTTGATGGTGATCGACAAGCAGAAGGGGTTAAAAGCCCTCAGTAAAGAGAAGCGGGAGAAGCTGGAGGCCTACCAACATCTCTTCTACCTCCTGCAGGTAATGTTCAAGGAGCCCCCTTTTGTCTTCCATCCAGTATTCGGTGCTGACGTCCAGATGTACGGGTTCTCTGATGATGTCGCAGTAGTTGCTCTATACAGTTCATTCATTTCTGTTTCTCAAAGAGGCTGGTCTTCATCAAAATAAATGTTGACAAAGAGGACTTGTGAGAGCTGGTCTTGGTGACCGCCATGTTATATTGGCAGTTGTATAGGTTGAGAGTGAATGGTAGGATGAGGAAGGGTGTACGGAGCGTAGAAGAAACAGTTGTGTGTCCCTTGTATGTCTGGGGTGGGGGGGGGTGTGGCGGCAGTGCTGACCAGTGTTTGGGGGGTGGGTGTGGTGTCAATGCTGACCGGGGGTTGTGCTGGCCGTGCTGACTGGGGTGGGGGGGGAGGAGTGTGATGGCACTAACTGGGGTGGGCGGGGGGGTGGACATTAAACGGCACATTACGTACTTGTATTGGCGGGACGGGTGCACAGGGTATTTGTGCATTGGGTTGCGGGCCAAATAAATTTGGATTATGGGCCAGACCTGGCCCACAGACCGTAGGTTGCCACGCCTGTCTTAGATTCTTCCACCATGGGAAACAACCTTTCGACATCTACTCTGTCCATGTCTTTCAACGTTTGAAATGTTTCACCGAGATCCCGCTTCAACCATGTGAAATTCCAATGAATATAGGCCAACAGCTGTCAAATGCTCCTCATATTGATAATCTTGCGATGGTGAATGTGTCCAATCCTAATGTGCTTCTCTTTTGCCAGACAAAACCAGTCTACCTGGCCAAGCTGATCTTCCAGATGCCTCAGAACAAATCAACCAAATTTATGGAGTCTGTCATCTTCTCACTCTACAACTATGCTTCCAATGAGAGGGAGGGCTACCTGCTCCTGCGATTGTTCACCACAGCTCTTCAAGAGGAGATCAAGTACGTGACTGTACTTGTTTTCCATCCCATTCTTTTCTTGCTGATGTCTCAGTGAAGTTCCCTCTGTCCACATCTGTTACCTTGCTCAAAATGTCTAGCTGTCAGTTATTTTGCTGCGAAGTCATTGTACGTTAGCTTTGGTCCTCCCTCATCCACTGTGTAAGCAGACCTGACAATCGAACGCAAATACATTTACAAATTTCATTGTAATTTATTGCAATTGCAAAGCGTGAGAACTCTGTTACAGCAAGGGAGTCTGCCACATGGTTCACAGATTGCATATTTATACAGACAAACTTCCAGTTTTCCAGAACATTCAAACAGATCTTCACAATTCTTTTTCCATATATCTTAGGATTTGTTTCACTGGATTGTGTCCCTTACCCAGTGGTTAATAGTCTTTTACTGTCGTTGCCAAATAGGAAGTTGTTCTTCAAAGTAAAAACACAACGCTGGAGAAACTCAGCAGGTCAAACAATGTACTTTATATAGCAAAGAGAAAGAGGGCTTGAACCGTTCAAGGTATGAGCAAAATGTAGACAGATAAAATCGTGGGGAAGGGGCGAAGGGAGGACCATAGGCAGGAGGTAATGGGTGGATAAGGGAGGGCACAGCAGCAGACAGGAGGAGGGATGGATACGAGTAGAGAGGGAAGGGGGTGGACAGCTGGAGGGGAGAGAGGGATAGGGAAGAGAAGGAATGGGGAGTGAGGTATTAGAAACCAGAGAAGCCAATGTCAGCTGCTGCTTCATGGCTACAGTGGTCAGACTTGATCCTGACCTGGTGAAATTTGCACAATTCTCGCTATGGCCAGGTGGGTTTCCTCCAGGTGCTTCGTAGGTTAATGGCCTCAAGTGTGTCAGTGAGTGATAGAATTGACCAAGTTGCCTGTCTGAACTAGTTCCACTACCCCCACTATGCCCATACTGCTCTAAATCAGTGGTTTTCAAACTTTTTCTTTCCACTCACATACCACCTGTCACACAGAGCACCTATGGCATAGAGAATCCTTAAGATGGTATGTGAGTGGAAAGAAAAGGTTTGAAAACCACTGCTCTAAATTATCCCGATTCATATACCCGTCCAAATATTCAAGTTTATTATCAGACTGTACCATAATCAGAAAATACAATGTTTCTCCAAACCACTGTGCACAGAGATTTCTCACAAAATCAACACATAATAATCGCATACATACATTAAAAAAAAACAAAATAAAAATGTATAAATATTCTGTAATAGTTTACTCATTTAATTTAGAAGAAACCCATTGTCATCCTGTGTCAGTTGTGGCTCAATCCTCTTTCCTCGTAATCAGAGGTTGTGGGATAATCCCACCCCAAAGCCTCGATCAAAGTGTCCCAGGCAGATGCACCCACTGCAGCGCTGAGAACACTTCACTGTTGCTGGGAAATGAAGACCAGCTCTACCTACAGACCTCCCTCTCTTGCTGTTCCAGAGAATTTGTTGAGCCCTTGGCCTTGTGAGAGAAGGGCAGGGAGGTGCTGGCCCCTGCTCCTGCCTAACTTTTAATCTTTAACCAAGGCCACGAAAACACGAGGTGGCCCTTGTTAGAAAAGGGAAAAGCTGCAGAAGCTGGAAATCTGAAATAAGATTGGAATATGTTCAGCAAGCTAGGCAGTATCCTGTCGCCTACTGTCTAACCTGAGTAATTCCAGCAGTTCCTGTTGCTGAATGTGGAACTTTGCTGTGCACGACAGAGAGAAATGCAAAAAAACCGCAGATGCTGGAATCTTGAACAAACCATTCCTGCATTGTGATGGTGCCTTGGGCATCCAGGCCCCTGATAGAATGGCACTGTAGAAATGCAAGTATTGTTTCTTTTCAGGAGGGTGATATGAGGTGGAAATGGGCTGACTGGGAAACTTGGAGATACAACGCGGTTGCAAACCCTTCTAATGGACCCATGTAACCAATTAACCCGACGTACATCTTTGAAAGGAGGGAGGAAATTGGAGCACCCAAAGAAACCTACCTGGAAACGGGAAAAACATAAAAACTTCTTACTGGATTCGAACCCTTGTTGGTGGCACTGCGATGCTGACCATTCTACCCTCCTCTCTTCCCCCACCCCACATGCCCAGAGTTTGATTCTGCAATACAACTCTTTTTCTTTCTTTCCCTCCCTCCCCCATTCCCCCCCTTTTTACTCTGCAGATTGAAAGTTGACCAAGTCCGCGAGATTGTCACTGGAAACCCCACAGTGACGAAACTGGTGGTGAGTTTTTACCGGAACATCCGTGGGCAGAATGCCCTGCGGGAGATCCTGGAGCCGGTCATCAGAGAGATCCTGCAGGATAAAACCCTGAGCATCAAAACCGACCCTGTTGCTATCTACAAGAGCTGGGTCAATCAGATGGAGAGTCAGACTGGACAGAGAAGGTAGAGTTCAGAATGGTCACCTGTCACACTTTGTCTACCTATCACACTCCGTCAGCCTCTTACCTTCCTTGGCAGGGCCAGTGCAGTTTGGATTTTTTAGACATACGACTCCTCGACTTACATTCCGGCAAACCCATCAAAAGTCGAGAAAAAACGTCGGAAAAGAATATCACGCCTACCCTTTTTGATGGGTTGTTCACAGTGCACTCATTCGCGCGATCGCGACAGAGATTGCGGATGTGGTTGAGTCAGCATGGCGGGAGAGTATGGTGAATGATACTCTTGCACGATGCTGCCATCGCCCAGCATCACGAAAGTAGTGCACCGCATATTACAAGAGCGGTAACAGATCAGAATTTGAAAATGAGAGTCCAGATTCGAACCATTGTAACCAAAAGTAGGGTAGCACCTGTACTGTGTGGTCACAGGCCCTT
Organism: Narcine bancroftii; assembly: GCF_036971445.1. Classification (NCBI taxonomy): domain Eukaryota; kingdom Metazoa; phylum Chordata; class Chondrichthyes; order Torpediniformes; family Narcinidae; genus Narcine; species Narcine bancroftii. Next base: position 189,757,205 of record NC_091473.1, read on the forward strand.
CTGGCCTCTGAGCCCGTATAGCCCAATGCACCAATTAACCTATGACCTCTACATTTTGAAGGGCGGTAGGGAACCGGAGCACCTGGTGGGAATCCACGTAGAGATAGGGAGAGCACGGAAACTCCTTACAGACAGCGCTGGATTCGAACCCTGGTCACGGCCGCTGTTACAGAATGTGCTAACCGTGCCGCCACAACGCAAGCTGTGCTAACAGTCCAAGTCCTTACCCGTGGCTTAATGCCAGCAATGCATTACTCAGGAATCTTGCTCCTGATTTTATTTAATTCCCCCCATCTCTTTTTTTTGGGGAGGAGGGTAGTATTTTAAGAAACTTTGCAAGGAGTGTTTCAGGATATGGCGGAGAACTTGTCCCACATTCTCCCCGGCATCCCTGTGCGGATCAAGTACTTGGTTTGTGAAGCTGGCTCGGCAGAGGAAATCGGGCAAATTAAGGTAAAATTGCCTGCGTGAACTTATGAAACAAGATCTATTGATTGTTATGTCAGTCAGTGCTGTGGGAGAGACTCTAGCAATGTGGTAATCTTGACCCCAGTTACTCACTGCTATCAATTACAGCTCAGGCAGAGCTGACAGGAAATCACTAAAGTTCCTGGGACCATGGTGGAGCATTTAATCTTGTGTCAGCGGCCAAGGATTCCCCTCTGTGTTGGTGTGTGCTACTCCGATCTCATCCTGCCCTCTCCTGGGGCTGTTGGATGTGGGGTGGACACTGAGATGGGATGAATCTCCTTGTAATTACAACCTTAAACTTATTCACGGCCGTTAATTTGGAACATAAGACTTAGTAGCAGAAATAGGCTATTCATCCCATCGAGTCTTCCCCACCATTTAATGATGATCTGATCCATTTTCACACTCAGCCCCACTGCCTGGCCTTCTCCCCATAATCCTTGATGCTCTGGCCAGTCAGAAACTGAACAGTCTCTCTCATAAATACACCCAATAACCTGGCCTCCACAACTGCTTATACCTACATATTCCGCAGTTTTACTACCCTCTGGCTGAAGAAATTCCTACGTATTTCTGTCCTTCAATTCTGAGGGTGTGCCCTCTTGACCAAAACTCTTCCACCATGGGAGGAAAAAACTTTCTATATCTACTCTGTCCACACCTTTCAACATTTGAAAGGTTTCAATGAAATTCTCCCACATTCTCCTAAATTCCATCTAATACATGCCGAGAGCTGGCAAACGCTCATCATTACATAACTCTTTAATTCCCAGAATCATGATTGGAACCTCCTTTAAACCCTCTCCTTTCTTAAACGAGGAGCCCAAAACTACTCCCAATACTCCGTGAGGTCTCACCAGTGCCTTATTTAGGAAGGAGCTGGAAAGAGGAATCGGGGTGAACGACCTGTCCAGGTTTAAATTGGGGTGAACGACCTGCCCAGGTTTAAATCGGGATGAACGACCTGCCCAGGTTTAAATCGGGGTGAACGACCTGCCCAGGTTTAAATCGGGATGAACGACCTGTCCAGGTTTAAATCGGGATGAACGACCTGCCCAGGTTTAAATCGGGGTGAACGACCTGCCCAGGTTTAAATCGGGATGAACGACCTGTCCAGGTTTAAATCGGGATGAACGACCTGTCCAGGTTTAAATCGGGGTGAACGACCTGTCCAGGTTTAAATTGGAATGAACGACCTGCCCAGGTTTAAATTGGGGTGAACGACCTGCCCAGGTTTAAATTGGGGTGAACGACCTGCCCAGGTTTAAATTGGGATGAACGACCTGTCCAGGTTTAAATCGGGATGAACGACCTGCCCAGGTTTAAATTGGGATGAACGACCTGCCCAGGTTTAAATCGGGATGAACGACCTACCCAGGTTTAAATTGGGGTGAACGACCTGCCCAGGTTTAAATTGGGATGAACGACCTGCCCAGGTTTAAATTGGGATGAACGACCTGCCCAGGTTTAAATCGAGATGAACGACCTGCCCAGGTTTAAATTGGGATGAACGACCTGCCCAGGTTTAAATCGGGGTGAACGACCTGCCCAGGTTTAAATCGGGATGAACGACATGCCCAGGTTTAAATCGGGGTGAACGACATGCCCAGGTTTAAATTGGGATGAATGACCTGCCCAGGTTTAAATTGGGGTGAACAACCTGCCCAGGTTTAAATCGGGATGAACGACCTGCCCAGGTTTAAATCGGGATGAACGACCTGCCCAGGTTTAAATCGGGGTGAACGACCTGCCCAGGTTTAAATTGGGATGAACGACCTGTCCAGGTTTAAATCGGGGTGAACGACCTGTCCAGGTTTAAATCGGGGTGAACGACCTGTCCAGGTTTAAATCGGGGTGAACGACCTGTTATTTTGACCTCTGCACAGTGCTTCATATTTAATTCCTTCAGATCGAATACAAAACAATGACTTCTGCTGCCTTGTTCTTGCCCTTTGATCGCTAAGTTTAGAACTGTAGAACACATACCCCTCCCATTCAAATTATTCTTGAATGTCAAAATCGAGCCCACATCCACGACCGAAACTGGAAGTTTGTTCACCACTCTCTATAGCCGCTTTCAGGTGGCCAGAATACCCGACTGTAAAGCCACCTGTTCTACCCCAATGCGGCTGTCGGGTGGCTACCTGAAAGTGGAGAACCTGGCCAGGAGGAGCACTTACCTAACCCTCCTCCTGTAATTATAATCTCCGGCTCGGAGAATCCCCTGTTGCACTTGAAAGCAGCAATGGGACTATGGCCTCAGTCCACAGGAGCCGGCGATCGCACTTCAGCCTGTAAGTTTTTTTGAAAGGTGGGAGGAAACCAGAGCCCACGGAGAAAACCCACGCAGACACGGGGAGAATGTCCAAATGCCTTACAGACAGCGCGGGATTTGAATCCAGGTCTGGTTCCAATCACTAGAGCTGTAAAGGTGTTGCGCTGACTGCTACACTGAACATCCCACCCATTTAGTAGGTAAAAGCAGCCAAGTTTAAAATTGTAAAAGTAAATATTCTCTGAAGTATTGCATAATATATCTTTTTGGTTAAGATGAGAGCAAATATACACAGCCAGCTGAGTGCCTTGGTTGGGCTTTGCTCATAGCAGTCATTTAAATAAAGTTGTGTGAAACATTGAATTTAAATTAGACATACAGGCCAATTCGGTCCTATGAGTCGGGGCCGCCCAAATTACACTCCATTAACTTACAACATTTTTGAAGGGTAGGAAAAACCAGAGCCCCTGGAGAAAACCCACATAGGCACGGGGAGAATGTACAATCTCCTTATAGACCGTGCAGGATTCGAACCCAGGTCCAGTCCTGATTGCTGGCACTGTGAAGGTGTTGCACTAACTGCTACACCAACTATGCCACCCAAGATGAGGAGCTGGTTGATGCCGCTCGCTGTTGAGGTGGTTCTCTTAATCCCTGTTTAGTAAGAGCCTCTGTTCAGAGGGTTGGTGGGGGGGGTTTTAATTATCTATAATGTTATTGTTCATCTTTCAGGTGGCTTCATGGAATGATTTCAAAGAATGTGACTAAAAATAAAATACTTTATAAAGTTTGTATATTCATGCAAGTGAAATTTATTCAGTTTAAGTACAGTAGAGTATTTTTCTCTTTAAACTGTTTATTCCATTGTAAGAGTAAGTCTCAAACAACTGGAAATTACATTTATCCGGCATCTACCAATCTCCATAGGTGCCATGGGTTTTACTGTATTACAGTAGTGCTTTAGAGGCTGCAGGAATGTGGCTGGGTGTCTTTCTGATGCAAACAGTGGGCTTTAGTGTGATGGGGACATCCCGTTTGGTGTAGACACACGAGCTGTACTGTTCTGTGTCCCAGCTTTCAGGCCCCAGCTCCCCTGTGACCCTCTGCTCACACGGCTCTTGTTCATGAGCAGCGCTGTCTCTGGGTGGCGTATTGCCCCTGTGTCTGACTGCAGTGGTAAGCAGCAGAATATCAGGGCACGTATCCAGGTATCTTACAACACACCATGTTGGCTCCCAATACTGTTGGTTACACCTGACACAATAAGCTCTATTTTTCGGCCAAAGTTTTAAGGAGACTTTTTTTTTCTGTGTGTAAGTATGCAGCTCAGCTTTTTGAGCACATTTTAACTGGAAATATTGTGACCTCCCACTTTAATGGCACACACCATTATCAAACTGACATGTCTGTCCATGGTCACCTGCAAACTGAAGGAGCAATACCTTGTATTCCGTCTTGCCATTCTTCAACCAGATGACATCAATATCGACTTCTCCAATTTCTGTTATTCCCCTCCTCAGTCTTTGTTTCTCACATTCCTCTGTCTCCCGTCCTCCATTTTCCCTCCCCCTTATTGCTTTATGTCAGTGAGCTACCTTTCTTAGCCCTCTGCCCCTCCCCAATCACTTCTCAGCTTCTTCTCTTCTACCCTTCCACCTCTTACACTTTTACCTCTTATCCTGCAGATACAACCAGACATAACACACATACAAACAAAGAATCCACATGTAGGTCAAGTAGACAGATATAAAACTAAATAATAAAAGGATATTGTTCTGTGAATATGAAAGTCTCGGAGGGTCAGTGTGAGCAGTTCCTTTGGTCGTTCAGCGTTCTCGCTGCCTGTGGCAAGACACTGTTCCTCAGCCTGGTGGTGCTGGCTCTGATCCTCCTGGATCTCTTTCCCGATGGGAGGGAGCAGCAGAAAGAATGCTGTGTGCGGGTTCCTCAACGATTTTGCGTGTCCTTTTCAGGCAATGATCTGATGGTGGAGGGAGGAGGGAGACTGCAGTGATCCTCACTGCCACTCGTGTGGTCCTGTGGATGGATTGCTGATCCAACTCTCCACAGCAGCTGTACCACTCGGCAATGCAACCAGCCAGGAGTCCTGTAGAAGGTTGGCATGAGTGGCCGGTGGCCTTGCCTGCTTCAGTCTTCTCAGGAAGTGCAGTTACTGTTGCGCCTTCCTGACAAGTGAGGAGATGTGTGTCCACTCTGGTTACTTCTCGATTCTTGGAATCACTGGCAGTGGAACTATGTAGAAACTCAATGCTGGAGAACCTCAGCAAGTCAAACATTGTACCAAAGATAAAGATACATAGCCCACGTTCCAGGCTTGAACCCTTCAAGGTATGAGCAAAATGTAGGCAGGCTCCTGAATAAAATGATGGGGACAGGGGAGGGCACACCAGCAAACAGGAGGTGGGGGGATTGCCTTATGAGTAGAGAGGGATGGGGTGGAGAACTGGGGGTGGGGGGGAAGAAGATAGAGAGAGGAAAGAGAAGGAGAACAGAGAGTGCTGTAGCAGAAACGGGAGAAGTTGATGCCACCTAGTTGCAGAGTGCCTAGACAGAAAATTAGGTGTTGCTCCTCCAATTTACGTGGCCTTGGTTTAATGGTACATAAGGCCATGGACAAACACGTCAATGCGGGAGTGGGGTGCAGAATTGAAATGGTTGGCCACTGGGAGATCCCTGTCATCGATGCTATCAGGGTGAAGGTGCTCAGCAAAATGATCTCCCAGGCTTCGTCCTGTCTCTCCAATGGTATTTCTCTTTTCTCAAATCGCTGACGGTGGAACTCCGGTTATTTCTTGGTTCCAGGGCCACTCTGGGTTGTTTGTGTTCCTGCGCTGAGCAGTGTTTTCTTTCCTCTCAGTAAACTGCCATATGAGGTGACAGTGGACCAGGCCCTGACTCACCAGGAGGTACAGCGGAGACTTGACATATCCCTGCTCAACCTGCGGGCTGCCACTGACAAATTCCTCAACGCCATTATTTCCTCCGTGGACAAGATCCCGTAAGTGCTCAGTGCTGCTTTTCCCACATCCGAATCCGCTGCGCCTCATGACCTGGCTGTTGGGGGGCGTGGTTTCGTGCTGCCTCGCTCCTGCGATGACGTCCAACTATCCCAAAAATGTGTAGTTTTCACGACATCAGAACGTCCACCAGAAAAGTAATGAGGAAAGTCCAGCACCCAGGCTGCATATCCTGCTGGCAGCTCCTAGTTTGTTATGTTGGCAGTCGGAATCGTGGGTCAGTTAAAGGCAAACAGCCTTAAATAACTCTCTGGTTTGAGCTTCTGAACCCGCCCTGGCAGGGGTAGGATTTGGGGGGGGGGGGTGTCAACCAGGGGTATGTGGCAGATGTGATGATGATGGATGTGTGTGCGAGTGTGTCCATAAGAAATTTATGCGTCCTACCCTCATCTCCACCATGAGATTTTCCTGGGTGCTCCAGCTTCCTCCCACCCTCCAAAATGTATGGGATTGGAAAGTTAATTGGACAGAATCGGTTTCATGGGCCGGAAGGACTTTCTATAATGCTATCTCATTAAATTTAAAATTAAAATAAATCAAGTGTCTTTTTAAAAGCCTGTTTAACATTAATGTTGTATGTCCCACCACTATTACCCCTGACAATCCATTCCAGGCACAAAAAAACATTGCTCTGCATATCTCCTTTAAAACTCCCCTGACCCTCTTCCTCTCCTTTAGGTGAAGGGCAGATTGGCTGAGGAAATCCCAGTTTGGGCTTTCATGTGAGCCACGAACCAACTCTACCAACCAGGCTGTCAGTACTGAGGGCTCGCTGAATCAAGCTTATTGTCATCCGATTGTACAAGTACAATGCGAGGAAACAGTGTTCTCTGGTGCTCGGTGCAAAACACTCAGGCACACATCCAGATGTAACACATAGATGCAAACAAACAAACAAATAAATAAATATTGCTTTGTGACTGAGAATTTCGGAGGGTTCGTGTGAGCAATTCCATTGATTGTTCGTCATTCTCGCTGTTCCTCAGCCTGGGGGTGATGGCTCTGATACTCCTGGCAGGAGCAGCTGAAAGATGCTGTGTGGGGTGGAAGGGGTCCTCAACGATTTTGCGTGCACTCTCTAGACAACGATCCCGTTAGATCATGTTGAGGGAGGGAGAGGGAGACTCCAGTGGTCCTCTCTGCCGTTCTTATGGTCCTGTGGATTGTCCGCCGATCCATTTCTCTGCAGCGATCCTATCACACTGTGATGCAGCCGGTCTTGATAGAGCTCCTGCAGAAGGTTGTCATGATGGTGGCCGGCAGTCTTCTCAGGAAGTGGAGGTGTTGTGTGTCCACGATAGGTCACAAGTTAAGTTTAAAGGACGTGGTTCTTCCCACCTCAGAGTTGTTCCTGTTCCTCCTGAAGTCCACAATTATTTTCTTTGTCTTGTCCATGCTGAGACTCACGTTGTTACTCTTGCACCATATCACGAGATTTTCCACCTCTTCTCTGTCCAAGTGATTGGAGGAAAATTTAGAGGAGACGTTTTTTTATAACCGAGAGAGTGGTGAGTGCCTGGAATGTGTTGCCAGGGCTGATGGTGGAGGCTGGTACAATAGGGATATTCAAAAGACATGGATACATGAAAAATAAAGATTTTCGGGTGTGAGGGTGGGAAGAGTTAGATTGTTGTGGAGACGGTTTACATTGATCAGCACGATATCACGAGCCGAAGGGCTCGTGATATTGTAATGTTCAATGAGCAGCGATGCCGAGACAGGAAAAGCTGGCCCAGTGAGGAATGAAAGCTTGGTGGGTGTGGAAGGAGTTGGCTGCCTGTACCTCATACCCTATGTTACCAAAAGAACAAAGCGTAAGGGGGTCAATGGCAGAGATTTGGGGTTTGCAGAGTTGGGATGTCTAAAAAGGGGGGAGTAGTTCAATGAAAACTTTGAAAAGGGAGCTGGATAAAGGGACATGGTGATGAGGCAGGTGAAAGGGGTGGCAGAGAACTGGTTCTACCATTGTCTAACCTCCATCTTCCTCCCCAATCGGAATAAGGTATGGGATGAGGTACACTGCCAAAGTGTTGAAGAGTTCGCTGAGGGAGAAGTTCCCGGATGCCGCTGAAGAGGAGTTACTGAAGGTACAGTTTTGGCCATGGGAGGAGCTAGCGTTGGAGTCACTGGCCACGTTCCATGACTACTCGCAGCAGAAAGTGGAGGACCTTGGTGTTCCTTTTGCAGGAGGGATTCATTGAACCTGAGGGGTAGGGGAGCCTTGAGTCTAAACCATTCCATTTCTCCCCCTGATGTTGCTCGACCCCATGAATTCCTACGGCAAGTTGTGTGTTTGTGTTTGCTCGAGCTTCCAACGCTCTCTCATGCATCTCAAGTTTGTTGCTCTGCGTTGATTTGGGAGAAAAGTGCAGATTGTCCCCTCTGAAGCACTCTGACCCGGTAATCTTGGTGCTCTCAGACAGATGGTAATAGAAGCCTGAAATCCAACACCTCTGGGTTTAAGAACAATTTTTATCCAACAGCTTTCAAACTTTTGAATCCCCCTATTACAGCCCTAACCCTAAACTACTCAGGGACCCCCAAAAGATCTGTCTGCACCACCCTTTTTCTTGCACAAACTGCAATTGTGAATATCCATGGGGTAACTGGTACAGTTAGCCCCCTTGTAGAACCACATAATATTACACCACAGAAATAGGCCTTTTGGCTCATCTAGTCCAAGCCAAGCTGTTATTCTGCCTCATTCCGTTAACCTGCACCTGGAATATAGCCCTCCTTGCGCCTCCGATCCAAATTTTGAGCCTGCATTCACCACTTCTGCTGGCAGCTCATTCCACACTCCCACTCTGTCTGAAGAAGTTCCCCTTAAACATATCAACCTTCACTTTTAACCCATGTCCTTTAGTTCTTGTCTCCCCTGACCTCAGTGGAGAAAGTCTGTTTCCTTTATACCTCTATCAAATCTCCCCTCATTCTCTGATGCCCCAGGTAATAAAGTCCTAACCTGTCCAAACTTTCCCTGTAGTTAAGTCCTGGCAATATCCTCGTAAATCGTCTTCTGTTCTCTTTCAGTCTTGTTGATATCACAGTTTACACGTAGCTGTTTCAGTGCCAGCCACCTGGGTACAAATCTGAATTCGGTGCCGTCTCTAAGGAGTTTGTACGTTCTCTCCATCTGTTTCTTCCAGGTGCTCTGGTTTCCTCCCACCCTACTAAATATACAGGGATTGTAGGTCAATTGGAGGTATGGGCTTGTGGGCCAGAAGGGCCTGTTACTGTGCTTTATGCCTAAATATAAAGAAAATAAAATTTAAAATTAAATTATTTGGTTGTTGCATCAAATCTCGCCCCAGTCAACATCTGATGGGTTGGCATGTGTGTTGTTGATTGGTCTTGGCTGTGATGGCCTGAAGTTGAATGACTTATGCAGGGTGTGCTCCACCTTGCCCCAGAGCAATCCGTCTCACCATCTGACGACCTCTCTTTGTCGCTGCAGGTGGTTGGCCACCTGCTCTACTATCGCTACATGAATCCGGCCATCGTGGCACCAGATGGGTTCGACATCATTGCCTTCACAGTGGGAGGTGGCCTCCACACAGACCACCGACGCAACCTGGGCTCCATCGCAAAGCTGCTCCAGCTCGCCGCCTCCAGCCACACGTTTGAGGGGGAGAATGGGCATCTCCGCACCATGAACGACTATCTGTTCCAGTGCCAGCAGAGATTCAGGTGACCGCTTCTGTTCTTCAACAACATGAAATAGGAGCAGGAGTTGGCCATCGAGCCAATGTGATCATGGCTGTTCTGATGAAAGACTCATCTCTACCAACCTGTCTTTTCCCCATATCCCTTAATCAATCTGCTATGTAAAAAATCTATCCAACCTTGTCTAAAATGTATTTACTGAGGTAGCCTCCACTGCTTCAATGGGCAGCGAATTCCACAGATTCACCATCCTCTGGGAAAAGCAGTTCCTCCACATCTCCATCCTAAATCTACCACCCTGAATCTTGAGGCGATGTCCCCTCGTTCTGGTCTCCCCCACCAAAGGAAGCATCTTAACTATGTCTATCTTATCTATGTCTTTCATAATTTTATATATTTCTACAAGGTCCTCTTGTGTTCCTCTAAATTCCCAGAAGTACAGTTCCAGGGGACTCATTCTCTCCTGCAAAATAATTTCTCACCTCAGCACTGATTCTCCCACCTTGTCGTGTCAGATGTTCATACAAGAATGCTGAAAATTGGAGGTCAACCTCCCATTATCCCCCTCCCCTGAGTGTATCTCTTTCCCAATGCTTCAACTCCTTTCCTTCAGCTCCCCACCCACTTCTTTCTCATAACAAAGATCTTGTCCCTTCTGATTTTCTGTTTGAGCACTCTCCAACCGGATGGCATTAATATTGGCTTTTCCTGTCTCCTACACTCCATTCTCCCTCCCTTCCCTTTCCCCTTTGTTTTCTTTCCTCCAGCTCTCTACCCATTCCTCTCCATTCACAGAGCCATCCCTGCTCCTCCGACACTGTCTTTGTCGTCGACCTAGTTGGTCAAGTCTCAAATTGGCCTCCCTGGACTCTCACTTGTAGCCACATATGCCTATCCTTCTCCAAGTGCAGGCTGATCCATTCTCCCAGAACCTTTCCCAATGATTGAGGATGGAGATGGGAGTTAGGGCATTTAAGACCATAAAAAATAGAAACAGAAATAGACTATTTAGCCCATTGAGTCTGCACTGTCATTTAATTATGAGCTGATCCATTTTCCTATTCTGCTCCACTGTCCGGCCTTCTCTCCATAACCTTTGATGCCCTGGCTAATCAGGAAACTATCAATCTCTTCCTTAAATGCACCCAATGACCCAGCCTCCACAACCACCTGTGGTGACAGATTTACCACCCTCTGTCTGAAGAAGTTCCTCCGCATCTCTGTTCTAAGTGGATGCCCTTCATTCTTGAAGTTGAGCCCTCTTATGCTAGACTCTCCCACCGTGGGAAACAGGCTTTCTACATCTACTCTGTCCGCACCTTTCAGCATTCAAAATGTTTCAATGAGATCCCCCCCCTACCGTTCTCCTAAATTCCAAGAGCTGTCAAAAGCTCCTCGTGTGATGACCCTTTCATCCCTGATTCATCCTCGTGAACCTCCTCTGAACCCTCTCCAACGTCAGCACATTTTTTTCTTAAATGAGGCGCCAAAAACTGCTCACAATACTCCAAGCGAGGTCTTGTCAGTGCCTTATAAAGCCTCAACATCACATCCCTGTTCTTATATTATTTGTTTGGATTCTTTCTCCTGATAGTTTTCTGATGTGGGCATCCTTTTTATTTTACTGCCAGGGCATTTTTCCGTGCGGCCTGCGATGTTCCTGAACCTGAGGAGAGGTTTAACGTGGACGAGTATTCGGAAATGGTCAGCCTCAACAAGCCGGTCATCTACATGACCGTCGGGGAACTGATTAACACTCACAAGGTCAGTGATAGACAGGACACAACACAAGCGTGCTGGAGAAAATCAGCAGGTCATACAGCACCTCTAAGAAGGATAGCCAATGTTTCAGGCCTGAGCCCTTCGTCAGGAATAAGAAAAAGCAGGCAGTGTCTGAATAAAAAGGTTAGGGGGAAGAGCACAGGTCAATAGGTGGATACAGGTGGGAAGAAGAAATGCTGACATGTAGCTCTGATACGAGAAGAAAGAGATGGGGAAATGGAGAAGGGGAGAAGAAAATGTCGGCGCTGCTGGTATGGACCCAGGAGAGCTAGTAACGGAGATGCAGCTCTGCTCTGCAGGGTCCTGCTGTCGGGTTTTGATGCTGACAGTTCTGTACAGGCTTTATCTGTCCTGTTCAAGGGACCTGTGGTGCACATTTTTAAAACCTGCATCACGGATTTCTGTTTGCGAGATGGCAACGCATGGCTAGCATATCACAAGGGGTTGCAGACTCCGAGGGTGCAGCCGAAATGGGGAGAACCCCGCCCCTCAACCGTTCAGAAGAAGAAGCATGGGGTCAACCCTACAGCAAAGGTGACCACGTCAGTGGACCGGCGAGGGGTTCAGCAGCTGAAGGACCCACACGGGCCACATGGGCTATTGACAACTTGCAAGTGAAGAGCTCACTGGGCTGCTGACGATTGGCTTGTGGGAACCATGTGTCGGAACCGGGATTGGAGGAGTTGCTGAGGGTAGGAAGGGCTCCTGAAGTGCCTCAGGCACTGAAGGCTTCTTGATCGTATCGGAAGCTTGGATCTGGAGCTCGGATTGTTCATAGTTTGAACAGGGGTCTGTGCGGCTGCAGAAATTGTGGGAGCGCTGGGAGTGAATCCACAAATGATCTGATTCTGAAGGGATTCTATTTTGCTTCTCTTTCACCTATTGTTAGGGCCACCAAGCAATGCTCATGGTGTTTTTTTGTTTGACTTGTGGCAGATGAAAGATGAACTAAATCATATAGACAGATGATCCTCGACATGCATCCAAGTTTTGTTCTGACTGACCGGTCGGATCTTGAAATGGATGTAAATCAGACGTATGTTCCTCCAGGCTCACATATTCGTAAACTGGAGCCGCAGCTCTTTGTCCATGGCCCCCCCCCCAGCACTGGAAAGACCCGTTGTCCACCACCACCGGTACCTGACCTGTGCTCACCTTGAACACCGGGTCCATCAACACCTTCATGAGCAGAAAATAGAACACATCCGGCGGCAGTGGAGTCTCAATGCCCTCCCAGCATGTTAGTCTGTCAAAATAAACAGCTTCTGGATCCCCAGGGCCTGATACGTAACTTTTATATCAACATATCTATTTATTTATTTATTTTAAATTTATACTTTTCTTCAGTCCTATGTACGGATGGTCATAGGTGCCGGATAGCAGGGGATTTACTGTATTGTGTGACAATAAAAAGAAACCTTGAACAGAGAGAGACTCAATGAAGGGGTTAACGGAAATTGGAGATCGATATTGATGCCATCGGGTTGGAGACTGCCAAGACGGAATATAGGTGTTGTTCCTCCAACTTATGGGTGGCCTTGGTCTAGCAGTATGAGGCCAAAGACAGACAGTGCCAACAGTGTGTCTGGAATTGAAGTGGGAGGTCCTTGCTGTTGAAGGGAATAGAGCGAAGGTGCTTAACAAAACAATCTCCCAGCCTGCATCCAGTCTCCATGGAGGATAGAGGAGACCCCAATTGGGAGCTCTAGATGTGGTAAATTATCTCAATGGAGTCACAAGTTTGACATGACACCAGCTTCTAAGGGGTGAATAATTGTGAAAGTTTTGTGTTCCTGCGTACTGCCTAGTTACAGACAATACAATTAGAATTAGGAGCTGGGGTGTGAAAACAGGACCCTTAATCTGTGACCACAGGAAGTGCTCCATTTCAACCCACACGTCCTCCCTCACCACCATTCAGGGCCACAAACAGTCCTTCCAAGTGAAGCAACACTTCTCTTGTGAATCTGCGGGGTTCGTCTGCGGCATCCGGTGCTCCAGTTGTGGTCTCCTCTACCTCAGAGAGACTGGGCGCAGACTGGGAGATCGCTTTGTCAAGCATCTCAGCTCTGACCCTTGCAATAGCATGGATCTCCCAGTGGCTACCCATTTCAATCCCCCATCCCATTCCCTTGCTGACATGTGTGTCCATGCTCTCATGCACTGCCAGACTGAGACCACCTGCAAATTGGAGGAACAATCCCTCATCTTCTGTCTGGCCAACCCCCTGCCCCCCCCCCCCCCCCCACTTTTTCCCCCTATTGCTTTTCTCCCAGTTCTATCCCTTTATATATTGTCATGTTTTTACACCAAGGACCACAAAACGCCGTTTTATCCAGTTGTACTTATACAATTGTATGATAATCATAAACTTGAACTTGAAACACAATTTTACTTTTTCTTGTGCAACTTATAACTGAATATTTATCTATCTTTGTTATTAATTGTATATTTTTCTGTACGGGGAAATTTAACATATACCATTTACTTTTTTACAAAAAGTACTTGCTTGGCAGCAGCAAGTACATGTACATTGTACTTCTGTATATGACAATAAACTCATTGTTATCATTAACTGATGTCCATGTTCCCCTCTCCTTGATGGGGGAGTTTTCTTTCTGCACCCTGACTCTGAAGCTGTTTCATGCTTGTGTTTACTCCAGCTCCTGCTCCAACACCAGGACACCATCTCGGTGGAACGCAGTGACCCACTTCATGAACTACTGGAGGACCTTGGGGTCGTACCCACTGTCGCGTCACTCATAGGCAAGTACCTCACGCCCCTAACAGCCAAGAAACTGATTACCTCTAGTAAATGCCTAATGCTAACAACTTTGAGTCGGAAGGCTGTGTGTTGTCACACTACAGAGAACTGAACCCAGAATTCAGGTTAATTAAAACCAGTTGGAGAGGCCAGTTGACGAAGTGAACTGTATGCCCCTCAGATGGGGAGGTCAGATGGCCAAGTGAACAGTCTTGGGGGTGTGTGTGATCCTCTGGTTATGGAGAAGGGAGAAGAGTATCAGAGTAAAATCACAAAATACTGAAGAAGCTCAACAGGTCAAACAGTGTTCTTTATGTAGCAACGGCAAAGATACATAACCAATGTTTCGGGCTTGAGCCCTTCAACGTATCAGTTAGCGTATCAGTTGGGGAAGGGTGACCAAGGGAAGGGTGTCAGAGTCGTGTTCTCCTCCATTTGGGGAACACCTGGACTCATTTCTCACTGATCCCACTGCCGCCGTTTTAACTATCATCGAGGCTGTCTTACTTGTTTGGTGCCTGTTCCATTCTCTGCCCCAAGGTGAAGGAGCGGTGAACACAAATGATCCCCATGAAGACCATTTGGCTCAACTCTCCAAGATGGAGGTCTCGCTGACCCTCACCAATAAATTTGATCTCTGTAAAAGTGGCAACGAGATGAGCGCTATCAAAGGTTTGTTGCTCAGGTAAGTTGGGGGAACTCAACCATTGGTTGTTGAGCAAAGGATCCAGAGACTGCAGCTGGTTTTTTAACTGACCAGGGTTTTGTGAACATTATACCCCGTTTTTCAACAAAGGAGCTTTCTTCAAGGTGAGGCTACTTGCTCTCACCACTCTCTATTCCTCAACCCCTGTCTTCTTTCCTCCCACTTCAAATCCCTTTCCTGGGGGTTCCCTCTTCCCCTCTCACTTTTCTCTTCTGCCTTCCATCTCTGTCCATTTATTAACTTCTGCCTGTTAGCCTGTGCACCTCCTTCCCTCCCCCCTCCCCCGCCCCGTCCTCCCTCTAACATTAATTGTATTAGTTACATGCTCTTGACACATTCTTGTCCATACCTCATCTTGAATTTGTATGTTTAAATCCTTTTCCCATTTTTGTTTTGACTTGTATAAATCCTTTTTTTGGCATTTATTGTAATTTTATACACATATTAGTAATAAATTTCTTTATAAATGTATCAGTTATTAAATATTCAAATTGGCTATGTTCTGGAAGTCTAAAATTCTCACCTAGCTTTTTTTAAATATGATTTGAGCTGAAAATATGAAAAAAAAAAGGTATTATTTGATATATTATATTTCTCTTTCATTTACTCAAAAATCAAAAAAGAACCTAAAAAAACCCAATCTTTTATCCTCTTGATCCAATATTTGGGATAATTATCTCGGTAACAGGACACCGTAATAAGGCAATAAGAGGCAGGAGTATGTCAATGGTCTAATGTAAGGGGCCATTCAGTATCATCCACATTCTCTCCCCTGGCACAGCATTCTTCCCACGTCCTTCCATCCATCTGCTTTGCGGAAGGAAATTCCAGAGGTTCACTATAGACTGACCTCCTGCGGGAAGAAGCTGTTTCCCACCCTGCCCGTCCTGATTTTGATGCTCCTGTACCTTCGTCCAGATGGTAGTGGGTCAGAGACCCTGTGTGCTGGATGGAAGGGGCCTTCTATAATTCTTTGAGCCCTATTTAAACAATGCTCCTGGTGAATGAGGTTGATAGGGAAAAGGGAATACTGTACTGTCATGTTCTATGTTCTTTTATATTCAAAGATCCCTGCCTCAACTATACTCAGCAAGTGAACCCCTCATTTTGAGTAAAGAATTCCGAAGGCTCACTTCATCTCTCTGTCCCGAATGGCCGGTCCTTGTCTTGACAGGTGACCTTTGGTTCTGGAAGTCCTGCCAGAGAACAACACATGGAAACAATGTGTTGGCAATAAGAGGCAGGAGTATGCAAATGGCCTAATGTAAGGGGCCATTCAGTATCATCCGCATTCTCTCCCCTGGCACAGCATTCTTCCCACGTCCTTTCATCCATCTGCTTTGCGGAAGGAAATTCCAGAGGTTCACTATAGTCTGGCAGAAGAATTTTTGCACACGGGATCTTTGACCCACCAGCATCAGGGAAAAGGTGCAGGAGAACCTTTCCTGGACCAAACACACGAATGTTATCATGAGGAAAGCACCTCTACTTCCTCAGTAGTTTGTGGAGGTTTGGTATGACATTGGGAACCTTGGCAATTTTCTACAAATATGTGGGGCAAAGTGTGCTGATCGGCTGCATCACGGTCTAGTACGGGGGACACCAATACCTCTGAGCGGAATACGCTGCAAAATGTATTGGACAGAACCCAGGACATCGCAGGCAAAACTCTCCCCACCTGCCATCGGAGAGCAGCAGCAATCATCAAGGATCCACCCCACCTAGCACACACTCTGTTCTCGCTGCTGCCATCAGGAAAGAGGTAGCAGTGCCACAAGTCTCGCCCCCACCAGGAATAGCTGCTACCCCACCATTAGGCAATCAACAAACTCAATAAGAGACTTATTTAAGGACTCTTACTTTGCACTTTATTTATTTAGTAAAGAAATGGCAGTACTGCTGGAACAGCAGTGTTGCCTCTAATGCAGACCCACGGCGTCCAACACTCCCAGTCCGACTGCCATCAGCTTCATGTTGGCTTTAAACGGCCCATTAAAGGCACTGACGTTGGTTTATTTTTTTAAATCCTGCAACCGAGGGACCTAGAGAATAACTTCAGATCCAGTGCTCTTCAAACCATACACCTCTTATTCATAAGCTTGTGTCCCTCAGTTGATGTAGAATCTCACTCATGAAGCTTAAATATCCATAACTTTGCAATCATATGTGAGCACAAACGAAATGTATAGATCACATAACAGATGTACATAGCGCATCGTTCTATCTTATTCAAGTTCTGGACATAGAAGCATCACAGATTTGGGCACCCAATTAACCTCATTCTAACCAATATGCAGCAAACCTCTATATTTACCATGAACTTCTTCATTTGCCCATTGTGACACTTTTGAACTTAGAGGAGAGGATCAAAATAAATCTTACTGAATAAATCTTACTGAATTTATCACTGTGTCATCACCCTAGAGCACACATGTCAAACTCAGGCCCACGGGCCAAATTTGGCCCGTGATATAATTATATTTGGCCCGCAAGATCATATCAATTATGTATTAGAGCTGGCCCGCTGGCTGCCGCGCTAGTATAGTGCATGCACAGCTAATACTACAAATCCCAGAATGCTTTGCAAATGCATTGGCGTCAGCCCGCTAATCGCCCCCACCTCCTCTGTTTACTTTCATTAACATCTGCGACCTGTCGCCCAACTTGCATGTAATAAACCCCTTACGGAAAATGGCCAAACGAAAGACAGAAAACAGGACCTTTCAAGACAGGTGGGAGGCAAACTCTGACCCCAGAGTTTGATGAACTTGCATCTAAGAAGAGATGCCAAGTATCTGGTTTAGACCCAGGTGCATCAGAGTAAATCATAGTGTAGCAAGCTAAGCTTGGATTCATATTTTCTTTGGTTAACTTTGCACTGTTCATAGTTGAAAGATTGGATTTTCTTTGAAGCAAGTTATTTTTTTGACTTGTTGGCTTGTGAAAAAAAATACATTTAAAAGGAGCTTAAAGACTATAGAGAAATATTGATTGAATATTTTATTTCTCATTTGTTCATGCTTCTTCTGGAAAGAGTTTAACCAAATCTATTATTAAACATTTATTTTAATAAGAAAAAGTTTAACATTACATATGTTGAAAGAAGAGAAAACATGCAGATGTTGTTGAAAATTTTCAATAAATATTTAGTTTGGCCCACGACTTAGTCCAAGTTTTTAATTTTGGCCCTCTGTGAATTTGAGTTTGACACCCCTGCCCTAGAGGCACTTGTATACAATCATAATCTCATCTGTAGACATTACTCCAATTACATGGAGAGCGCACTGTTAAAAACTCTTCCCTGCCACTGAGATTATGAAGAGATTCTGTCCTTAATCATTCTCGGTGACCACTTGATGTTGAAATACTTAGACAGAGTTTGGCTGTTATGCTTTTCATCAAATACACACTTTTTATCCTTTCCCTCTGCTGTTGGTGGTTTTACATTTCTCCATAATGCTGTAATCATCTCCTTTGCGATCAACAGCAACACCACAAGTAATCGTGCCTGGTTTTTGGTATCTAGATCCTCTGGAGTCACTCCCAATATAAAATATGCTGCCTCCAAAGGTAGGTCTGTCCCCCATGATTGGCTTAATTTCCATCTGAATATCTCTCCAATATTGATATAGTTTGGGACAATCCCAAAAAATATGGGTGGGATCACCAATCTTCCGGCATAATTCTGAGATGCTACCTGTATCTTGCCAACACTTGAGGAGTCTTAAATACTCTCATTTTAATTTTCCATTCAAACTCCCTCCAGGTAGGGCTACTTGTTAACTTGTGACCATCAAGGCATGTCGGTGGCTGCTTTTTATACATTTGTTAACATGCACACCTGCATACCTCTGCCAGACACCCTTGATTCGGGGTTCACAGCTACCTCATGCTGCAGTCATTTCCTTTATCGATCTTGAGCACCTCAGCATTGACTGATCAATAAGTAATAAGCCCAGCATCGTCAATTCTTCTGCAGCCATTGTATGCATTGTAAGTTTCATTAAGCCATTTGCAGGTAGTTTAAGGCTCTGAATATGTTTAGAGAAGTCCCAATTCTTGTTCTTTTACAGGATTCCTCATGTTTTGTATATGTGCGTGCACCTTGGTCTGGTTGTGCATGCATGTACAGTCAGATGATAATAAACTAGAATTGTACTTGTATCCACTCTGTCTCCCTGAGAACACAGAATCTACCATCCTGTCCCAGGCCACTCCCTTGGTTCACTTTGTTCCCTGCTACCATATTAAATCTTTTAACCATTTAAAACTGAAGAGTTTGCATTCAACCGCTTACTTATGTCATTCCAGCACAAAGCAGCTGATTGTGGATGTGATTCGATCCCAAGCTGGAAGCTCGTTGGCTGAAATATTGCAGACGTCTGCCTCAACTGATCAGGCAAGTGTAGAGGGATTGAAAAAACAATTTACTGGAGCTGACAACACCGGTGGCCAGTGAGTTTGAGGCATGGCCACAAATTGAACATCCAAAGCAAAGTCACTTCAATTGGAGCACCGTCCACAAACAAGCACAAACCTGAAAGTCACGATGAGTATTTAAGCGGGGTAACAGGAGAGCATGGCAAGGGCGTCGTTGCTGGAGCTGGTGTATCAGCAGTGCTGCCGCTGGTTCAGACTTGCGGGGAGTGCAGTCGCAGCGCTCTCGCGGGGTCCAACTGCCCAGTCTGACTGGCAGTATAGGCTTTAAATGGCCTGTAAATTGAGTCGACAGTGGTTTTATTTAAAAATACTGCAACTGCTGGGTCTGCCTATGATTGGCATGAGGGATTACAGGCTCTGGGGAGGCAGGACTGGTGCAGAGCACCTGAAAACGAGGAGACAGCCCCCCCCCTCCCCAATTGAAAAGTTGAAGCAGAGGAGATGCCCCACAGGACAGTGACCAAGGCGGCAGGCCAGTGAGTGGCTCTGAGGCTTAAGAACACACAAGTGGCAGGCTGTTGGGTGACTCAAGATGAGGAACCCACGCAGGCTGCGGGGCTCTGGCGGCTGCAGTCCAGGGATTCACTGGACTGCGGACTGCTGGAGACTGGCTCAAAGGGTACCGGGTATCGGAACCGGAATGCAAGAGAGTGCTGAAGGGTTCCTGATTGTGTCGGAGATTCGGACCCTGGAGCTTGGAGACTGCTGATGGAATCTGTGGCTGCAGCAGCTGCAAGAGCACTGGAGATGAATCCATGGGCACACCGTGACTCTGAGGGGACTCTAGTTTGATTCTCTTTTTCTGACTGTGAGAGGTATTTCTGCCAATGGCAAAAATGTCTGCTGTAAACAAAATTTGTGTAATATTACTCTATCTTTATTGCATGACAGAAATAATTGATTCATGATTAGAGAGAATGGGCTTGCTTTCCATGCAGTGTTGGAGGCAGAGGGAATATCTGATGGAAGTATATCTCAAAGGTATAAATAGGGAAGTCTTTTTCCCAAGGTGGGAGTATCAACAAGAAGGTGCGAGGAAGGAATTTTCTAGGGGATCATAGTGTGGAAACAGGCACTTTGGGCCAATGCTTACCAAAATATCCTACTTGTCTGCGTTTGCCCCATATCCCTCTAAACCTATCCATGTATCTGTCCAGTTTTTTTCCTTAAATGTTGCAATTGTCCCTACCTGAATCACCACCTCTGGAAGCTGTTCTATACACCACCCGCCCTCTGAGGGAGTTGGGTGTTTTTTTTTAAACACAATGGTTGCCATCTGGAACTTACCGCCAGAGGAGGTGGTGGGATCAGAGGCAGGTGCTGCGTTAAAGAGGCATTTAGGATAGGCAAGGGAATGGGATGCGGGAAAATGGGATCAGTGTAGGTGGGCAGAAGGGTCAATATGTTTGTGGTGGGCCAAAGGGCCTGTTTCCGTGCTGTTCCTCTTTCTGGTCAAAATAGTAGTGGATAGTTAAAAATTATTTACTGAAGTTGGCACTGTTGATTTCAAGATTCTTTTTGAGTTATGTAACAGTACAGAACATGTAATATTACACAAAATTACCTTCTACCTGCTGTAAGGCAGACAAGGAGTCGCCATTAATGTTGCCTGGCGCCCCTTACAGTAGGAGAGAAAGAGAAGGAAAGGAGAGTCCCTTCAGAGTCACTGAGCGTCTGTGGATTTAACTCCAGAGCTGCTTTGCACTAACTGAATGGAACATTACAGCACAGTAATGAGCGCCAACCTATAGATCTCTAAAATAAAACCTCCCTACCTGATAACTGTCTATTTCTCTTTCATCCATGTACCTGTTTAAGAGTCTCTTCAATGCCCCTATTCCAGCCTCCACCTCCGCACTGGCAATGCATTCCAGGCACCCACATCCATTCATATTTATTACCTCTTTCTGTCGTGGCATACTGAACTAATTACACTATTGATGTATCTGTGTGACAGCAGCAGGTAGGAATTTTGGGTCATCGGTACATTGTACTCATATATATGACGATAAACTCCCCATCTTCAAATTTGTGAGATATGATTTCCCACAAACAAACCCACATTGACCATCCCTAATCAGACCTGGCTGCTCTAAACTAAAATCAATCCTGTCCCTCGGAATCCCTCTCAGTAACTTTCCCTTCACTGGTGTTTGGCACCCTGGCCTCTCTTTCCCAAACTTGGCTTAAAGGCACAACATTGACCATCCTCCAGTCTTCAAGTGGACAAAGCCACAGAAAAAAAAATCTGTATCAGGGCCCCAGCAACCTTCTCCCTCACTTCCTGCACTGGGATTTATCAACCTTTATGTACCTGGACGGCCAATACCTCCTTCATAACTGCCGTACTTCAGTAAAACTCTGTCCTCTACTTCCCCTCCACCCCGGCTTCAAATTCACCAGCTTCCATGTTCTTTTCCACTGTAAGTATAGCTTGCTTAAAGCAGCTTCTATCATCAAGAACACTCCACACCTACCTTTTATCACTGTACAGGAGACTAAAGATGTGCACCTAACGTTTCAGAAAGAGATTTTTCCCCTCCACAATCAGGTTTCTAAACTGACAATGACCGTATAGACACTACCCCACTTTTTACTTTCTTCTTTGTACTAATTATTTTTAAATATTGTGTTTACGAGACTGTAATTTAACATAATCTTGCAACACAATACTGCCGCCAGAAAACAAATTTCGTTACACGTGTTTGTGACAATTAACCTGATTCTGAGTGAGTAATTCTCACCCGTGTCTAGGTGGCGGACCATCACCACATTGTTCAGAAGCGAGCAATGCGTGACGCACGCACTCCGGAGAAGATGAAGCGAAACCCTTCCTTGCTCGTCGACAGCAAGCTCCCTATTGAGGAGAAAAAGAGGAAAATCGTCCGAAGCCTGAGGAAGCTGGAGGCTCTTGGTGTCATGTCCAGTGACTACCAGCAGCTCGTCAACGAGATAGCCAAGGTGAGTGAATGGGAACCCGTCTGGCATTGGTCGGGGTGGTATGTGTTTGGGGGGGGTGGGGTGGTGATATTGCAGATCACTGGGGCTTCAGGTTTCCCTGGACTGGTTGGGAAAGCTTGCAATGATTGTACCTAAAAACTAGTGGTAAAACAGAAATGTCTGCAGACACCGTGGTTGATGTAGAAACTTAGCAGGGCAAACAGTGTCCTTCATAGAGCAAGGATAAAGATAACTAACTAACATTTCGGGCTCGACCCCTTCACTAAGATATGGACAAAATGTGGGAGTGGAGGAATGAAGTACGTGGATGAGAGAGGGTGAATGGGGAGTAGGCTGGCAGAAACCGGAGAAGTTGACGTTAATGCCATCCAGGTGGAGGAAAGAAGGAGAAGTGGAGAAAGAGCAACTGAAGGTAGATTAGGTTGGAGGAAAGGCCGGCCTGTAACTGCACCGATTCACCAATCACTTGCTCACTCACGCTCTGGCTCACTCACGCTCTGGCTCACTCACGCTCTGGCTCACTCACGCTCTGGCTCACTCACGCTCTGGCTCACTCACGCTCTGGCTCACTCACGCTCTGGCTCACTCACGCTCTGGCTCACTCACGCCCTGGCTCACTCACGCTCTGGCTCGCTTTCTTCAGCCCACCATGAAGTCGACTTTCTTTTCTTCTTCACTAGACACAGCATTTCATCCTTCAACTCCCCAAACACCACCCAGCTAAAGTCCTCTGACCTTCTCATTGGCTCACTGCCACACAAGTGAACCTGGCACTCTCACTCTCCTCCTGCATCTGAGATCCATCACCTGAATACTGATGCTTAACACACCCGGGCATGTGTGCCATTTCTCCCACGCATCATTATCGCTTACATCATCAGCAGCAGCCGACACCACTCCCAATGAAAGTAAGTACGTGACCACCAAACCTCCACCCCCCGAACCATGCAAGGAGGCGGCTGATTGGAACTGTCCCGCTACGTAAAGGTCTGGAGGGCTGACAGTCCAACCTTGTGCGATACTACAAGACAGGTGATGCACAGTCAGACTGGCGAGAGTGTGACTGGTCCTCTGACTTTATCGATATACGCCAGCTTCAACCTGTTTTTTTTTTTAAAATTTATTTTTCACACTATAACCATATTGATCAACATACATACATTTTCCTTCTTAAATATATACAGTATCATTTTCTCCCCCCCCTTCCATCCTCCCCTCCCTCCCTCCCTACCTCCCCTCCCATTTATTTAAAGTTCAGAATATAAGATGCATTAAACTCGTCCACTGAGTCAGTTCTTTTCATTCTCTTCTCCTTCTGTCATTTTAGGTGGTAGATGTCCATGGTAGTTTTCTCTATTATGTTTCATGTATGGCTCCCATATTTGTTCAAATATTGTAATGTTATTTCTTAAATTATAGGTTATTTTTTCTAATGGAATACATTTATTCATTTCTATATACCATTGTTGTATTCTCAAGTTATCTTCTAATTTCCAGGCTGACATAATACATTTTTTTGCTACAGCTAGGGCTATCCGAACAAATCTTTTTTGTGCACCATCCAATTCGAGTCCAAATTCTTTGTTTTTTATATTACTTAGGAGGAAGATCTCTGGGTTTTTTGGTATATTGCTTTTTGTGATTTTATTTAATATCTGGTTTAGATCTTCCCAAAATTTTTTCACTTTCTCACATGTCCAAATTGCATGAATTATTGTTCCCATTTCCTTTTTACAGCAAAAACATCTGTCTGATATTGTTGGGTCCCATTTATTTAACTTTTGAGGTGTAATGTATAGCCTGTGTATCCAGTTATATTGTATCATACGTAACCTCGTGTTTATTGTATTTCTCATAGTTCCTGAGCATAACTTCTCCCATGTTTCATTCTTTATCTTTATATTTAGATCTTGTTCCCATTTTTGTTTAGTTTTACCATTTGTTTCCTCATTCTCCTTTTCTTGTAGTTTAATATACATGTTTGTTACAAATTTTTTGATTATCATTGTGTCTGTAATCACATATTCAAAATTACTTCCCTCTGGTAACCTCAGACTGCTTCCCAATTTGTCCTTCAAGTAGGATTTCAGTTGGTAGTATGCCAACATTGTATCGTGAGTTATATTATATTTATCCTTCATTTGTTCAAAGGATAATAATTTATTTCCCGAAAAGCAATTTTCTATTCTTTTGATCCTTTTTTTCTGTTGTAAAAGGGATTAGCTGATTTTGCGTCAGTATTAGTTTTGGTTGTTGGTAATTTGTTTTATTCCTTTCCACATGAATCTTCTTCCAAATGTTGAGCAGATGATGTAATACTGGAGAATTCCTACATTGTACCAATTTTTCATCCCATTTATATAATATATGTTTAGGTATCTTCTCCCCTATTTTATCTAGTTCTAATCAAGTCCAATCTGGCTTTTCCCTTGTTTGATAAAAATCTGATAGGTATCTTAATTGTGCGGCTCTATAATAATTTTTAAAGTTTGGCAGTTGTAAGCCTCCTTGTTTATACCATTCTGTTAATTTATCTAGCGCTATCCTTGGTTTCCCCCCTTTCCATAAAAATTTCCTTATTATTTTCTTTAACTCCTTGAAGAATTTCTCTGTTAAGTGTATTGGTAATGCCTGAAATAGGTATTGTATCCTTGGGAAAATGTTCATTTTAATACAGTTTATCCTTCCTATCAGTGTTAGTGGTAAGTCTTTCTAATGCTCTAAGTCGTCTTGTAATTTTTTCATTAGTGGATAATAATTGAGTTTATATAGATGGCCGAGGATTTTATTTATTTGTATACCTAGGTATCGCATTGCTTGCGTTTGCCATCTGAATGGTGATTCTTTCTTAAATTTTGAGAAATCTGCATTATTCATTGGCATTGCTTCACTTTTATTTGCGTTAATCTTGTACCCCGACACTTCTCCATATTCCTTCAATTTCCTATGTAATTCTTTTATTGATATTTCTGGTTCTGCTAAGTATACTATAACGTCATCTGCAAATAGACTGATTTAATATTCTTTATCTTTTATTTTTATCCCTTTTATTTTATTTTCTGTTCTTATCAGTTCTGCTAGTGGTTCTATGGCTAACGCGAACAATAAGGGAGATAGTGGGGATCCATGCCTTGTTGATCTGCTTAAGTTAAATTGTTTTGATATATATCCATTTACTGTCACTTTTGCCAATGGCCCCTTATATAATGCTTTAATCCAATTAATATATTTCTCTGGTAAGCTGAATTTTTGTAGTACTTTGAATAAATAATTCCATTCTACTCTGTCAAAGGCCTTCTCTGCATCTAAAGCAACCGCTACTGTTGGAGCTTTATTTCCTTCTACTGCATGAATTAAGTTAATAAATTTACAGATATTGTCTGTTGTTCGTCTTTTTTTAATAAATCCAGTTTGGTCTAGATTTACTATTTTTGGTACATAGTCAGCTAATCTGTTTGCTAATAGTTTAGCTATTATCTTATAATCTGTGTTAAGTAAAGATATTGCTCTATATGACGCTGGTGCAAGTGGATCTTTCCCTGTCTTTGGTATTACTGTAATTATTGCTGTTTTGCATGAATCTGGTAAGCTTTGTGTTTTATCAATCTGGTTGATTACTTCCAGGAGCGGAGGAATTAATAAATCTTTAAATGTTTTATAGAATTCTATTGGGAATCCATCCTCTCCTGGTGTTTTATTATTCGGTAGTTTTTTTTTATTATCTCTTGTATTTCTTCTATTTCAAATGGTTCTGTTAATTTATTTTGTTCCTCTGTTTGTAATTTCGGTCGTTCAATTTTAGTTAAAAATTCATCTATTTTGTCTTCCTTCGTTTTCAGTTTGATATAATTGTTCGTAGAATTCTCTGAAGTTTTCATTAATCTCCGTTGGATTATATGTGATTTGCTTGTCTTTTTTCCTTAATCCCAATTAATATTCCAATCTTAGTTTGTTCTGTCTTAAGCTGCCACGCTAGAATTTTGTGCGTTTTTTCTCCTAGTTCATAATATTTCTGTTTTGTCTTCATTATGTTCTTCTCTACCTTATATGTTTGTAGTGTTCCATATTTTATTTTTTTATCTGCCAATTCTCTTCTTTTAGTTGTGTCTTCCTTCATTGCTAATTCTTTTCCTATATTTGCTATTTCCCTTTCCAACTGCTCTGTTTCCTGATTATAGTCCTTCTTCATCTTAGTTACATAACTTATTATTTGCCCTCTGATGAACGCTTTCATTGCGTCCCATAGTATAAACTTATCTTTCACTGATTCCATATTCATTTCAAAGTACATTTTAATTTGTCGTTCAATTAATTCTCTAAAATCCTGCCTTTTAAGTAGCATGGAGTTTAATCTCCATCTATACATTCTTGGTGGGATGTCCTCTAACTCTATTGTCAATATCAGGGGTGAGTGGTCCGATAATAGTCTAGCTTTATATTCTGTTTTCCTAACTCTGTCTTGCATGCGAGCTGATAACAGGAATAGGTCTATTCTTGAGTATGTTCTATGTCTACCCGAATAATATGAATATTCCTTTTCCTTTGGGTGTTGTTTCCTCCATATATCCAAAAGTTGCATTTCTTGCATCAATTTAATTATAAGTTTGGTTACTTTGTTTTTTCTGTTAATTTTTTTCCCAGTTTTATCCATGCTTGAATCCAAATTAAGGTTGAAACCCCCTCCTATTAGTAGCTTCAACCTGTTGATGCAAACTGTGTCAGGTTTTCCCTTGCTGTGGATCACAAAAGTCTTTGGGTTACGTCTTATGACCTAAAACAGGCTGAACTGGTTTGTGAGCAGCATGGTGGCAAAGGAACACTTGTACAGTGTTGTAGATCATTCAGCATGTACACTGCGGGTGACACCTGCTGCATCAGAGTGACTTGGAGTAATCTGTTTTCCCGAAGATGATCAACATAACTAACTGGATCATAGAGTGTTTTGCTTGGACTCAGATTCACAAACTCGCTTTCAAGGTTAACATTGGCGCCATAAACTAGCTCGTGTGCTGAACATCCCAGGTCTGCTTTAACAGGAGTTTGCGCTCCAAGGAAAACCATGTGCCAACGTTCACTCCAACTCGACGGATTACAACCTGCTGTTAATGCTGCCTTCAGTTGTTTGATGGAAACACTAACGATGCCTGCGGATTGTAGCCATGGTGTGAATATGGGTGCTGCCGAGAAGATCAGTCAAAGCTCAGAACAACACTGACATGAACTGAGACCCTCAATCCTTTGGAATAGTGTCCTGAATCCAGCGATCCACAAAAGCCCTAGATTTTAAGGCTGTCTAGCCAGTATGATGCCCTCAATGTTGTACCTTTGGCCCTCATTTTTCTTCAAAAAAACAAAACCTTTCCTCTATTTTTCTTAAATCCATGAGCCTGTCTAAGAGTCTCTTAAATTGCCCTATTGTTCCAGCCTTCACCACCACCCCTAGCAACGCATGACAGGCACCCACCTCTCTCTGTGAATTAAAAAAATACTTTTGTCCCTAATGTCTCTCCTTAACTTTCACTTTGTACGGATAATGTTTGCTACTCCCTCCCGGGGTGGGGGGGTGGGGGGTGGAAGAGGGGGGGGGGAGCGGCGCTGGCTGTCTACCTTATCTATTTGTTTCTCAGAATCTCGTTGACCTCTATTAAGTCTCCTCTCATCCTCCTTCGCTCCAAGGAGAAAAGGCCCAGCTCTGCTTACCTTGCCACGTAAGACTTATTTTCCAATCCAGGCATATTTTCCAATCCAGGCACCATCCTGGTAAATCTCTGCACCCTCTCCATCCTTTCCACATCTGTTCTGTAACAAGGCAACCAGAACTGAACACAATGTTCCAAGTGTGGCCTAACTATATATAAAAAAAAGTGCCCCGATGTCTCCCCTATACTTGCCTCTCTTCACTTTGTACAGATTGAAATGACTATTTATTCACTTTGTGCCTTAATGGAGGAGTTTTTAAAAAAAAATGTTTTGTGGATCTGCTTTCACAGCTGATAGATAAACAGTAACCAAAAGTGCAGATGAAACTCAGCAGGTCATGCAGCATCCATAGAAAGTATGGACGAGCAGTTTTAGTGTTGCTGGTCTCAGTGCCGCGGTGTTGGGGGAGGTGAAATGCTGGCCGTGCAAGCATCCTGCGCCAACATGACGTCAGCCCCTCGTGCCCAAGCGATCAAACGCTCCTGTGAATGCTCCACCGCTGCTCGGTGGCCCTCCCCCTCCCTGCACAACGCAGCAGCATGGGTGGGCGCTGTGCCTTGGAGCCCATCTCACGCCCGGACCTTCCCCCCCCCCTTGCCACAGGACATCCAGAATCGCCGGCGTTACAGGCAGCAGCGCAAGGTGGAGCTAGACAAGCTGAGGAAGACAGTGCGCAGGATGAACTCCAAGACGGCGTTCTATGAGGAGCAGATCGACTACTACAACCAGTACATCAAGACCTGCCTCAGAAACCTGGCAGCAAAGGGAACGTGAGTGATGTTGTTTTATGAATATTTTATTTATATTTCCACCACAAACTTGTACAGCCATATATGGTGTCATGCCAACAATGGCAGTTCACATTCAAATATACATATTCATTTTTTTAATGACTATATATACAAGCCCATGTCTCTACCAACCCTCCCCCCTCCCCCCAACACATAAAACAAGACGACTCACTCAAACTTCAACAAACAACCAGGAAAATAAATAACAAGAGGGATGGATTGTCGCAGCTCAGTGGGCAGCCTCTGGGCCGATATTCAATCCTGGCTCCCCTTGATCGGGATCAGTGCGAGGGAGAGGAAGCCGCAGCAAGGAATGGGGGAACCAATCTCCGCCATGCGCCTATGCAGCGCATGTATGGCTGCCAGATCTTACGAAAGTGACTATATTTGTTTCTCAGGTTATGAGTTATTTTCTCCAGGGGAATGCAGCTTTGCATTTCCTTGTGAACGTGAGTGATGTTGCTTCTTGCTGGCTATTCCTTCGGATCAGATCCCAGGTCATTGGAAATCCCAGCAGGGAGGAAACTGAAACCTTCAGAGAGTACTCAGCCGAGTTAGATGCTGGAACAGACTCAGTGGACAAGGTGGCTGACTCTTGTTTCCCAAGATCTTTCGATGGATATGGGCGAAATGCAATGCAATGGGAGCAGCTCAGCATGGATAAGTTAAGCTGAAGGGCCTGCTTCTGTGCTGTGAGTCTCTGAGAGCTGGATCAGTCAGAGCTGATAACAGGAAATTAGAGGGAAACGACGGAGAAATCCGGAACACCTCTCCAATCCTACCCAGAGGTATTGCTTTAGGAATTTTTTTTTAATTGAAAGGAACATTTTTGATCAGAGCTACAGGGTCACGATCCAGATCATGAGCTCAGTGAAATGTGGTATTAAGAGAAGAAAGTGTTATGCCCAGCGTGGGAAGGAGGTAAGGGTGCAGAAAGGATTCACCAGGATGTTCCCAAAACAGGTGGGGGGGGGCTGCGGGAGGTGCTGGGGTTATAAAGAGAGGCTGGGTACAGCTGGGAGTTTTCTGTGGAGCAGAGAAGGCTGGGGGATGATCTTGAGAGTATATAAAATTACAGTAAGGTATTTTTTTCCCCAGAGTAGGGGAATCTTAAAAATCAAAGAGCACAGGTTTATGGTGAGAGGGGAGGAATTCACAGGGACTGGAGGGTTCACACAGTAGGTGGTGGGTGTGTGGAACGTGGAGGGTTAGAGGCAGGGAAAATTGGAATATTTAAAGGATATTTAGACAGATCCTGGGATAGGAAAGATTCAAGCTGAAAGCAGGCAAATGAGACCACCTCAGCAAGACGACTTGTCCAGTATGAATGTTGGACCAAAGGGCCTCTTTCTATGATGTAGAACTCTATGGGATGGGGGATGGGGTGCAGTGTTAATTGTATAAAAAGTAAAAACACACTGCTGGAAAAACTCAGCAGGTGAAACAATGTACTTTACATAGCAAAGATAAAAATACCTAACCAACGTTTCGGGCTTGAGCCCTTCACCAAGGGATGGGGAAAATGTCGCAGGCGTCTGAATAAAAAGATAAGGGAGGAGCTCGTTGAAAGTGTCCGTACACTTCGGTAAAGAGGTGAAAACGCTGCTGGAGAAACTCAGCAGGCCACACACTACTTTATCATGCAAAGAAAAAGATACTTAACAAATGTTTTGGGCTTGAGCCCCTTCATCAGGTAACGTATTAATTGTCTACTTCTGTTGGCATCCAGTAAAATATCCCAAGGTGCCTTACAAAATAATCATCAGACAATATTTGATGCAAAACTTCAGAAGATAAACAATGACAAATATTAGAAAAATAATATATTATTCACAATATTTATAAACAGGAGTAGGCCATTCAGCCCCACAAGCCTGTTCAATAAGGCCGTAGCTTTTAACCACAGTGGTTCCCTTAAACCTAAAAGGGCAGCACGGTTTTGTGTAGCAATTAGTGCAACACTGTTACAGAGCCAGCTACCCGGGTTAGAATCTGACACTGTCTGTAAGGAGTTTATATGTTCTCCCCCGTGACTGTGTGGGTTTTCCCCACCCTCCAAAATGTATGGGACTGTAGGTTAATTTGGGTGTAATTGGTCGGCACCTCCCCCGTGGCTAACGACATTTTAAATATTTCTGTCAGAGCCCCCACTCTTTCTACACTAATCTCCGAGGGAATATCTTGTCAGGACCTGGAGATTTATCCACCTTTATTCTCTTTAAAATAGCTAGGACTGCCTCCTCATTAATCTATATTTTCCATGGCCTCACTACTAGTTTTCCTCACTTCACCTGACTCAATATTCCTTTCCTTCGTGAATACTGAAGAAAATAAATTTAAAATTTCCCCCATCTCTTCTGACTTCTCACATAGCCTACCCCTCTGATCCTCAAGGGGCCCAATTTTATCCCTCACTATTCTTTTCCTTTTAATCACTATTCTTTTACTTTTAATGTACCTTTGAATTTTTTTTAATTTTTTTTACCTTGCCTGCCAAAGCAGCCTCATATCTCCTTTTAGCCTTTCTAATTTCTTTAAGTTTTTTTTTTTTGTTGCGCACTTTATATTCCTCAAGCATCTCATTTATTCCCTGGTGTCTATACCTATTGTACACCTCTTTTCCTCGAACCAAAATATCCCCTGAAACCAAGGCTCCCTATATTTTCTCACCTTTCCTTTAATCCTCTCAGGGACAGACAGACTCTGTATTCTCAATTTCCCCTTTGAATATCCTCCATTTATTGTTGCATCCTTCCCTGAAAATAAATTCTCCCAATCCACACCTAGTAAATTCTTTTACATCCCCTCGAAATTAACCTTGTTCCAATCATGAATCACAACCTTAGGCTCCTCCCTATCTTTCTCCATAATTAGCCTAAAACTAATAGTATTATGATCTATCTATCTAATAGTGTTCCCCAATACAAACCTCTGTCATCTGACCTATCTCGTTCTCTAGTAAGAGATCCAATACAGCCCCCTCTCTAGTCGGTTCTTCTATGTATTAATTTAGAAAACTTTCCTGAACACATTTGACAAACTCCAACCCATCCAGCCCTTTTGCAATATGGGCATCCCAGTCAATGTGTGGAAAGTTACAAATTTGCTCTTCTAATTCTGACTGCCCATTAGGGGGTCTATTATACACCCTCATTCAGGTTTTCATGCCTTTCCCTTTCCTCAGTTCCACCCAAATAGCCTCACTGGATGACCCCTCCAATCTCTTCTGCCTTGTACTGCGGTAATGTTTTCTCTGACAAGCAATCTGACTCCTCGACCTTTTATTTCCCCCTGTTCTATCATGCCTAAAGCAACGGAATCCTTGAACATTTAGTTGCCAATCATACCCCTCCTGTAACCAAGTTTCACTGACAGCAACAATATCATATTTCCATGTGTCAATTCATTGCTCTAAGCTCATCTACCTGACTCACCGAGCTACTTGCATCAAAATATATACACTTGAGAGAATGTCCCCACATTCACCATCTACTTATACTACCCCCTCTCCTTCATTAATTTTAACAACCATATTTCCCCTCTCCCTACAAAGCAAGTTGTCCTTCTACCCTGATTGCCACACTCTCATTGTGATTTTCCCCCCCCCCCCACCCGCCAAATTAGTTTAAACCCTCCCTAAAAGATCTAGCAAACCTGCCTGCCAGGATATTGGTTCTGCCTCCAGTTCAGGTGCAGCCCGTCCTTTTTGTAGATCTTCCCCAGAAGAGGTCCCAATGATCCACAATTCTGAATCCCTGCCCCCTACACCAGCTCTTTAACCACGCATCTTCCTATTCCTATCCTCTCTAGCACGTAGCACAGGCAGCAATCCCGATTACCACCCTTGAAGTCCTGCTTTTAACTTCTTCCCCAACTCCCTATTTTCAGGACCTCATCCCCACATCTATCTATGTCGTTAATCCCCACATGGACCACAACATCTGGCTGCTTGCCCTCCCCCTCTAGAATGCTGTGAACTCGATCAGAGACGTCCCTGACCCTGGCTCCTGGGAGGCAACATACCATCTGGGAGCTTCAATCTCCTCCAGCAAACCTCCTATCCACTCATCTAACCAACGAGTCCCCAATCACTATTGCTCTCCACTTCTTCCCCCTTCCCTTCTGAGCCAGGGGACCAGCCTCTGCATTGGAGACATTACCTCCTCGACTCATGCACCTTCTGCAGGCGTAGTTGTCAGGGACAAGTATACTGTCCCAGATTTCCCACAACTGGAGCAACCCACTGCCCTAACTGACTCCATTAACTAACTTTAATTAAAGAATTTAAACTACCTTACCTCTCTGGTAGCAAGTAAGCTAGTTCTTTCTCAGTCTCAGCTTGCTGAAACCTCTTGAGCCAAAGGCTCAGAGCCCTACTCCTACACTAGGCCGCTCCTTCTTTTTATTGGTCCATGCCAATTCATTCATTCTCCCAATCAACCCTAAAATGGCTTTCCTCCGTGCCCGTTTTAAACTGTCCCAAAAAATTCACAGTTTACTCACCAGACTCTCTCCCACCTCCAACTCCAACACCAACTCGCCAGTAAATGCACCCCGCTGCAGGAATTGTCTGGTATCTGAGCTTCTCCGTCAGGTGGGCCAGATCTGCAACCCGAACCCTTCATAAAGGAAGCTTTTAGGATGGAAGTGGGGGGTCAGAGCTACTGGAAGCACCACCACACAGCCTCAATGACCCAACGTCACCCCTGGGTTCACATATTCTCCCAGTGACCGCCTGAGTTTTCCTTGGGTGCTCCGGTTCATTCCCAAGGTTGGAGGGATGACTGTTTTTCTCCAAAGGTTTGCTTCCTGGAAATGAATTGGGGATCGTGAGAGACAACCTCAAGCTGAACACAAAAGATAACTTCAGATTTGCTGTATCACGTAGGAAGATGGAGAACGTGATCCTTCTGCTCTCACCATTATCATTGGATCCATAAATGGCATTAACTTCCGAGTACCTCTGAGACAAGGTTTCGTTGACAGCACGTGTTAGACAAATATAAGGACCTTAGGGATTGTCTTGGTCACCAGTTTTACAACTGAAGTAGAGCTCATAGGCTTTCTTAAGCCTTAAGTGTAAACTTAGCACAAATGTATCGCTGCTGTGACAATGTTGACGAGGCATTTCTGCTGTATTGAATCTTCCTGAATAAAAGGCGGTTCAGATTTCAAGGGCTTATAATTATGTTTCTATTGACGGGGTGTTGGGTGCAGGGATCAGCAGAACGAAAAGGGACAGGATGGGTGTCGCCTGCCTGGGCTAACCTTTCTCTGGGTGCCCTCAGCTCCTGCCACGTTCTGCACTTGACCTCTCCTGTGTGTTGTTTGCAGCTCCTCTGGGAAGAAGCCCACGGAGGCCATGGGGAAAAAGAGAAAACCCCTATCCCTGAACTACACTGCAGCACGGCTGCAAGAAAAGGGTGTGTTGCTAGAGATGGAGGATCTTCCCACCAGCCAGTAAGCGCAATGTTGTTCTTACCATGACGTCCGATTGTAATGCAAGCTTTGCAGTGAACGAGCAGGGTTCGAATCCGGCGCCGATTGTAAGGAGTTTTCCTTGTGAATGGGTGTTGTAGGCTAATTGGTCACATGAGTGTATTTGGCCAGTACGGGCTTGTGGTCCAGAAGATCCTGTTTCCGTGTTGTATCTCTAAAACTACAGGCCCTTCAGTCCATGTGCTGACCAATGTAAACCTACTCCACCACAACCTTACCTTTCTTTACCTCACTCTCATAACTTTCTTTCTTACATCCATGTGACCGTCTAAGACTGTTTAGAGTTACCCCATTGTACCAGCTTCCACCACTATCCCTAGCAATGCATTCAAGGCTCCCATCACTTTTTTTAAAAAAAATCTCACCTCTGACATCGCCACTAAACTTTCCTCCACTCATCTTGAAGCGATGTCCTCTGGTATTTGTTGTTGTTGTCCCAGGAAAAAGGTGCTGGGTGTCCACCCTGTCTAAACCCCTCATAATCTTATGCACCTCTATTAAGTCACCTCTCGTCCTTCGTCACTTCAAACTTTCTCCCGTCACTTTAAATGCATAAGCCTGTGACATTTTTACCCTGACTCTCCACCCGATCTAATCCTCCCACAATTTTCTCAACTTCTTTCAGGTCTCCCGTTGAAAAGCAAAAAAAAAATTCCGGAACTAATCGGGCTCTTTGCCCCGTGTTGTTGTGCCAACCTATCATCAACCTACTCCACGACAATTCAATCCATTCCAACCTCATAGCCCATAACCTACTATTTTTCATACATCCGTGTCCCCCGGTTTCTTATGTATCAACCTCCCCACTATGTGCGTAATTTTAAAAAAAACTTCACCCAGACGTCTCCCCTAAACTTTCCTCCCCTCACCTTGATGTCCTCTGGTGTTTACTACTCCCACCCAAGAGAAAAGATGCTGGCTGTCTATGCCTCTCCTAATCTTGTAGACCTATTTAAGTCACCATTCATCCTTCTTCGCTCCAAAGAGAAAAGCCCAAGGTCTGTTAACCTCGCTTCATAAGACATGTTCTCCAATCTAGGCAAACATTCTGGTAAATCGTCTCTGCACTCATTCCGTAGCTTCGACGTCCTTCCTGAAATGAAGCGACCAGAACTGAACACAATATTCCAAGTGGGGGCTAATTAAGAGTTTTGTAGAGCTACTACAGTGGTTGGATGGGAGATGCCAGAGAGTAGTGGTGGAAAATTGTTTGTCATATTAGAGGCTGGTGACTAGTGGAGTGCCTCAGGGACTGGTACTGGGTCCATTATTGTTTGTCACATATATATTAATGATCTAGATGATAGGGTGGTAAATCGGATTAGTAAGTATGTAAATAGTACGAATATTGGTGGTGTTGTGGACGGTGTAGAAGCTTATCAAAGCTTGCAGTGGGTTATAGGCCAGTTAGAGTGGGCTGAAAGATGGCAGATGGAGTTTAATACTGAATAATGTGAGGTACTACATTTTGGTCGGACTAATCAGCAAAAGGTTAAAGGGTAGACAATTGAGGAGTGCAGTAGAACAAATGGATTTAGGAATTCTGGTTCATAATTCCCTGAAAGTGGAGTTACATGTAGGTAGGGTGGTGAAGAAAGCTTTTCGTACGTTGTCCTTTGTAAATCAGAGTATTGAATACAGGAGTTGGGATGTCATGTTGAAGTTTTATAAGCCCAAATTTGGAATATTGTGTGTAGTTTTTGTCGCTGAATTACAGGAAGGATATAAACAGAATAGGGAGCGCAGAGGAGATTTACCAGAATGTTTCCTGGGTTTGAGATACTGGGAAAGGTTTAGCAGGCTGGGACTTTATCCCCCGGAGCGTAGAAGATTGAAGGGTGATTTGATAGAGGTATTTAAAATTGAGGGGGACAGAGAAGAGTCAATGTGAACAGGCTTTTTCCATTGAGAGTGGGGGTGATTCAAGCAAGAGGATCTGGATTGAGATTGAAGGGAGGGAAAAGTTTAGGGGAAATATGAGGGGGAATTTCTTCACCCAGAGGGAGTGTGGAATGAGCTTCCAGCCAAAGTGGTAGATGCAGGCTCGATTTTTAATATTTAAGGAAAAGTTGGATAGGTATATGGACGAGATGGGTGTGGAGGGTTATGGCCAGGTGCAGGTCAATGGGACTAGGTGTTCGGCATGGAATAGAAGGGCCAAAGCCTGTTTCTGTGCTGTAATTGTTATATGGACAGTGTAGAAGCTTATCAAAGCTTGCAGTGGGTTATAGGCTAGTTAGAGTGGGCTGAAAGATGGCAGATGGCAGCTATTGAACTCAATCCCCTGATGAATGAAGGCCAGCATACCATAGACCTTCTTAACTACCCTGCAACCTGCAAGGCATCCTTAAGAGATCTATAGAATTGGGCCCCAAATTCCTTTGTTCACTGTATTAGAATTCTGCCATTAATCAAGTACTCTGCCTTCAGGTTTGACCTTCCAAAATGCAACACTTCACACTTATCCAGATTGAACTCCATCTGCCACTTCTTCACCCAACTCTGCATCCTGTCAATATCCTGTTGTAAGCTACGGCAACCTTCTGCCCTGTCCACAACACTAAACTAACTGATTCACCCCTCTTCATTTGTGTCATTTATAACAATCACAAAGAGCATGGGTCCCAGAAGAGATCCCTGTGGAAAGCCACTAGCCACTAACATACAGGCAGAATACACTCTATCGACTAACACCTTCTGCCTTCTGTGGGCAAGCCAATTACGAATGCACACACAAGTTCCCTGAATCCCATGTCTCACAACTTTAAACAAGGTTGGACAACACACGTGTCCAGCATCTCCTTGTAGCTGATACCCTCAAAAGTAGGCAACGTCTTGGTGCATTCCTTCCACCTATGTAAATTCTCTCCACCTATCTCAGCACCTTGTGTTTGCCAAGAGTATCTTCCATCAGAACAAGCCACTTCAGGAATAATCAAATATCAGACAGTAGAAGATGTCTGAACCAAGTGGGAAGATTCAGGGAAGGATTTCCAGAGGTTGGGCTGTGCTGGACGGGTGAATGGAAACCTGAGGAGAGAATCTTGGAGATCCTAGAGAATTGTCAGTTGGGTGCACGAGGGATTTGGAGGGAGGATGAGCAGCACAGTTAGCACGATGCTATTCATGTTCGAATCCGGTGCTGTCTGAAAGGAGTTTGTACATTCTCCCCGTGATCATGTGGGTTTCCTCCCACGCTCCAAAACATATGGGGTTGGTAGGTTAATTAGGTGGCATAGCCCCATAAGCCTGTTACCATGCTGTCTCTCTAAATTTAAAAACAATAAAAATATAAATATGGAAATCTTGCACACAGGGAGTGTGTGATCAACCAGGAACAGGCTGCAGTGGATTCTGCTCTGTCCAACTAATGCCCAAAGACCCTCTTTAGGCACATTATCAATTGTTGCTGGAGCCCGCACTTTCCCCTGTTTTCTTCCTTGTCCGTTTCCAGGTTCAGAAATGTGATTTTTGACATCGTGCAGAGTGAGGAAGTGGGAACTTTTGAGGTGAAGGCTCGATTCATGGGCGTGGACATGGAGAGGTTCCAGTTGCATTATCAGGTGAGAGCTGCAGAGGTTTCCCAGTCACGAGCCTCGTCCTTGACTTTGACTCAGTATGGTGTGAGGTTTTTCAACTCACCTCTGCTTGGACTTGACAGCCTTGGTCCCTGCTGTAGGTCACCATCCAGTGCAAGTGGTGTTAGCCCAGTTGTAACATCTCTCTGTCCCTGAATGGTTCCACACCTCTGAAAGTCAACCAGGGTAACACCACTTGTAGACGGGTATAGACACTCTGGGTTGAGAAATAAATCACAAGATCTAGGAGCAGGACCTTCCTTTCAAGTCAGCGAGGCCTTCACCCTTTCCGGTCCGCTCGCACCTCACCCTGGTGAATTCCTTTCTCGCCTTCGTCCTCCGTTTAGCTTTCACCCTTTCAGGTCGGCTGGGGCCCTGGGCTGTCACTTCCCTTTCAGCTCCCTTCGACCTGGCGACCCCCAATCAGATCCGCAGAAGACTCACCCTAACGTGGTGCGCGACGCCTAATTATTTTTTTAATATATATATTAAAATCTAGTAGTAGAAATAGGCAAATCAGCCCATTGGGTCTGGTCCACCAGCTGATTCACACTCCCGCTCAACCCCCAGCCCCACTCCCCAAACTTCTGCTGGTAACCCTTAATGTCTTGGCTAATCAAATGCCCTGTCGATTTGTGCCTTGCTTCCACCGCTACCTGTGGCAACAAGTTCCACAAACCCACCAACCTCTGGCTAAAGAAATTTCTCTGCATCTGTTTTAAATTGATGCCCTTTTATCTGGAAGTTGCACTCTCTTGTCTGAAACTCCCTATTGTTGCCATATCTATTCAGTATTTGAAATGTCTCTGAGCTTCCCCCCCTCCACCCCCCATCCTTCTGTACTCCAACGAGTATAGTCCAAGAGCTGGACAAACGTTTCTCAACTGCTAACCCTTTCATTCCTGGTACCATTCTAGTAAATCTTCTCTGAACTCTCTCCGACACCAGCACATCCTTCCTCAAATAAGGCGCCCAAAACTGTGCACGTGAGGTTTCACCAATGTTCTATAGAATCCCAGCATTAAATCCCTGCTCTTGTTTGCTATTCCTCTAGAAATTAACACTAACATTACATTCACCTTCTTCACCACTGACTCAACCTGGAGGTCAACCTTTACGGAATCCTGCACAAGGATTCTCAAGATCCTTTGCACCTCCAAATTTTGAATCTTCTTCCCATTTAAATAATCTTGCCCATCTATTTCTTCTACCAAAGTGCACGACCGTCCTCTTTCCAACATTGTATTTCATCTGCCACCTCTTTGTCCATATCTGCAGTCTTTCAGCACCACCCACCCTACCACCTCTTTGCTATCATCTGCCACCAAGTCCATGTCCCTTATTGCTGGTCACAGGGAGACTGCACGAGAAAGCAACTTTCGCCCCTTAATCTTCGAACACCGGTTGCTGTACGTTCGCCTCCACCCTTTCAGAAATCCCTGACCGGCTGCTGGACGGTACAGCAGGGCCATGGCTAGATTGAGGAGCAATGTTGGTTGCTTTCCTCCACCTCCCCGTGGCTCCTCGCCCAAGCACCCTTCCTACTGCCATTCACTTTGTGAGTGGCAACAGATTCCTGAGCCCTTGGTGGTTTCATGGCCTCCCATGCACAGCTCCACTTTCCAGCAGGAGTCCCTGGGCAGCAGTCAGGGCTAGAATTGTATCTGTCTCACCCACCCCCCCCCCGCAAATCCAGGGGTCTCGCAACCCCACCTTGTACCTCTATTTAGAACATTACAGTACAGGTCCTTTGGCCCATGATGTTGCGTCGACCAAAACAAACCTACTACCACACACCCATAACCTCTATTTTCCTTCCATCTGGGTGCCTGTCTTTTAAATGTCTCGGCCTCCACCACCACCCCTGGCAAGGCATTCCAGGCACCTACCACTCTCTGTGCACAAAACAAAAACTTACACCTGATGCCTTCCTTCAACTTTCCTCCCCTCACCTTGTACAGATATCAGCTGGTGTTTGCTACTCACCCTACTGGGTGTCTACCCTTTGCCTCCATTGATTTTGTAGACCTCTAAGTTGCCCCTCATCATTCTTCACAACAAAGAGGAAATCCCTAACTCTGTCAACCTTGCTGCATTGGATTTATTTTCCAATCCAGGCAACATCCTGGTAATCTCCTCTGCACCCTCTCCATAGCTTCCATATCCTTCTGGCAATGAGCCGACCAGAACGGAACACAATGCTCCAAGTGTGGTCCAACCAGAATTTTGTAGAACTGAATTTATGCTTTATTCTCATAGCATTGTTGCAGTGACAACCAAGATCTCTGTTTTTTCCCCCCCCCCCCCCCCCAGGACCTCCTCCAACTGCAGTATGAGGGAGTGGCTGTGATGAAGATGTTCGACAAGGCCAAGGTCAATGTGAATCTGCTGATCTTCCTGCTCAACAAGAAGTTCTTCAAGAAATGAGTCTCCCTCACGTACCCCTGCTTGTGCTACCCCAGATTTAATCACATGTTTCTGCTGCGCAGACACAGCTAGTGCTAGAACGTAGCATGGTAGATCATTTGCGAAGCACACGTGCACCGATGAACGTATATTTAATATTATTGCTTCAAATCAAACTTGGACACT
Source organism: Narcine bancroftii (assembly GCF_036971445.1). NCBI lineage: Eukaryota > Metazoa > Chordata > Chondrichthyes > Torpediniformes > Narcinidae > Narcine > Narcine bancroftii. Next base: position 189,797,468 of record NC_091473.1, read on the forward strand.
GTTGGGTAGGAGGGAGGGATCGACAATCATGGCCTCACAAAAGCTTTAACGTTGAATCTGGATCTTCGGACCGTATCTTCAGGACGAGGCCAAGATAGATTAATGTTCACACAATTGAGTTCTTCACAGAAGGTTAAATGTAGAATTTGGAACTTCAGACCATGTCTTCAGGCTGAGACTAAGATGGTGTTTAATCGGAGTTGGGATTTTAATTGTGAACCATGATGTTGTGAAAGACCGACTTCTTTGGACGGTCAATGTGAAGAGAGTGAATGTTAACGACCATTGGTGGCATTAGAAATGGTGTGAGATGCTGCCAGAACTCACCTCGATCAGCAATGCTGAAAACAGCCCCCTCATTATGATCGTGGCTGAGGAGCTGAAGCCATAACTTCTTTCTTCTGTCAATTCCCTTTTGATTCCCACCCTGATCTTCAGCTTCCCTTTAAATACCCCGATGATGTGGCCTCCACAACCTCTGGAGTTAAGTCTGTCATGAATCCGGGGGGAGGGGGGGTGTTTTCAAGCCTGTGTATCTTCTGCTCAACAGGGGCAGGGGGGAGGGGGACAGGAGGGAGAAGAGGTGGAATGGGTCTTTTCATGCATTGGCAGTGTTTTCTGAGCAACACTTCAGCAGGCTCCTATAGCTGCCTGGATGGCACATGGAAAGAGATGAAACGCCAGTGCCAAGGTTGTGGTCCCGACACCCTTGAAATTGTTTAGTTCTGCACTATCCCCTACGAGAGCCAGTCTTTAAATAGTTTGGATCTGGTTCCTAACCCAAAACCTCATCTTTTTCACTGTGAGATGCAACTTCACATTCTCCCATCAGTGGTGAAGGTGAGAGATTTGGATTGTCACCACTCCCCTCCATTTTTAGCGTGGTCTTTGATATATGGTTGAGGATGGCAGTGAATCAGGGGGACCCACCTGTTTTCCCTCTCCACCACCACCCCTTCCCAGTACATGGACAATCTGCCTGACCTGTAGCTCAGTGTGAGTTGACAACGTGGGAGGGAATGCACCAGAAGTAGGTGCTTCAGATGGTCAGGTAGAGCCCTGGTGACTGGCAATGATTTTCTCAAGGTCACTTTTTAAATTTGTACACAAGCCAGAACAAAATAATTCTTTAAATGGTACTAGAAAACAAAACAGTTGGCGGTGACTGAACTTTGTGATCAAGATGTTTGCTACAATCGCTACATGTTACTTGTACATATTGCTCTTTCTATCATGTTCTTTACCTCTTGTCTGTTTCCAAAGTTCTCTCTGCAGTGTTTGAATTGGTACATTTGAAGGGTCAGTGGGCAAACTATCAAGAAAGTTGGATTGTGGAGAGCAACAAGGAAGAGTGGGTTAATGAGACTGAATCCAATGCCTGTCATCAGGATGAAGGTCTGCTGTTCCGGAGATTCACACCCTCAAGCTGGTGGATGCAAGATTGTGCTTTGAAATGTCGAGAACGGTTTCAACGTTCAACCTTGTTGTGTGAAGCCCAGAGACTAATTCTACCTTGCCAGTAATTTAACTGAAATCGAGCTCAAAGCACCAAAGATCTAAACTGATTTTTTTTTTTTTCATCCTGTACACTTTTTGCATTTTTCCCCCCAAAATAAATAACCAATGTCAAAAGCTGAATTTGAATCCAAAATGTCTTGGAATCCAAGACCCTAACCCTTGATATTTGTTGAAGGGCATGGGTCATTGGAAGATCTGAGCTGTGACAGTTCCTCTCACAGGCAGTGTGCTGTTGGTGACTTGTGGGCACAGGTATCCAACTTGGGGTGTGGGGGGGTGGGGGGGAGAGAGGCAACTGCTCTTCCAAATATGGACAAAACTGGTGAAAATTCAGGTAAAGCAAGAAAAAAAATCAGACTGAGAAAGCAAAAAGACAAACAAATTAACGATAATGGCAGCCCTGTTCCACTGCGTCCTGGCCCGAGGCACCTTCACACCCCGGGTGCCACGCATCTCACCTCCAACCCGGGATCCGGACATGGGCCGCAGCCACCTCCAGGAACCGGCTCGTTGCTGGGGCAACGGTGCTCAGCGTCAGTCTTCAGGCCCTGTGACGTTAGCACGCACGTGCCATGTCTGGCCGTCACAGCCTAGGTGCGGGACTGCTGATGGCAGATGGAATGACATGTTGTCTTCCTACGTCTCTGTGTGAATGACGTCAGAGGGTCTGCGAAGAGTCACTCAGCAACAGACCTTCCCCTGGACAATGAAATGGCCTGGGGATGGATGTGAGCCTTGGACGGAACGGGGTCAGAATGGTCGGGGATGGCCTTCTTGTGCCCAGTGTCTGCGCCAGCAACCGGTTCACAGAGGAGGCAGCGACCTATGTCCGAGCCTAGGGGTAAGTTGTGAGGTGACCCAGGCAATCAACCCCTCTGCCCCCTTGACCAAAGAGTCCTCATACACCCATGCAGGCAAGGAACCAACACGGGCTGCTGGCGACTTGAGGTCAAAGGACCCATAATGGGCTAGGGGCTGCTGGAGACTGGCTTATGTGGACCGGAACTTGAGAGGGTGCTGAGGGCAAGAAAGGCTTCCAAAGGGTCCTGGACGCTTCCTGATCATGTCAGAGGTTTGGATCTGGGCTCGGTTACTGATGGTTTGAACTGAGTCTGTGCAGTTGTGGGAGGGCTGGAGGCGAATCCACAGATACTCAGTGACTGGGGGGGGGGTTCTCTTTTCCTTTGGGCGATACTAATGGAGAATCTTGGCCTTATTGCAGACTGAAGCCATTTCAGTTGTAATATTACATTTCTGTTTTATTCAAATAGTATCTGATCTGAAAAGTGAGGGTCGGTAGAACTTTTTTCGAGGTTAGGGGGATCAAAAACCAGGTGGCGGGGGCTTAAGGTGGGAGGACAGAGATTTAAATGGGGTCTTTTGGGTGGGGGGGGGGTTAGGACTTTAGGAGAGTGTCAGGAACTGACTGCCCAGAGGTCAGTCCATGGAACTTGAAGAGTGGCAGAGGATCCCTCCCCTCCATTGACATGATCTACCGGGATCATTGAGATCCCCTTTCATCCTGCACACAGCACCTTTCAGCTGCTCCCGTTGCGGAAGAGATACAGGAGGATCAGAGCCAGCACCACCAGGCTGAAGAACAGTTTCTTCCCCTGGGCAGTGAGAACGCTGAATGACCAAAGGAACTGCTCACTCGAACCATCCTAGACTCTCATATTCACAAAACTATTTATTTATTTTTGGAGATGAAATACTTGTCCTGCGTGTGTTCTGTATGTGTGTTATGTCTGGTGTGTTTTACCCTGTGACCAGAGAATGCTGTTTCGTCAGGATGTAGATGACAAACTCGTAAACTTCTACAGGTGGACCGTGGAGAGTATTCTGGCTGGTTGTATCACTGCCTGGTATGGAGGTGCCAACTCTCAGGACAAGAACAAACTCCAGAGGGTTGTTAATTCGGCCTGTGACATTGCAGGCACCAGACTTCACTCCATCAAAGACATCTACATGACATGGTGTCTTAAAAAAGGAGCTGCTATCCACGCAGGCCATGCCCTCTTCACTCGTCTACCATCGGGGTGGGGGGGTGGGGGGGGGGGTGGAGATGGTCCTGGAGCCTAAAGACGTGTGCTCAGTGGCACAAGGACAGCTTCTTCCCCTCTGCCATCAGATTCCTGAATAATCAATAAACCACAGACATGGCCTAACTTTTTGTGCATTTTTTAAAATTTATAGTAATGTAAGATGGTATAATGTGAATGTACTGGGGTGCTGCTGCAAAACACTGAATTTCGTGACCTGCTCATGACAATAAATTCTAATTCTGAACTTGACTAGATAGAGGAGGTAGTGGAACTGGGTACTAAAAAGGCATTGAGACGGACATTGGATTGGATGCAGTCCTAATATGGGGTAAATGGGATTCAGGTGGATGGGCTAAAGGGGTTAGCATGGTGGTTGTGGGCTGAAGGGTCTGTGCCTGTGCGATATGCCAGAATGATGGCTGGCGCCCCACGATTGTGGACGAGCTGCTTGACGGCACCAACACTGATGGCAACAGCACCTTAGCACATTATATAAATGTACAGTTTTGGCCACTTTGTTCCTCAGGTTTCTCGCCTGCTGGGGGCCTGAGGCCTACTTGGCACTGATTAAAATCCCGGGCTGTCAATCATTCCCTAATTGACTGATGAAGTGTGAACAAAATGAGCCCGTTATTAGATTGCACCAATCAGGTCACTGCTTTATCTGTCGATCATCTTCCTTCGCAGACAACGCCCATCGTGGGAGGAGGGGCTAGTTTACTCTGTTAATATGATTGGTTATACGAATGTTGTTCATTGAAGCCCGTCCAATACACGCGGCGATTGGAGGCGGAATCACCACACGAACTCCAGTTTGATTTGTCTCGAGAGCTGTCCATCGCCGTTGCGAAGGGGGCGGTGGCTTTCACAACTGAGCGGCTGAGGAAGCCGTCAATCTCACGCGAGCGGCCAATGGTGACGGTGGAAGGGTCTGGAGCCGGTTTGGGCTTGGACCAATGGGCGCGGTTGTTTGGGTGGTCGGGGCGGGTGCGGGGTCTGCGGCGCCGGTTGTGTTGGAAACGGACGGCGGGGAGCGACGGCGACGGCAGGTGAGTGCGGTGGCTTCCCATCCGCGACCCCCTCCCCCCATTTCCACCCCACCCCCCCCCCAATCTCCGACGGACGGCCAGCGTCTCTGCCGGCGGCCGGGGAGGGTTCGGCTCACCCCGGTCCCGGGGCGGTGAAGTCTGAGTGGTGGGGGGGCGGGGTGGAGAGGGGTGCTGAACCCCAAGTAGGCCCGATGCCTGGGACTGGCGTAGAAAAATTACCCGGGTGGGAGCGGGGGGCGGGAGGTTAGGCGAGGAAACCCCTCAAGATTAATGTTAATCGCGTCTAAATATTAAATAAATCGCAATAAACAGCAAATGATCATTTTATTAATGATTAAATGGGCGCAATTTGTATAAATAGAGAAAATAAAATCAATACATTGTATTAATGTAAAATTGACATTTTAAATCTAAATTATAAAACATTTTCCAATTGCAGCATTAAAATTCAGAATCAGAATTTATTGTCTTCAAATTCGTTGTTCATGACAATTAATGATGATTCAAGCCATTAATATTAATGTAAACATAACTATATTTATAATTGCTGTTATTTATATTAAGGGTATCATTTTAAGTTTAATTGTGGTGTTGATGGACATTTTGTAAGCGTATTTAAGTAACTGCGAATGTTTAACCCATCTATGATCAACAACGGTCTTAGCAGGAGATGTGGTTTTCTTCGTTTGCCCTGACCTATGTTCAGCTTTTTAACTCCTTTGCACATTTTTACCCTGCTCTTGCCGTTTCTCTTCTAGGTGTTCTGACAAAAGGGTTAGCTGAAACTGTGATTGCAGCTCTCTTCTATCCGATGACACCGGAGAAAGCGCAAATAGACCCCTAAACGATGCACAGGATTAGTGGGGGGGTTACCACAGGGGACACTGGAACAGGGTCCCTAAACGATGCATAAGGATAGGGGGTTATTACCACAGGGGACACTGGGACAGGGTCCCTAAACAATGCACAAGGATAGGGGGGTTATTACTGCAGAGGACACTGGGACAGGGGCTTGGTGGGCACATATTAGGAAGGGGTACAGCAGAAATCCGTGGCATAAGTGGGTTGATCCAACTATAAAACTATGTTCTAAAACAGTGAGGGACCTCACTGCCCCTCGTTACCTGAACTTAGCCTAGCCAAATCAGGCCGATCTTGCACTTTTTTTGAACTGTAAATATTTATTCTCTTTTGAATTTATTGTCTTTAATTTGATTGTGTATACCATTCAAGTTAAGACAAAAAAAAATTCAGGATTTGTTTGGTAGATTTTATTAGCTGTTTCAGTGCAGCAGGTAAGAATTTTGGGGCTTGTGTACAACATGTATGGCAACAATCTTATCATCGTCGTTCACTGGGACTTGGAGGCATTCAAACTGCAGGGATTGTAGAGTGATCAGCAGGCTGAGAAGCTTTCCCTTAGCTGCAGGGCTTAGGCATGGTCCGGCATGGTGTCGGGGTCCAGGTTGTGGTGTGTCAAAGATGCCGTGGTGCGGCACGGAGCGGCAAAGGTGAGGGGGTCCAGCAGGGAATGCCAAAGGCACTGGAAAACCCTCTAGCACTAAGTAGGAGTGGATTTGCTGTGCAGATGGGGTGTCTGCACTGTCAGATGTAGATAAGTACAACAATAAAAATTGTGCACTCAAAGGATCTTTGGATCAAGAGTGAAAATCTATCCAACCTTCAGATGGACGAGGCTGAGGTTTTGTGATCTTATGTTTCAGAATAGGTTGATGGGCAGAACAGCCTGTTTTTTTTCTGTGTGCGTTCATGAGTAATACATCTAGTCAGAAGTTCTGGGAGAGTGGTGAGCGGGTATGATTCACTAACTGTTGAAGTAGTTCAAGAGCGTTTACAGCAGATGCTTCCAGTGTGAAGGAGGGTCAGCAGACCAGGCTTAAAGGAATACCTGATGGGGAGAGGGGAAGTGAGGGACCCCTGACCTGCTGCCCCTCGTTACCCCTTTGCCCGAACTTAGCCTAGCCAAATCAGACTGATCTTGCTGGCTGAGGGCCACCGGCAAGGACTCAGTTGATGCAGTGGGCAAGGGCAATGCACAAACGTGCTGGAGAAACTCAGCAGGTCTCACAGCACCTGTAGGAAGTAAAGGGTTACAAACGTTTTGGGCTTGTGTCCTTCATCAGGGTATAGCTACTTGAATGAAAAGGTGGGAGGAGGTTAGTCACGACCTCAGCATCTGCAGATTTGTTTAAGGCCAGGGCACATCTTGTCCACAGTGCTCCTGGAAGTCTTTGATTGTAGACAAAGCTCAGCATGTTGTCAGGGTTTAAAATGAAGTAAAACCCGTGGTATCTGGTGTCTATGGGGATTGGTAGATGCTGGAAAAGTGCGTTTTCAATTTGCTTGAGTTTCACTCTTACGGTGCACCTGCATTAAGGATAAATAGTTTAAAAAGAGAAAAATACTACATTGAACTTACAATGAACAAACTCCACTTGCACGAATATACAAACCTTAAAGCATTTTACTTTATGTTCAGTCACATTCTTTGAAAACATTTAACCATCTGCAGGTTCCTCTCCTTCAATGGAGCTGCCTGAAAGACAAACAATTATCTAATTATAGATAATTAACCACCCCCCCAAAGTTTACAGATAAAGCCTCTGACTCTTACTAAGCAAGGAAAGGAGACACTTTAAAAGAGTCACCCCAACGGCGATCGGCATCAACCAGCTCTTCATCCTGGGCGACGCCATTGCTGTTTCACACAACTTTATTCCAACAGCTGCCACAAGCAAAACCCGACAAAGGCCCTCCCTCCGCTGGCTGGATATTTGCTCCCATCTTCACCAAAGGTTTTATGAGAACATATACTTTTACAATTCTAAACTTGTGTATTTTTACCTATTATTTTATTCTTATTTATTTTAATTTTTAAAATTTCCCTTTTTGCCGGTTGCTTGAATTCCGGTTACTGGGTTTTACTGGACTTCTGAATGTCACCAATATCTGCAAACATTTTTAAAAAATGTTGAAACTGGAAGTTCTTTTCAAAGGATCATTAAACTTGAGTTAACAAAGTATTGTTCCCTGCTGCCTCCTCCTTGGGATCAGTTGGCCTGCCGGAGCTGCTGGGGAATCCAAGGGGTGTATCAGGGTGTCTCATCTTTTCTCTGGTGACTGTCTCTGCACAGAGTAGCTGATGCTGGGAGCTGAGAAAGAGGCCATCTTTTCTCTTTGCCCCACCCTGCCACCAAATCTTGGAATTGACATATTCTTGCCTCAGCTGCCTGAGCTTGCACTTGTATGTTTCTACAGGCTGGATAAACCAAGGAAGCATTGAAACAGTTGGGAATTTGATAATTGAGTGCTAGAAAATATTAATTAAGGGGATGCCAACTGCTGAAACTGCTTTTTAAGTTGTGTTTTACCCTACCCTTCCCATCCTTGGTCTCTCATCTCTGCTTCCTGATTAATGTTGTGAGAGAGAGAGAGAGAGAGAGGTAAACTGGTGCAGAGTGCAGAGAAGATTCACAAGGAACTGAATTACAGGGAAAGGGTAAACAGATTAGGGCTTTATTCCCTGGAGCATAGAAGAATGAGGGGAGATTTGATGGAGGCATTTAAAATTATGAGGGGAATTGAAGAGTAAATGTAGGTCGGCTTTTTCCACTGAGGTTGGATGAGATACAAAACCAGAGGATGTGGGTTAAGGGTGAGAGGGGAAAGGTTTTGGGGGAACTTCTTCACACAGAGAGCAGTGGGAGTGTGGAGAGAGCTGCCAGCTGAAGTGGACTTGATTTTAACATTTAAAGAGAATTTGGACAGGTACATAGATGGGAGAGTTTTGGACTGGGTACAGGCCAGTGGGACTAGGCAATGGATCAGCACAGACTAGAAGGGCTGAAGGACCTGTTTCTGTGCTGTAATGTTTTATGGTTCGTAGCTGCTTTTGCAGCTGGGGGCCCTTAGTGTACTTCCTAAATCAAAGCAGCTAAACATTGTCCAGGTGAGTTTCCAACGTACGGAGTCAGTCGGTTAATTGGTCACATGGGCGTATTTGGGTGGCACAGGCTTGTGGGCCAGAAGGGGCTGTTGCTATTATCTCATGTGCTGGCACCAGCATGCGTAAGGCAGTTCAAAGTAGAAGAACTCATTGGGGTGCGTAGTGTTACCGGGAAAAGGTCAGTTGGTGTACACCAAGGGCAGCGTGAGGTTGGTTCAGGAGCCTGCTGGCTGTGGAGAAGGTAAAATGAATGCTGAAGGCGGGCAGTGAATTTGGGGGAAGGGAAATGGATGAGAACATCTGCCTTAGAGCATTTAGGAAACCGTATGGTGGCACGGTTGGTGTAGAGGTGAGCACAACTGGGGTTCGAATCTGGAGTTTGTACCTTCTCCCCGTCTGTGTAGGTGCTCCGATTTATCCCACCCTTAAAAACCTACAGGAGCTGTAGTTTAATTGGGCGGCACGGGCCCGTGGGCTGAAAAGGCCTGTTACTGTGCTGTATGTCTAAATTTAAAATTTAAGTCATCTTTGAACCTGCGGGTGCTCTTGAATCTTCTCCCCGACAGGATGGGGGTGGGGTGGGTCTTTTCCCGTGGCAGCAGGAGGGAGATGTGCGTGATTTTTCTGAGCTGCATTAGCCACCTCCTTCTGATCTTGGGTGGAGCAGCTCCCGCCCCACGGGGTAATACATGTTACTGGGATGCTTTCGATGGTGCACCGGTAGAAGTTGCTGAATGTTCTTGGTGTGCTTTCTTGGCAGGTTAGGAGACTGTGACAGATCAGTGGTGGGATTAATGATTTAAATTTTTTAATTTTGACATGCAGCGCGGTAACAGGCCCTTCCAGGCCACAAGCCTGTGCCACCCAAATACACCCACCCTACACCACTCCCTCCCCCGTACGTTTTGAAGGTGGGAGGAAATCAGACACAGGGAGAATGTACAAACTCCTTACAGGGCGGGATTCGAACCCGATCGCTGCCACTGTAATTGCCACTGTAACCATGCCACCTTAGGACTTGGGTTTGGACAAGGGTATCCACCCAAATGAGCAGGAGAAATTCAGCAAGTCACGCAGTATCCATAGTTTCATTTTCAAATGCCTTTAAAAAGTGCCCTGTTGAGTTTCTCCTTCACTGTCGTGCATTGCACTCAACCCCAGCATCTGCAGACCTTCCTGTTTATGTATCCAGGCTGGTTGGTGTTGTGGGAGATGAGGGAGAATTGGGGGGAGGGATTATGGACAGACCAAATGAAGGGGCAAGGGACATATGGAGTAAATATGTGGGTCTTTGAGAGAAAAGTGTCGAGTAAAACCCTCGGTATCTGGCACCTACGGGGATTGCGGATGCCAGATATGTGAATTTTCTGGTTGCCTGAGACTCTCTTACAATGCTAACGAAGATTCAAGATTCCTCTATTGTCATGTAATAGAAACAATGCAATATTACATGCAATTTGGTTTAGTCTACCCTGAGGCAGACAGATTCGCCACAGGCAGAAATGGCCTGAAGCGCCTTTTAGAGACAGTCAGAGAAAGAGAGACTCCCCAGAGTGTCCGTGCATTCGCCTCCAGCGCTCCCGCAGCTACACAAAGACTAGGCTGAACCATCAGAAGCCCAAGCTCCAGGTCCGAACCTCCGACTCGATCAGGAACCCCCTCAGTGGCCTCGGCATCCTCTCACGACCTGGTACCCCTTCAGCCTGTCTCGAGCAGGCCACTGCCTGGTGCGAATCCCTCGACCACAGTCAGCAACAGTCTGCAGCCTGCCTTGGTTCCTCGCCTCGAGTTGCAACGGCCCGCCGCGGAGCTCCTCGCTGGTCTACCGCCATGGTCACTGTCCGTTTTCTGCTTCTCCTTCTCAAATAGTTGGTGGGGGGGTTCTCCCGTTTACTGGTGCTCTGTACTTGTCCTCTGCTTCTCAACTCCCGGCGAACGTGGCCTCCGCCATTTTGGGCTCAGACACCAAGGTCATGGGATTTTTAACTAAAACCATCGTCTGCTCCATTAACAGGCCGTTTAAAGCCTGTTTGGAGCTGATGGCAGTCAGACTGGGTGGTTGGACTCTGCGGGAGCACTGTGTCTCTGCACCCTGCTGGTACACCTGCATTAAGAATAAACAGGGATAGGAGACACTTCAGGAGAGTCGCCCCATCAGTGAGCAGCATTGGCCGGCTCTTCATCTTAGGCGCTGCCATTTTATTCAAACACAACTTTATTGAAACTTTATTCAAATAGTTGCTGGGGGCACTGCACTGCCTCAGTGTTTACTCCCATCTTCACCAAGGGGTTGTGTGTTTCTTTGGAGAACATTAAATTCAAGAGTTTTAAACTTTTGTTTAAAATTTTATTTATTTTAACTTTCTATTTCTTTATTTCCTTTTTTTGCCAGTTGCTTGAATTCTGGTTAATGGGGATTTTACTGTAGTTGATAAACGGTGAGGCTTTGAAAGTTGCTGATGTTCCTCAGACCTTGGGTGTAACACGGGTGGCCAAACTTGCTTAACGTAAGAGCCACTTACGATAAACTTCAGATGTTTGAGAGCCACAAGGCATGAAAAAATATTATACACACATTTTTAATTTTGCATGTGCATTTTGTTACAAAAAAATTGTAATGCCATTTTTAAACTGCTAATTTGTATTAATTTCAATAATCAAAAGTACACATATGTACCAAATATTTTGTTTATATTGATAAGTCCACATTCAAGGCGTTGGGAGCTCGGGGGGTGGGGGGTGGCCAGGGCGTTGGGAGCTCGAATGGGAGGGCGGCCGGGGCGTCGGGAGGTCCAGAGGATGGGTGCCCTAGATCACACTAACACTCCGCTAATTTCACTGCCCGCAACACAGCCACAATCAATCATGTGATCGCAAGCCACGCCCACCACACTACCATCGTGAGCACCAGATCATATGATTCCTGTCTCAGCCAACATTTCCATGAGCCACACATTATGTGTCCAAGAGCTGGTTCGCCCACCCCTGTAATGTATGAATGGCTGAAAGTTTTCAAGTAAAAATCCAAACAGTAGTTGTGACTCCAACATTCAGCAGGAGAGTCAGCGTCAGTGAAGAAAGAAACATGACTTTAGAATTGGTTCTCATCAGTTTCTTGTCATCCATGCCAAGTTCTTGGGAGTCACTATCTCGGAGGATCTTTCTGGGACCCAACACACTAATGACATCATAAAGAAAGCACATCAGCACCTTTTAGGAGTTTGTGGAGGTTGATATGACATCGGAAACCCTGTAAGATTTCAACAGATGCGTGGTGGATATTGTGCTGACCAGCTGCATCATGGTCTGGCGTGAAGACGGCAAAGGCCTCCAAAATGTGGTGGATACAGTCCAGGACATCACTGGTAAAACCCTCCCCACCATCAAGAACATCTACAGGGAACGCTGCCGTCTGAGAGCAGCTGCAATCATCAAGGATCCACCCCACTCAGCACACACACTGTTCTCGCTGCTGCCATCAGGAAAGAGGTGTAGATGCCACAAGACTCGCATTCAGGAACAGTTGCTCCCCCTCCGCCATCAGACTCAATCAGGGACTTCTTTAAAGATTCTTACTTTGCATATTATTTATGATTGAATATTTGTTTTTTTTCTGGCAGTACACAGTTTGTTTGTTTATACTTCTCTCTTTTGTAAGCCTATCTTGAGTACAGTTTTCTTGCACTACCGCTAAGTAGAAATTCTGCCTGGCCCCTGGAAAATAGAACCTCACGGTTGTACGTGATGTTCGTGCATGTGGTCTGTCATTAGATTTGAACTTTCCCTGCTCCACCATTGCCGAGAAGGATTAGGTGGTGGTTTGCATTTATTGTGAGATAAGAGGAGACTGGAGGCTGGATCGCTGTGATTCTGCACTTGTTTAGTCTGGAATTAATGTTCAAATCCTGTTTCATTCTGGGTTGGTTCGCTGGCCGGTGTTCTCAGTGGTTGGTCAGTGATGCTGATCTTAACTGTGTATTCAAGATTCTTCTAACGGCATGTAATAAGATGGCGTAATATTATACGAAACTACCTTTAGTCTGTTGTAAGGCTTTCAGGTGCTTGGATGCAGATAATGTGCCGGCTGGGGGAGTGCAGCTGGGACGTTCAAGTGGCCGCGGAGAAGTCGCCTTTCTGTCACCTGAATGTGCCAGCTAAAGGCGTCAGAGTGAACTGTGGCCATAGTCCCACTGTTGCTTTTGGATGCAATGAGGGAATGCCCCGAACCGGAGATTATACCTCCAGGAGGAAGGTTAGGTAAGTGCTCCTCCTGGCCGGATTCTCCACTTTCAGGTGGCCTCCCAACAGCCGCATTGGGGTAGAACAGGTGGCTTTACAGTCGGGTATTCTGGCCACCTGAAAGTGGCTAAAGATTCACCACCAGCAGAAATTGGTCAGCGCTCATTGAATCAGAGTAAGAGAAGCAAACGAGAGTCCCTTCAGTGCCCATGGACTTGCCTCCAGCCCACAGTCTCTGCAGCCAACACAGATTGTAGTCCAAACTATTGGTAACCCAAACTCCACGATCAGGAAAGCTTCAAAGCCTCTTGGTACCCTCTTGCATTCTGGTTCTGGTATCTGTTCCCCCTTCACCCAGTCTCCAGCAGACCGCAGCCTGGTGTGTTGTCCTTTGACCGCAGTCGCCACCTGTATGGTTTCTTGCCTCTAATCACCAACAGCCTGCATGTTCTTCAGCTGCAGAGCCCATCACCGATCCACTGCTGTGGTCACTGTCCAGTAGGGTCATCTCCTCTGCTTCTCAAAACTTGGGGTGTTCTCCCCTTTTTCTGGTGCCCTGTGCCAGTCCTCTGCTTCCCTGGAGTTTAAGCCCTCATGGCCACTGCCATACATAGGGTGCCCAGACCCCACAGTCACGGGATTTCAAAATCAATCACTGTTGGCTCTTAACAGGCTGTTTCAACCCTGTTCAATGCCATCGGTAGTTGAACTGGGTGGTGGTATTTTGGCTAGATTTATTTTGCTTGTCAAATATCAATTCCCTATCTGCTGCAGTGGGATTTGAACTTGTGTGTGTAGTTAGTTTAGCCCTCTGGATTCTTGTTCCAAATCGTGGAAATTAAGCAAACCTTGCCTTTATTTCTGTCTGAAGATTCTTCCAAAAAGACTCAATTACTTCACCAAAGAGCAACTGCTGTGTTTCAACAACCAGGCAGATCGACTTGAAAATACCTAGAAAGAGACAGAAGTGCTGAGTGTTTTTAAACTAGGCACAGGAACCCGTGGAATCCTTGTACGGGTCACTGAAAACAGAGTCCTGAGACCAGAACTAGGCGACCCGGCCTCATGGTTCGGGAGAGTCGACGTGGGACAGAGATGAGGAGGAACTGCTTTGTCCAGAGAATGGGAATTCTCTTCTCAAAGTCGCAGTTAAATGTCCTTAAGTCACAGTTAAGTTTCTTTATTGTCACATCCGTAAATGCGCACACAAAGACCACCCCAGTGGCTCCCACCAAGACGCACCCTTAACAAAAAAAACGTGCTTGCTCTAGTCAGAAGATTCATCTGGCCGTCTCCTACAATGACAGCCTAGTCATCGAAGGAGAATTCGAGAGGCTTGGCCGTTGGCTCTCAAGTTCAGGACAAAAGAGATGCGACTTTGAAACATACAATTATTCTTATAAAGCTGGACAAGGTTGATACGTGGAAAATGGTTGCCCTGACCGAAGAGTCCAGAGACCAGCCACTTAGACTGTATTAATGGTAATGAGTTTATTGTCATGTACACTGCACAATGCATGCATGCACCAAACATTTCTTGCTTGCTGCAGCTGAACATGGGTGCAGGGGCTGCTGGTGCTCTGCTGCGGTACTTCAGGGGGCTGTCCCAGGCATCTCATGGAGCCAATCCAGTACCTCCTTGTCGCTGTTTTTGGTGAGCTCTGGGGCCCCCCCCCCAAAAAAAAAATCAGCGCTGCGGCCCCTGGCTGAACAGGTACTTTGGAAAACAACTGCATGCTAAGTACTTAATTGAACTACAAAGAATAAATGCACAAAAATACATAATGTATATTCAGTAGTCCTAGTCCAAAAAAAAACGTGGCGTGCAGTAGTGCAGACGGTCCTTTTGTAGTGTCAGTACAATTGACACAACGCTGTTACAGTGCCAGAAACTCTGGTTCAAACCCAGCGCTGTCTGCAAGAAATTTGTACATTCTCCCTGTGGGTTTCCGGTTTTCTCCCACCCTTCTAAAACAAAACCTGTACTGGGGTCATAGGTTAGTTGCTGTATTTTGGCGGTATGGACTCGTGTTACTGCGCTGTATGTCTAAATCAAAAGGAATTGAAAACTTAATAGTATTAACAATGGGGAGGTTCAAGAGCCTGATAGCTGCTGGGAAGAAACTGTTCCTGATCTGAGAGGTGCTGGTCTTCAGGCTACTGTGCCTTCTGCCCGAAGGAGGCAGTGAGAAGAGGTGATGTCGATTCTTTATGTCGGCTGCTTCCTTGAGGCAGGGGCTCACGTAGATGCCTGCAGTGGATGAGAGGTCGGGGCCTGAGTTTGTTACCTTTTGAGGAGTAAGTAAGGGGAAATTTCTTTGCAGAACATGATGAATTGATGGACTCTCTCTCCAAGGGAGCTGTGGAGGCTCTTATCTCTGCATTCAAAATGTAAATCTATAAATTTCTGGATATTAAGGAATCAAAAGGCCATGGGGATAGGATAAGAAATTGCTGTATGAGATTTTTTTTTTAAATATCTCCATTATCTTGTTAACTGATGGGTAAAAAAAATAACAATAAAAGCCTGTAGATGTTGGAAACGCCTGCATTTTAGGTCTGCAGAAGGATGCCCCACACATGGCAATCATCTGTAAGTTTTTGTAGAGAGAGACTAATCAATCTCCAACACTGAGCAGGAGAGAGACTGCTCCATTTTTGCAGCTTGAAGCATCCTTGTGTGGGGACAATGTTTCTTTCCCACCTTTTGCTGTATTAAGTGCATTCATCATTAACATAACTGGGCTCGTGAATTCTGCTCCAATAGCATCCTGATCCAGTCTTGAGCTTTAAATTCGGGTCCCAAGGGAACTGTCAACTTTTTTTTGTGTCAAGTCTGATGTCATCCTGGTCCTCCGTGCAGGACACACAACCAGACAGAACACCGGATTTTCCATCGGCACTCTCCAGCCAGAAGATGGCATTAACATCAACTTCTGCAGTTTCTGCTAATCTGCTCTCCTTTCCCCTCTTCCTTCCCACTGCCTCCCTTCCCTCACCTAGCCATCCCTCCTCCCCTTGCTTATTTCAGTGCCCTCCCTCCCCTTCTCCACCTACTACCTCTAGCTTTTGCAACCATGCTCCACCCCCCCCCCTTACCTTTTTATTTGGACGCCTGCCGACATTTTTCCATACCTCGATGAAGGGCTGAACCTGAAATGTTGGTCTTATATTTTTATCTTTGCTATAAAAAGGACACTATTTGACCTGCTGAGTTTCTCCAGCATCATTTTTTTACTCCTGCTTTAGCCTTCTCAGGAACTGCAGTCGCTGATGCACCTTCCTGACAGGTGATGTGTGTCCTTGGTAGGCCACTAGTTAAGTGAACTCCAAGGAACTTGGTGTTCTCTACTCTCTCCTCTGCAGAGTTGTTGATGTGTAGTTGTTCCTGGTCCTCCTGAAGCCCACGATTATCTCCTTCGTCTTGTCCATGTTGAGACTCCAATTATTACTCTCGCACCACATCACGAGATTTTCCACCTCTTCTCTGCAGAGCAACTCGTTGTTGTTGCTGATGAGGCCACCACCAGTTGTGTCGTCAGCAAACTCGACACTGTTGGAGCTGGATCTGGTGATGCAGTCCTGGGTCAGGAATGGGTGGAGCACACAGCCCTGAGGTTGTGGTCAGGTGTGCGGTGGCATGCGTCTGAAATTCTTTTTTCATGTTTTGCAGAGGATGTAGTGTTTGAAGTCTGGCCGTATCTCATTTTCCTCTCCACCTTGTCTTCTGTCATTGGCTTCTCGTCCAGTATGGCACTGCCCGTCATCTGACCTCAACACCTTCGGTCTTTGGCTCTCTGGACGGTTCAGCAGGTAAGGGAATTCTCCCAAAACCAGGGCTGACAGCAGTGCTTTGCGTTTCAAACTTTTCCTTGCCCAAAGATTGCTTCCAATACTGGGAAGACTTTTTTGACACCTCCAGCAGTCTGTATTAAGAGGGAACAGTTGGAGGAGCGGGTCAGCTGATTCCCTTCTCTTGATGGGAGATATTGTTCAGATCGGCAAGGGCCAGGTCAGAAGCAGCCCAGTGACCCATCCATACAGTGTCCTGGAAAACTGACCACCTCAGCTGCAACAGAGGTGGTCATGGGTCAAGCCTCTCCTCACACTGAGACTGGCAAAAGCATTGAAGCTGAAGCTCTGTTCTAAACTGAATTGCACACTGCATTGCCAGAGTTGCTGACCCTCGGAAGCTGAAGTGATAAGATGCTGATAACATCAGGGTTGGTGCCGTAGTGGACAGCGGAGAAGGTTACAGTAGGCTGTGGGTCAACTGGGAGAGCTGGCTGCCAAGTGGCAGACAGCTTGGAACGAGCTGCCAGGTGAAGTGGTGAATGTGGGATCTATTTCGACAGGTGATTTTTTTTTTTAATTTGGATAGAGACGTGGATGAGAAGGGTCAGGAAGGCTATGGGGCAGAATAACAGTTTTTTTTTTAAATTTTTTTTTCACACCATAAATCACATTAGCCATGATATACACTATTTCTTTTTCACACATATACAGTGACTTTTTCTCCCCCCCCCTTTCTCATCCATTTTAGGTATACAATCTAGGTTGCATTAAGCCAGTCAGACAATGTTGTCATTCAACAAAATTACACCAGAAATTCTACTGAGTCCATTCTTTTCTTTCCTTCTCCTTCCATCAACTTAGGTACTGTTTGTCACCGGTAGGTTTTCGCTATTGTATTTAATGTAAGGCTCCTATACTTGTTCGAATATTTCAATATTATTTCTTAACCAATATGTTATTTTTTCTAATGGAATACATTTATTCATTTAAATTTGGTAGTTTCTTCCTTTTAATTTGGTTATGTATTCCATTAATATTTAAAGACATATAGTACAGCGTGGCCCTTTTATATTTTGTTTATCTTCTCTTTCCGTTTTTCCATCATTACCTTTCCTCCTTTTCCATTTCTGTTTTCTTATTTTCAACTCTTTATAAGACAACATTCCTACAACGTCCAACATTTTCCTTATTCTCCTATTTCTATCTTATTTATCCCCAATCTCCCCTTCACCTCCTGAGTTGTCCTTTATCCCTTGTCGGACAACCACATCTCCCCTCTCCATTTGGATTTGCGAATCCACTCGCAAGCGTCAACTGATTTTGCAGTGACCGCTATTTCCCCCCACCCCGCCTCCCCCAGAAAAGATTTCACTTTTCATATGTCACAAAGGTCACTCTTTTAATTCCCTCCTTATTCTCTCTATTCCATTACCTTCCCTTATTAATTCTTGTCTATACTATCTATATTTTCCTCTAAGTACAGATACATTCATGTATGCTCATTGTCTCTATTCACTCTTACACCTCTTTACCCGCATACATATCAATCGTGATCATTTTAACTCTCATTACCCGTCTTCCTCCCTCAGTCTATTTTTGTAATTGTTCTGCAAATTTTCGTGCTTCTTCTGGATCCGAGAATAGTCTGTTTTGTTGTCCTGGAATAAATATTTTCAATACTGCTGGATGCTTTAGTATAAATTTATACCCTTTCTTCCATAAAATCACCTTTGTTGTATTGAACTCTTTTCTCTTCTTTAGGAGTTCAAAACTTATATCTGGATAAATGAAGATTTTTTGCCCTTTATACTCCAGTGGTTTGTTGCCCTCTCTTACTTTTTCCATTGTCTTCTCCAGTACCTTTTCTCTTGTAGTATATCTTAGGAATTTTACTACAATAGATCTTGGTTTTTGTTGTGGTTGTGGTTTAGAGGCCAATACTCTATGTGCCCTTTCTATTTCCAATTCTTGCTGTAGTTCTGGACATCCTAGGGTCTTAGGGATCCACTCTTTTATAAACTCCCTCATATTCTTGCCTTCTTCATCTTCCTTAAGGCCCACTATCTTTATGTTATTTCTTCTGTTATGGTTGGGCAGAATAACAGTTTGATCAAAGAGCCTGTTCTTATAGTGTTCTAAGGTGCAATGACTTTAACTCAGACTAGTGCGGAGAGATTGCAATTTCAGATTAATTGTCAGAGTGCATGCATGACATCACATACAACCATGAGATTATTTTTCCTGTGGGTCCGGCATAATTACCACTTATTGTTGGTACAAAGAAACTGTACTGAACGTACACATGTAAAGAAATGTTAACAAATTTGGCGGCATGGTTGGCATAGTGGTTAATGCGAAGCCTTTACAGCGCCATGAGGGTTTGAATCCTGGGCTGTCTGTAAGGAGTTTGTATGTTCTCTGGGGGCTCCGGTTTACTCCCACCGATCAAAGCATACTGGGGGTGTAGGATAATGGGGTGTAAATTGGGCAGCTCGGGCTTGTGGGCCAAAATGGCCTGTTACCGTGCTGTATGTCTGGGAAAAAAAAGCAAGGTGCCATGCAGAGAGGGAAAAAAAGTGCAAAATTAAGAGTCCTTAAGTGAGTCCCTGATTGAGCTTGTCGTTGAGGTGGAGGGGTAGCAGCTGTTCCTGAACCTGGTGGTGCGAGTCTTTGTGGCACCATTACCTCTTTCCTGTTGGTAGTAGGGAGAACAG
This sequence comes from Narcine bancroftii, assembly GCF_036971445.1. Lineage (NCBI taxonomy): Eukaryota > Metazoa > Chordata > Chondrichthyes > Torpediniformes > Narcinidae > Narcine > Narcine bancroftii. Next base: position 189,816,795 of record NC_091473.1, read on the forward strand.
AGTGTGTACTGGGTGGGGTGGATCCTTGATGATTGCTGCTGCTGCTCTCTGATGGCAATGTTCCCCATGGATGGAAACTAAACCAAGGCAAGACATTTACAATGAATGGTAGGGCCCTGGGGTGTGTCGTACAACAGGAAACTTGGTGTTCAAGTACTCTGGAAACCAGTAAGGAAGGTGTATGCCTCCTTTGGCTAGACTATTGAGTGCAGGAGTCGGGATGTCACGTTACAGCTGTATCTATTATTGGCTAGGCTCAAATGTAATGTCAGAAAGTGTATGGTCGTGCACTTTGGTAGAAAAAAATAAACAGGCAGGCTGGTGTGGGGACACCCTCTGGTGTTTGGCTGGAGCTGGTTTGTCCCCCTCTGGTTGTTCTTCTCCCTCCCTCCCCCACGGTGTGCTTGGGCCTGCCTTGTTGTGGATGCGCCCATGCCTCTGTGGGTACGTATGTGTCTCAGCTCTGAAGCCTTGCTCATCCCGTGCAAACACTGGCCTGTGTGCTTTCCCCAGGCTGTGCCACTTTGTCGGCTACCTCTTGTTTCCTCTTGCCCCCCCGGCAGTAAATGGAAGCCCTCAGGAAGTTGCCAGGATTGGAGAACGTGACTTATGAAGCAAGGTTGATGGAGCCAGGGCTTTTCTCTTTGGAGCGACAAATTTGGAGAAGCAACTTAATGACAGTGTATGAGATCATGAGTAGCTTGGATCGGGTGAACAGCCAGATTAATTGATGTTGTTCAAAAGAAAATTTTGAGATACAGGGGTCTGTGGTGCAGACTGATGGGCTTTCTGAAGGGTGTCCTTGTAACAGGGCCATCTTTTTGAAGCCTTGCGTTTGAGCGGTGATGGAGCTGCTCAAGATTGTGATGTGAGGAGGACAATGAAGGGACAGCCAAAAGTTGTCCAACACTTGCTGCCCTTGTCCTTTGGGATCAATCACCTCATTACAGGAAGACAGATTGATGGCTTCTTGATTAGCCAGGGCATTAAAGGGTATGGGGAGAAGGCCAGTCAGTGGCTTGGCATGGGGAAATGGATTGAGCGTGAATGAATGGTGGGGCAGACTCAATGGGCTGAATAGCCTATTTTTTGCTCCAATGTTTCATGGTTAAGGGGGGTGGGGGGGGGGGGAAGTTTTATTTTTACTCAGAGAGCAGTGGCTGCCTGGAATGGGCTGCCAGGGGTGGGGAGAGGGGGAGGAAGCAAATACAATAGTGGTGTTTAAGAGGCAGAGGATGGGAGATGGATCACAAGCAGGCAGTAGAGATTTAGTTTAATTCAGCCATCATGTTTGGCTCAGACATCAAGGGCTCAAAGGGTTGTACTGCTCCATGTTCTCTAAGTAACATCCACAGTTAAGACATTGTTCCTTTAAGCAATGCAGGGGAAAATAGATAAAACATTTTGTTTGTGTTGCCAAGCGCCCATGGGTATTTGTCTACATCTTAGATGTTAGAAATTTGAGGTTTTCTGAGATATTCTGTACTATGATGATATGGCAAGGTTGGCATAGCAGAAGCGAATCCAGCGCTGTCTGTAAGGAGTTTGTAGGAACTCCCTGTGTCTGCACGGGTTTCCTCCAGGGGCCCTGGTTTCCTCCAGCCTTTCAAATCGTCCTGGGTTGTAGGCCAGTTGGCTGTAACTGGGCGGCACGGGCTCGTGGGCCAGAAGGGCCTGTTATCTTGCTGTATGTCTTCATTTAAAAATTTAAGCACTCATTGATAAGGCATCTTTCCGTTCAAATGTAGATGTACAGCTTTCTGGTACCCCTGTGTCACGCCCCCCCCACCCACCAAAGTCATTAAATGTTCCAATTTGGTTTGCTACAATTCGAGTCACACATGGATGTTGAAGCTCAAGTTTATTATCATCCGACTTCCTACACAACCAGAAAAAACAGCATTTCTCCGGACCGCAATGCAAGTTGTTGGGATGCATAACCTAAAGAGGTTGGTGTTAAGGAGCATCGTTAGAGGCATACTGTAGGAACTAGAGGTGCTCTCTGGAGTAAAACACGAAAGTCTGCAGACGACGTGATTGGAGAAAAATTACAATGCTGGAGAAACTCAGCAGGTCAAACAGCCTACTTCATGTAGCAAAGATAAAGATACATAACCAATGAACCCTTCATCAAGGTGTGAGAAAAACATAGGCCACTGCATGAATGAAATGGTGGGGAGTAGTGGGAGGAGCACTGGCCAAAGCCAAAAGGTAATGCAGGGAGCTCCAGTAAACAGGGGAAAGGGCTCTAAATGGAGAGGGAAGGGGGGTAGCGAGCTGGAGGAAAGGAGACAGGGAATGGGGAAGAGAGGGAGAATGGGGGGTAGTCTGGCAGAAGCTGGAGAAGACAAGGTTATTGCCATCTGTTGGAGAGTGCCCAGACAGAGACTTGCTGAGCTGCCTTGCACTCATGCTGCTGGTGGAATCTGCTGCTCATTTACAAATGCTAACTTGTGGATTGTCGCTGGGGAGAGACAATTAGCCATCCTGACTGAGACAGGAGAAATGGGAGAGAGTTTTAACAAAAAAACACAAAATCCTGTTTCTATGAAGGAAGAGGCATCAGCTTGCCAGAGGGGGTGATGGTCTAGCCGAGGTGGCCAACTTTTTAAATTTTAATTTAGACATACAGCACAGTAACAGGGCATTGCTGCCCACGAGTTCATGCCGCCCAATTAACGTACTCGTGGGCCAAAATGGTCTGTTACCATGCTGGATGTCTAAATTAAGCATTAACAATTAAAAGGTTGGCCACCCTGGTCTAGGGTCAGACTCCTATTTCCTCCAGTCGTAGAGTATTGGGTGTACCCACACGGAGAAGAAGTGGCAGGCTGTACAGATTCCAATTGAATGTGACAATCTCTCCGGGTTGGATCCTGACCTCCAGTGCTGTCTTCGGGGACTTGTATGTTCTTCTATGTTCTCCCTGTAACCAAGTGGCAGCTTAGGAGAGGATGCTGAGGAGATTTGCCTGGATTGGAAAATAAGGCTTATGGGGCCAGGTTAGCAGAGCTGGGGGTTTTTCTCTTTGGAGCGAAGAAGGATGAGAGGTGACTTAATAGATTCTGAGAGGCAGCCAGTGCCTTTTTCCCAGGGCGGGAGTAGCAAACACCAGAGAACATCTGTACAAAGAGAAGGGAGGAAGGTTTTGGGGAGATATCAGTGGTGTTTATTTTTTACACAGAGAGTTGTAGGTGCCTGGAATGCATTGCTGGGGTGGTGGTGGAGGCTGGAACATTATGGGGATTTAAGAGACTCTTAGACAGGCACGTGGATGAAAGCAAAATAGAGGAATATGAGGTAGGGAGGGTTTATTTTTGGTATACATAGGTCAGCACAACATCATGTTCAAGTGGGATCCTCTTGTTTACATTGAACCAAAAACAGTTCAGTACAGGGACAGGCCCTTTGACCTATGTGTCTGGTGTCACAAATCAAACCAAAACTCTACTTTGACATAATTCACATTCTGTGTGTGTGTGTGTGTGTGTGTGTGTGTGTGTGTGATGCCACTTCTAATGCCTCCCAGATTTGGTGACAGAACTGATCTAATGGGGGGGATTAGGGTAACTGGTTGGGGAGGGCACTGTTTTTTCAGTGGCATCAGACCTGGGTGGGTGGCAGTGGCAACGTCTGGCCAGATGGGGGTGAGGGTGGCAACATCAGACTTGGGGGTGGGAGGGTGGTGGTGGCAGTTTGGAGAGGGAGGCATGATAACTCTCTTCAGGGGGCATGGCCCGTGATGCCAGCCCTGGGATCCTCTGATATCTCCCACTTCTGCGAAAAAGAATTGCCCTGCACATCTCCCTTAAACTCACTACCCTTCTTTCCTCCCACCCTCCCCCCCCCCCCCCCCCCCCACAAACTTAGACGCCTAGCCTCCAGCATGTGAAGCTTCTACCCAGGCGAAAAAAAATGTTTTGGCAGTCCACCTGACAGCCCGAACTCCCCCGTCACTGCGAGTTTCCCGCGGGATAGCAGAGTGGAGTCAATGGGAATGATTCGGTTAAATGGAAATAAGTGGGGGGAAATGGGAGTGCTCTGAGCACTGGCACATACTTGCTGGGCCACGTGGTCTCCTGTGTCCTAAGGAAATGTGCGAGCGGGAGTTTGGTTGCCAAGAATTAAGGCTGAGTCTCATTCCTTTGTGTTGTATTCATCATCCTGTGACTAATGATAAAACAATAACTGCGTTCCATTCGAGCGTCTGCTTTCCAAGTCTTTTATGAGATGTTGATAACCAAACAAAGCAATTCTGTCCTAAAAATGAATGCTGACTCAAATCGTGTGTACCCTTTCACCCTTCACGAGCAGCCACTGCGAACAATCCTCATGGTTCGGTTGAAGCCTGATTTTGAGAATAAAGTTTGAACTGAAATGGCTGAAAATACTGGACATTTTTCCCTTTGGGGCTTTTGTAGAACATTCCAAAACAATATGGGCCAATTGGCACATGATGTTGTGCTGTCCGATGGTAAACCTATTCACCAACGATTCTAATTCTTCAGTACCTCACACCCTTAACCCTGCATCCATGTGCCTATTGAAGAATCTTTTAATTGTCCCAAGCCTCCACCACCACTCCTGTCAATGCATTCCAGGCACCACCACTCGATGTGTAAAATAAGTTTGCCTCTCACATTTCTCCTCAACTTTCCTCCACTCACCTTAAACAGATGTTGTTGTTCAAGGTTCGTGTGGGTCCCACAGGTGAAGAACCAGACTGAAGTGTAGATACAAAGCACAGATTTATTTCAGGCATGGAATTGAGACAACAGAAGCAAACTTCTACATATACACAATACGCAGGGGGTAAATATACACTTTCGGATGACGAGGGGGAAGCTGACAGAAACTGGGGAAGTTACAAGAGCATACACATTCAACAATCAGATCAAGGTGATATTACGTGCCCTCACCCCTTGACCGATATGGACACGGCTCTAGCTGCCTAGCCTCGAGACCCACCCCAACCCAGTGTGGAAGGTGATACTTACATGCCACGAGGAGTCCAAAGAGACAGAACAAAGGGGCACACTGTCCTTTATAGTTCTGGGTGCAAAGGTGGGAGAGGGGTGGCGGGGCAATCGTAAGGGTCATTGTGGGCCCTGATGGTTGCTGGGGCCAATGGCTCAAAGCCAAGTGCAGGGGCTCAGCAGGGGTGAACTGAGGTGATTCACCTGGGCCAATTGGGTGAAGGTCAGGGCTGAGTCCGGGCAGGCTGACTGGACTGCAGCACCTGGTGATTTAGGTGGACCAATCGTAAGGATCACCTTGATGGCTTGGGTTGAGTCCTTGACCGGCAGGTAGTGTGCCCTCCGAACAGGAGCCTAGCAACGCCACTCGGTGGTAGACGCTGCCTCTCCATTACAGATATCCTCTGGGGTGGGAGGCACGGTCATCCCAAAGCCTCAATGACCCGGGTTTGAATCCGGCACTGTCTTTAAGGAGCTTGTAGCTTGCTTCTCTTTCTTGAGGGCTGCCAGACAAGAGTTCAAAGGTTTTCATGTGTGCTACATTTTTGATATGTTATTACATGACAAAAAAAGAAGCCTTGAGCCTCCCATCAACATGTTTGTCCCAGGTCAAATAATTGGAGATGTTAAATTTAGACATGCAACAAAGTAACAGGCTCTTCAGGCCCTTGAGCTCTTTGCCCCCTACCCCCAGCCCATTAGCCTAGAGCCCGTAAGGTGAAAGGAAACCAGAGCATCTGGAGGAAACCCATGCAGACTCGGGGAGAATGTCCTTACAGACAGTGCTGGATTCGAGCCCGGGTCACTGGCGCTGTAATAGCGTTGCGCTAACCGTACTGCCCTATAAATGTATTCCTGAGAATTTCCAAAGGGTGGCGCGGTTAGCACCACGCTGTTGACGGGTTTGAATCCGGCGCTGTCTGCAAGGAGTTTGTGCATTCTTCCCCTGTCTGCATGGGTTTCCTCCGGGTGCTCTGATTTCCTCCCACCCTTCAAAACCAGCGCTCTAAGTTAATTGGATGTAATTGGGCACCAAGGGCTCTTGGGCCAAAATTCCATGCTGAATGTCTAAATGTAATTTGAAGCCCTCTACTCTTTCAACTTAAGTGGCATGAATAAGAGCATGGACTCTGTCCCCAGTCCTGAAGTTGGTGATCGTTGTCTTGTTGAGACTGAGGTGGTTGTCCTGGCACTAGACCAGTAGACTTTTGGTCTCTTTCCTGTCTTTCATCATATGATACCCTGCCACCATTGTGACATCATCAGCAACTCTGAAGATGGAGTTGGGGTGGTATTTAGCTTCACTGTTGTGGGTGTAACGGGAGGATAGTGTGGGACTGAGTTCACAGCGTTGGGTACTCTGAAGCTATATTGGATTTTCTGCCTCTGTTATACTCTTCTAATCAGTGTCAAGGATTCTGAACTTGCTTCTGTTAATACATTGGCAGGGAATGTCAGCATTGCAATCCATCCTGAATACCTCCTGAACTTACGGGTTCAGTTCAGAACCGAAGAGGCGGTCAAATTCGTTTATTGTCACGGGTACCAAGATGCAGTGATAGAGGTTGTCTTGGGAGTAGTCCAGTTGGACATCTCACATATAGTACAGCAATACAGTTCAGTGACCAGTGGAGTTGCGCCACTGGCTAGTGGAGTTGCGCCACTGGCTAGTGGAGTTGCGCCACTGGCTAGTGGAGTTGCGCCACTGGCTAGTGGAGTTGCGCCACTGGCTAGTGGAGTTGCGCCACTGGCTAGTGGAGTTGCGCCACTGGCTAGTGGAGTTGCGCCACTGGCTAGTGGAGTTGCGCCACTGGCTAGTGGAGTTGCGCCACTGGCTAGTGGAGTTGCGCCACTGGCTAGTGGAGTTGCGCCACTGGCTAGTGGAGTTGCGCCACTGGCTAGTGGAGTTGCGCCACTGGCTAGTGGAGTTGCGCCACTGGCTAGTGGAGTTGCGCCACTGGCTAGTGGAGTTGCGCCACTGGCTAGTGGAGTTGCGCCACTGGCTAGTGGAGTTGCGCCACTGGCTAGTGGAGTTGCGCCACTGGCTAGTGGAGTTGCGCCACTGGCTAGTGGAGTTCCTCAGGGATCTGCTCTGGGACCCTTACTCTGTGATTTTTTTTATATATAAATGACCTGGATGAAGTAGAAGGATGGGTCAGTAAGTTTGCAGATTATACGAAGGTTGGCGGTATTGTGGATTGTAGACAATAGACAGTAGGTGCTGGAGTAAGGCCGTCGAGCCAGCACCGCCATTTTTCAGATCATGGCTGATCATTTTCTGTCAGTATCCATTCCTTGCCTTGTCCCCATAACCCTTAACTCCCCTGCTACAATCCCTTTTGAACATATCCAGTGAACCTACCCCAACCATCCTCTGCGGCAAAGCATTCCACAGATCCACACTTCTCTGGGTAAAAAAAAAAATTCTTCTCATCTCCGTCCTAAAGGGTCTTCCCTGTATTCTTAAACTATGCCCTCTCGTCCTCGTCTTTCCCAACATTGGAAACATGTAATCAGAATTCACCATGTCTAACCCTTGATAATCTTATATACCTCAATCATGTCTCCCCTCATATCGCATATAAGTCCAGTCTTTCTAACCTTTCAGCATATGTCAATCCTGCCATCCCGGGAACCAACCTGGTGTTGAAGGCTGTCATAGGTTGCAACAGGATAGAGACAGGATGCAGAGTCAGGCAGAAAAGTTGTGGATGGAGTTCGATCCAGTTAAGTGTGATGTGATGCATTTTGGTTAGTCAAACCAGGCTGAGAACATGGTTAACAGTCTGAGGGACCTTGGGGTCCAAATCCATGTATCTCTCAAAGTTTTCGTGGAGGTTGATAGGGCAGTTAAGAAGGCTTATGGTATGCTGGACTTCATTAAGTGGGGGGTCGCTCAGGAGTCCTGAGGTAATGTTGCAGCTCTATAAATCTCCAGTGAGACCACACTTAGAATATTGTAGCAAAAAATGAAAGTCTGCAGACACCATGATTGAAGTAAAAACAATACAGGAGAAACTCAGCAACTTTATGGAGCAAAGATAAAGATAGATAATCAACAGTTTGGGCTTGAGGCCTTCTTCGAGTTACCTCATTACGGGAAGGATGTGGAAGCTGGAGATGAGATTCACCAGGATGTTTCCTGGATTAGAAAGTAAGTCTGACGAGGCAAGGTGAGCAAAGCTGGGGCTTTTCTCTTTGGAGCGAAGAAGGAAGAGAGATGGCTTAATAGAGGTCGACAAGATTATGGGAGGCATAGATAAGATAGACAGCCAGTGCCCTCCTCCCATAGTGGGAGTAGTGAACACCAGAGGACACCTGTACAAATTGAAGGGAGGAAAGTTTTGGGGAGACATCAGGGGTAGGTTATTTTATGGAGTTCAAAGGTGCCTGGAGTGCGTTGCCGGGGGTAGTAGTGCTGGAATAGAGGCATTTAAGAGACTCTTAGGCACATTGATGAAAGAAAATAGAGGGTTATGAGGTAGGAAGGGTTTAAGATTTTGGTAGGTCTATATGGGTTAGCACAACTTCATGGGCTGAAGGGCCTGTATTGTTATATCCTAAGAAAGACACAGTATGAAAGTGCAGAGTTGCAGAGAGATCATTTGGGATGCAGCATAATTTTACAACCCTGGGGTTTATTCAGGAGTCTAATAACAGCAGGAAAGAAACCACAGTGCATGATCTCACACTTGGGAATCTACTTGCTGACAGGAGGCAACTGAAGAAAGTGTGGCCAGGGTGGGATGTTAATACGTTAGCTGCTTTTCAAGGGCAGCAGGAGTTATAGACCGTTGAAGGGGGAAGGTGGGGAACGATGGAATGAACCCTCCACAGTTTCTTGTGGTCCTGTACCATGCAGTGATGATTTCAGTGGAGTGCACCTGTAGAAAAGTGCAGTGGATATGCCGAATTTCCCAGACTTCTGAGGACATAGAGGTACTGGTACACTTTCTTGGCCATTACACTGACGTAGGTGGGACTGGGCACTGGGAGCTCTGAGACTTCATTCCCCATGAATCCACACCAATGGCAGAGCAGTCCCGGCAGTGATCATCAAGTTATACCATGCAGAATCGCCCCTTTGGCCCATCTCATTGCCCCTTGGTTCCCTTCTAAATCTCTCCCCTCTCTCTTTCAACCTGTGCCCTCCAGTTTTCGGCTCCCCCACACGGGGAAAAGACTCCTTGTGTTATCTATGCCCCTCATGGGTTTGTGTGCCTCTGTGAGGTCATTCCTGAGCCCCCTTTTTTTCATGGGAGAACTGACCCATCCTATCCAGTCTCTCGAGCATTGATAACTTCAATCTTTTCTGCACTCTCCAATTTAACAACTCCCCCCCCCCTCAGTGTTTATGGCAGAGCTTCCCACTCCAGTACTATTGTAACTGAATGCATTTGCCTCTGCTTTTTAAGGAGCTACTGAGCTCGAGCTCTTAGCACCCTTTTATACGAATGCTACAATTTTGAAGTACAGGGTTTCCAGAGACCAAAAGCGGAGTCTGTAAGATTTTTTTTTCTGTTAAAACAATTTGCAGAATTTTTCTATATTGGGTGCTGCTTTTCCAAACTTGACATCAAAATTGATTGCAAAATACTTTGGACACTGAAGTTTGGACAAATTGTGTATATAAATGCCAAACTATCTTTCCATAAGCAATGAACATGGAGAAAACCATGTTTTTTTTTCTTTTCCGCTAGTGTTGTCCATTTGGGAGTGTGTGCAAGACCTCGATGTAGTATTGAATGAGAAAGGAGGGGCTTTAGTGGTCGGTGTTACCCTTCAAAGCTCCTGACCTCAAAAGCTGCCTGTGTAGAGTTTGCATGTTCTCCTGTGGGATTTCCTGGGTGCTGCGTGGGAAGGGAAATGTTCATTGGGTTCAAAGAGCAAAGAGTCTGAGCACAGGAAGGATCTGTATCAAAACACATGTAAGAGAATCACAACAGGGGTAAAACACTCCACGTACCCTCATCACACAACACCGTGTAATCAGTCATACCCAACTTAACACCACCGATTCGAGCAACTGCTTTCACTCTTGCAACAACACAGTCACACCAGACTTAACAGTACCGATTCTAGCAACTGCTTTCACTCGGACAACAACCCAGTCACACCGGACTTAACACTACCGATTCTAGCAACTGCTTTCACTCGTACAACAACGCAGTCACACCGGACTTAACACTACCGATTCTAGCAACTGCTTTCACTCGTACAACAACCCAGTCACACCCGACTTAACACTACCAATACTATAACAACCAAGGATTAGATACGCTGTCTGCCATTCCTTGTCCAGCGTGAGCACGGCTCCAATGCTGTCTAAATGCCTCGATCCCTATGTAGTGCACACTTTACCAATGACTCCTCCAACATTATCCATAGTTTGCAAGCCGAAGCGAAGCAGGGTTCTCATCAGGACTAAAGAGAAAGAGCTGGAGGGTCTGGCCCAGATAATCATCGGTTACAAAGAGCACAATGGTCAGGTGTGCACCAATGGGTAGGCGGAGCCCAACCTTGATTGGCAGGTGATGTGACTTCCGACTCGGTCCATTCGGAGAAACTATGTGACTCTCCACGATCCACACTCCCACCCGGTTCCAGATAGGGAGGTCACGTGACCCTCCACACTCCCACCAAGTTCCAGGCAGAGTGGTCACGTGACCCTTCATAATCGCATCCCTGCCAAGTTCTGGACGGGGAGGCTTCATGAGCCTCCACAATCTGCACCATACCAGGATGCTCCGACTTCCTCCCACTTTCCAAAGACATGCAGGTTCTTATGTCATTTTGTCACTGAGAAAAATGACCTTGTGTGTAAGTGAGTTGGGGAATCTGTGGGGGTTGGGTTGGAATGTAATTCCAGAAAATTAGTGATAAAGTCCTAGAAAAATACAACATAGAAACAGTCCTTTGATCCACCAAGTTTCCCATATCATCAAGTGCAAATTTTTTGTTTTACATACTATTCCCACTCTAACCCATTTTATTTGCCCCACATTCCTATCAACTCTTCCACCTCCCCTTATCCAATTCTACCACTCACTCGAGGCGATTAAGGCAGGCTAATTTAACTAACCATCCTCCGTGTTTCGGAGATGTGGGAGGAAACCAGAGCACCCCAAGGAAACCCGTTGTGATCACAATGTGCAAACTCCAGACCCGTGTGAAGTGATGCATTTTGGAAGGCAGAGCATGTAGTTAATGGCAGGATGATTCTAAACCATGTGGATGAACCAAAGGACCTAGGGGTATAAATCCATAGATCTCTCAAGAATGGCGCAACAGGTTGATCGGTTAGTTATAGCATGCTGGCTTTCATTAGCCAGGGGATTGAGTTCGAGAGGCGCGAGGTAATGTTGCTGCTCCATAAAACTCTGGTTGCATCACACTTGGAATATTGTAATGAGTTCTGGTCGCCTCATTACAGGAAGGATGTGGAAGCTGTAGAGAGGGTGTAGAGGAGAATTACCAGGATGCTGCCTGGATTGGAGTTCATGTCTCATGAGGCGAGGTTATCGGAGCTATGCTTCTTCTCTTTCGAGTGAAGGAGGATGAGAGGTGGCTTAACAGATTATGATTATGAGAGGCATGGATAGGGTGGACAGCCAGCCACTCTTCATGGGGCAAGAGTATCAAACACCAGAGGACATCTGTTTCAAGTGAGGCGAGGAAAGTTTAAGGGAGATGTCAGGGGTGTGTTTTTTTTTACACAGTGAATACTGGGTGCCTGGAATGCCTTGCCAGAGGTGGTGGTGGAGAATGGAACAACAGGGGCATTTAAGAAAATCTTAGGCACATGGATAAAAGGAAAAGAGCATTATGAGGTAGGGAGGTTTAGCTTTTTTTTTGTTAGGTATACATGGGTCAGCACAACATCATGGGCTGAATGACCTGTACTATGCCGTAATCTCCTACGTACGTGGGCTGAATGCAGCAAATGGTGCCAGTGAAGTAGACAATTTGATCAGCATGGATGCGTTGGACTGAAGGGCTTGTTTCTGCCCATAACCCTCATATTCAATGGCGCCATTCACATTGGGATAGGATGAAAGACCAAAAAAAGTCTCCAAAGTTGGAGTATCATGTGCATTTCTGGCCTCCATGTTGGAATAGGGATGTCGTGAAGTTGGAGGTGGTGCAGAAGTGATGCGCAAGGATTGAGGGCTTGAAATAGAAGGAGGGGCTGTATAGTCTAGGACTCTTCTCCCTGCAATGTAGGAGGTTGAGTGGTGACCTTCATAGAGTTAGATATAAATTTTTTTAATTGAAATTTTATTCACAGCCGATTCTGGCCATTTAAACCTGTACTATCCCACTTAACCTACAACCAGTAGGCTTTGAAGAACGTGAGGAAACGCACGCAGACACAGGGAGAGAGTACAAACTCCTTATAGACAGCCTGGGATTCGAATTCTGGTTGAGGGCACTTCAATAGCGTCACGCTAACCATACATCTGTGTCTGTGTGTACTTGTGTGCGAATGTCTATGTGTATCATCATAAAATTTAAAAGGGACCCGTGGGGCACCTTTTCCACAAAGAGGGTGGCGAGTCTGTGGAACGCGCAACTAAAGGAAGTGGCAGGGGTGGGGACAGTTACACTGTTAAATAGATGGCAGCGAAGATAGGAAGGGTTGAGAGCAATGTGGACCAAAAGGAAGCACTTGAATGCACAGCCAAGTCAGCATGGATATGTTGGGCCAAAGGACCTGTTTCACTGCGGCACAACTTTGCAAGAGATTCCTCCCTGTGCAAGGAAGAATCACCAGGCAATTCCTGGAATGGCAGGACTGTTCTGTGTGGAAAGACTAGGATGTATCCACAAGAGGAATGCCTGGGGGGGGGGGGTGGAGTGGTTGGGGGGTCGCATCAAAAGCAGAGGTAAAGAAGAAGTATGCATATGTTTGGCAATCTCCAACATGATGGCATCAACGTCAACCTCCAATTGCCCCCTCCCCCTGCACTTTGTCTCAATGTCTTTAAAAAGTAATACTGCCACCTCTACCACAATCTCTGGCAGCGGGTGTGGAAGGTTGACATCAGGTTTCTTGTCTCTTTGACCCCATTTCTCCCCCCCATCCCACCACACCCATGACATACCTTTCCTCTAGCCCCCACCCCCTTCCCTTCCTCCGTCCTATCAGAGTGCATTGTCCTCTGCCCTCCTGAGTGCCTTTTCTATCCCCCTACCCCATCTGTGTCACCTGCCAGCCCGCACTCCCCATGCCCCCCCCAGCCCTTTTACTCCGGGGTCTGTCTGGTTCTTGCCATTCTTGACGTCAGGGTGTTGGGCCTGAAACGTCGCCAAGTTCCTCCATTGTCGCTCATTAGAAACTTCCAGCCCTCTGACAGGCTCACGGAACTGGATCTGGGGAGAAAGTTTCTCTCCTCCCACCTTGTGGGTGTCGAGAGCGAAGGGGTTGTGGTCTCCGGGTTAGGTGGCAAGCCATTTGGGAGTGAGACAAGGAGAGGTTAGTGAACCTGTGAAACTCTGCACTCTGAGGAGGCTAAGCCAGAAAATATTCAAGGCGACAGGCTTTCCAGACACCAAGCCATTAAACGGTGTGGAGAGCATTGGCACACAGAGTTAAAATAGAGGGTCATTTTTAAGCATGTGAAAAGGCAGAGTAAGCTCAAAGGTTGGCACGGTTAGCACAGTGCCACCAACGTGGGTTTGAATCCTGCACTGGCTGTAAGGAGTTTGCACAGTGTCCTTGTTTCTGCGTGGATTTTCTTCTGGGGACTCCGGTTTCTTCCCACCCTCTGTACGAAGTTGTAGGTTTAATAGGGTGTAATTGGGGCAGTTTGAGCATGTGGGCCGAAAAGGCCTGTAACCATGTTGCATGTCGAAATTTAATTAAATAGACCAGAGAACATTACAGCACAGAAACAGGCCCTTCTAGTCTGAGCGGAGCTATTATTCTGCTTCGTCTCACTGATCTGCACCCAGATCCCATCCATATGCCTATCCAAATTCTACTTAAAAGTTAAAATTGAACCCGCATTCAGTTCAGCTGGCAGCTCGTCCCACCACTCTGCGGGAAGAATCTTCCCCAAAACTTCTCCTCTAGTTTTTATTTCACCTGCCCTCAGTGGAAAAAGCCAACCTACATATACTCTGTCTATCCCCCTCGTAATTTTAAATACCTTTATCAAATCTTCCCTCATTCTTCCACGCCCAAGGGAATAATAACCTACTTCTCTGATTGGGAGGTTGGAGTCCCTGTGTTTTACGGCCCAAAAATGGGTGCTTCAGCCTCACCCATCCATGGCTGGCTCAGTTACTGACTCAAGTCAGTCCCATATGCCTTCATTTGGCCCATACCCTTCTGGAACATTTCCCTGTCCACATACTTGTCTAAATGTCTTTTAAATGTCATAATCATCCCTGCCACTACCACATCCTCTGGCAGCTCGCCCCATCTTCTCACCACCCTCTTCCTCTCAGATCCATTTTAAATCTGTCCCCTCTCACTTTAAGCAACCCATAGGGAAATGGGCCCCCTCCATGTTGTCCCCCCTCGGCCTCCTAAACTCTGCTTATCCAACCCTCCAATCCCAAGAACAGCTGTGAATCTTTTCTGCACCCTCCTATTCTCTCTCACTTTCTCTTTTTCTTTTTTCTCCCTTTCTCCTGCTTCTTCTCCCCCTCTCATCTTCCCCTCTTTCTTCTCCCCGCCCCTCTTTTCTTCTCCCCCTCTCTTTTCTTCTCACCCTCTCTTTTCTTCTCACCCTCTTTCTTACCACCCTCTCTTTCTTTCCACCCTCTCTTTCTTTCCACCCTCTCTTTTCTTCTCACCCTCTCTTTCCTCTCACCCTTTCTTCTCTTCTCCCCCTCCTCTTCTCCCCCTCCTCTTCTCCCCCTCCTCTTCTCCCCCTCCTCTTCTCCCCTCCTCTTCTCCCCCTCCTCTTCTCCCCCTCCTCTTCTCCCCCTCCTCTTCTCCCCCTCCTCTTCTCCCCTCCTCTTCTCCCCCTCCTCTTCTCCCCCTCCTCTTCTCCCCCTCCTCTTCTCCCCCTCCTCTTCTCCCCCTCCTCTTCTCCCCCTCCTCTTCTCCCCCTCCTCTTCTCCCCCTCCTCTTCTCCCCCTCCTCTTCTCCCCCTCCTCTTCTCCCCTCCTCTCCCCCTCCTCTTCTCCCCCTCCTCTCTCCCCCTCCTCTTCTCCCCCTCCTCTTCTCCCCCTCCTCTTCTCCCCCTCCTCTTCTCCCCCTCCTCTTCTCCCCTCCTCTTCTCCCCCTCCTCTTCTCCCCCTCCTCTTCTCCCCTCCTCTTCTCCCCCTCCTCTTCTCCCCCTCCTCATCTCCCCCTCCTCTTCTCCCCCTCCTATACTCCTTCTCCCCCTCACTTCTCCCCCTCCTCTTCTCCCCCTCCTCTTCTCCCCCTCCTCTTCTCCCCCTCCTCTTCTCCCCCTCCTCTTCTCCCCCTCCTCTTCTCCCCCTCCTCTTCTCCCCCTCCTCTTCTCCCCCTCCTCTTCTCCCCTCCTCTTCTCCCCTCCTCTTCTCCCCCTCCTCTTCTCCCCTCCTCTTCTCCCCCTCCTCTTCTCCCCCTCCTCTTCTCCCCCTCCTCTTCTCCCCCTCCTCTGCTCCCCCTCCTCTTCTCCCCCTCCTCTTCTCCCCCTCCTCTTCTCCCCCTCCTCTCTCCCCTCCTCTTCTCCCCCTCCTCTTCTCCCCCTCCTCTTCTCCCCTCCTCTTCTCCCCCTCCTCTTCTCCCCCTCCTCTTCTCCCCCTCCTCTTCTCCCCCTCCTCTTCTCCCCCTCCTCTTCTCCCCCTCCTCTTCTCCCCCTCCTCTTCTCCCCCTCCTCTTCTCCCCCTCCTCTTCTCCCCCTCCTCTTCTCCCCCTCCTCTTCTCCCCCTCCTCTTCTCCCCCTCCTCTTCTCCCCCCTCCTCTTCTCCCCCTCCTCTTCTCCCCCTCCTCTTCTCCCCCTCCTCTTCTCCCCCTCCTCTCTCCCCCTCCCCCCTCCTCTTCTCCCCCTCCTCTTCTCCCCCTCCTCTTCTCCCCTCCTCTTCTCCCCCTCCTCTTCTCCCCCTCCTCTTCTCCCCCTCCTCTTCTCCCCTCCTCTTCTCCCCCTCCTCTTCTCCCCCTCCTCTTCTCCCCCTCCTCTTCTCCCCCTCCTCTTCTCCCCTCCTCTTCTCCCCCTCCTCTTCTCCCCTCCTCTTCTCCCCCTCCTCTTCTCCCCCTCCTCTTCTCCCCTCCTCTTCTCCCCCTCCTCTTCTCCCCCTCCTCTTCTCCCCTCCTCTTCTCCCCCTCCTCTTCTCCCCCTCCTCTTCTCCCCCTCCTCTTCTCCCCCTCCTCTTCTCCCCCTCCTCCTCCCCTCCTCTTCTCCCCCTCCTCTTCTCCCCCTCCTCTTCTCCCCCTCCTCTTCTCCCCCCTCCTCTTCTCCCCCCTCCTCTTCTCCCCCCTCCTCTTCTCCCCCCTCCTCTTCTCCCCCTCCTCTCCCTCCTCTTCTCCCCTCCTCCTTCTCCCCCTCCTCTTCTCCTCCCCCTCCTCTCCTCTCCCTGCTCTCTTCTCCCCTCTCCTTCTCCCCCTCTCCTTCTCCCCTCCTCCTCTCCTTCTCCCCCTCCTCTCCTTCTCCCCCTTCCTCTTCTCTTGTCCCCCCCTCCTCCCCTCCTTACCCCTCTCCCCCTCCTTACCCCTCTCCCCCTCCTCCCCTCCTCTCCATCTTCTCCCCCCTCCTCCCCTCCTCCTCTCCTTCTTCCCCCTCCTCCTCTCCTTCTTCCCCCTCCTCCTCTCCTCCCCCTCCTCCTCTCCTTCTCCCCTCCTCCTCTCCTTCTCCCCTCCTCCTCTCCTCCCCCTCCTCCTCTCCTTCTTCCCCCTCCTCTCCTTCTCCCCCTCCTTTCCCCTCCCCCTCCTCCTCTCCTCCCACTCCTCCCCTCCTCTCTCCTCTCGTCCTCCTCCTCTCCTTCTTCCCACCTACAACTCGTATGATGCCCAGAGGAGGGGTTGGTTCCTCTTGGAGTTACCATTTGCCAATAGGTTTGGGTATTAAATCAGACAATGAGCTGCACATTCCAAGAAGTGCTGAATGCCTTTGCTTCTTTGCGATCAGGCATCGGAGCACAAGGATCGATTCGACACCCCCTTACTTGGCATGACAGAAGTGGCACCTCCTTCCCCTCCTCCTCCCGACCTGCCGATGCATTGTTAGCAGTGGCTCAACCTGGCAGGATGAGCAGAGACGGATTTAACATTTACAAAGGAGATGTGATCAAGGGACTTTGCAGAACTTAAACCATCTGGATAGAAAAAAAATGGGAAGATTTGCACAAGCCATGAGAAGCTGGGTCTCTCAGCTCCGGGACCCTGAGTTCAATGCTGATCTGCGGCGCCACGTGTGCGTGGAGTTTGCACGCTCTCCCTATGACCCAGGGGGGGTTTCCCCACCCCGTTCCCCTCCCCCAGATTCTGTTTTCATTCCACGTCCCTTCAACATATAAGGTCAGCTGTGGAGGACGGGGGGTAGTGGTGGAGTTTAAATCAGCCACTATAAGTCCCACCTGAGTGTGGGTGAGGGGTAGGATGGCATTGATAGGAATGTGGAGAGAATAATAACATTGGACAAAATATTTTTCAAAAGGTTTGCTGCTTGGAAAAAAATTGGAGGTTATGATAAGCCCCTTTCACATTGACGATCCACTAAATTGGTGGTTCAGTGAATCCTTTTAAAATACCGGTAGAGCCGTTCAAACTGGACCAAATATTAACTGGTTCTTTGCGCCCTTTCACATTCACTAGCCAGCATCGCAGAGCAAAGGGGCACCGATCCTCCAGCGGTGTCGTCCTGCATTACCCCCTGTCCATTTCACACTGGGCGAACAGGTACGTCGATTCAAAATGAATCGGCGATGATAGGCAGTTCATCCCCAGGGCGATTTGATCCCTGCGAGCCAGTTCACAAGCATTCACATTGGCATGTAGATTGGCAGTTAATTACACCATTAAAGTACCAGTGTGAAAGGGGATAGACAACTTCAAGCCAAGCACAAAGATAATTTAAGATTTGCTGAATCTCGTAGGAAGTTTGAAAAACATAAAATCAACTTGTATTGAATTTAGCATGTTTAATCGCATAATAATGCTGGCACATTGTGTTAGTTCAGGTGACCTTAAAATGTTTTGCCGCTGATTTTTGTTTGTACTCAGCATCTGATGCCTCTCGTGTCAGTGGCCATCAGTGTCCATTGAGTTGCCCTGTTCATTATTTTCCTTGGTCATAATGTCCTGGTGAAACCTCTCTCCATGACCGTCACTGACTGCACCAAGATCAGCAGGGAAGACGTCCACGTGTGAATG
Source organism: Narcine bancroftii (assembly GCF_036971445.1). NCBI lineage: Eukaryota > Metazoa > Chordata > Chondrichthyes > Torpediniformes > Narcinidae > Narcine > Narcine bancroftii. The sequence continues at coordinate 189,835,062 of NC_091473.1, forward strand.
CGGAAAACGAATTTTCAATGACATTGAACTTCAAGGTTTTGTACGCTTGTGAAAAGGCCCACAGTAACATTGCCCCCTGTTACTCACATAACACTGCACTCCATAGCCCCTTTCACACTGCCAACCCTCCGAGGAAGCAGGAAAACTTACCGGGCCTGCTGCACTTGGGAGCCTTTCCCACTGCACCGTGATTTACCTGGTTAATCTGCAACTCCGCGGTGACAATGCGAGAGCAGGTTGTGCTTTCACGCCGCAAGAAGGCGATTATTGAGTTAACTCTTGCCCCCACCAAGTGTCAAGCCCAGATTAATTTAACTCACCCTGCCAAGATGGGACGTTTCACACCACACGATTACCAAGAATGGACCCACTAAATTAGCCGGTTAACACACACGGATTCGGCGGTGTGAAAGGAGCTATTTGATTCACTGTAATGCGGTTCACTTGTACCCTCTGTGACTCACTATAATGTTGCACCACTCACTCTATGACTCACTGTGGCACCGGACCCTGTACTCTGTCACTCACTGAAATACCGGACCCTGCGCTCTTTGACTCGCTGTAACACCAGACCCTGCGCTCTTTGACTCGCTGTAACACCGGACCCTGCGCTCTTTGACTCGCTGTCACACCGGATCCTGAGCTCTTTGAATCGCAGTAACACCAGATCCTGCGCTCTGCGACTCGCTGTAACACCGGACCCTGCGCACTTTGACTCGCTGTAACACCGGACCCTGCGCACTTTGACTCGCTGTAACACCAGACTCTGTGCTCTTCAATTCGCTGTCACACCAGACTCAGTGCTCTTTGACTCGCTATAACTCTGGACCCTGCACTCTGCAACTCGCTGTAACACTGGATTCTGTGCTCTGACTCACTGTAACACCGAATTCTGTGCTCTTTGACTCGCTGTAAAACCGGACTCTGTGCTCTTCGACTCGCTGTAACACCGGACTCCGTGCTCTGCGACTCGCTGTAACACCGGACCCTGCGCTCTGCGACTTGCTGTAACACCGGACTCTGTGCTCTTTGACTCACTGTAACACCGGACTCCGTGTTCTTTGACTCGATGTAACACCAGACCCTGCGCTCTGTGACTCGCTGTAACACCAGACCCCGTGCTCTGCGACTCGCTGAAACACCGGACCCTGCGCTCTGCGACTTGCTGAAACACCGGACCCCGCGCTCTGCGACTCGCTGTAACACCAGACTCCGTGCTCTTTGACTCGCTGTAACACTGGACCCTGCGCTCTGCGACTCGCTGTAACACTGGACCCTGCACTCTGCGACTCGCTGTAACACTGGACCCTGCGCTCTGCGACTCGCTGTTACACCAGACTCTGTGCTCTTCAATTCGCTGTCACACCGGACTCAGTGCTCTTTGACTCGCTATAACTCTGGACCCTGCACTCTGCAACTCGCTGTAACACTGGATTCTGTGCTCTGACTCACTGTAACACCGAATTCTGTGCTCTTCGACTCGCTGAAACACCGGACCCTGCGCTCTGCGACTTGCTGAAACACCGGACCCCGCGCTCTGCGACTCGCTGTAACACCAGACTCCGTGCTCTTTGACTCGCTGTAACACTGGACCCTGCGCTCTGCGACTCGCTGTAACACTGGACCCTGCGCTCTTTGACTTGCTGGAACACCGGACCCTGCGCTCTTCAACTCGCTTTAACACCGGACTCTGTGCTCTTCAACTTGCTGTAACACCGGATTCCGTCTTCTTCGACTCGCTGTAACACTGGACCCTGCACTCTGCGACTTGCTGGAACACCGGACCCTGCGCTCTTCATCTCGCTTTAACACCGGACTCTGTGCTCTTCGACTTGCTGGAACACCGGATTCCGTGCTCTTCGACTCGCTGTAACACCAGTCCCTGCGCTCTGCGACTCACTGTTACACTGGACCCTGCGCTCTTTGACTTGCTGGAACACCGGACCCTGTGCTCTTCAACTCGCTTTAACACCGGACTCTGTGCTCTTCGACTTGCTGTAACACCGGATTCCGTGCTCTTCGACTCGCTGTAACACTGGACCCTGCGCTCTGCGACTTGCTGGAACACCGGACCCTGCGCTCTTCAACTCGCTTTAACACCGGACTCTGAGCTCTTCGACTTGCTGTAACACAGGATTCCGTGCTCTTCGACTCGCTGTAACACCAGTCCCTGCGCTCTGTGACTCGCTGTAACACCGGTCCCTGCGCTCTGCGACTCGCTGTAACACAGGACCCTACGCTCTGCGACTCACTGTAACACCGGACCCAGTGCTCTGCGACTCGCTGTAACACCGGACCCTGCTCTCTGCGACTTGCTGTAACACCGGACCCTGCGCTCTGCGACTCGCTGTAACAAAGGACCCTACGCTCTGCGACTCACTGTAACACCGGACCCAGTGCTCTGCGACTCGCTGTAACACTGGACCCTGCGCTCTGCGACTCACTGAAACACCGGACCCTACGCTCTGCGACTCACTGTAACACCGGACCCAGTGCTCTGCGACTCGCTGTAACACAGGACCCTACGCTCTGCGACTCACTGTAACACCGGACCCTGTGCTCTGGGACTTGCTGTAACACCGGACCCTGCGCTCTGCGACTCGCTGTAAGACAGGACCCTACGCTCTGCGACTCACTGTAACACCGGACCCAGTGCTCTGCGACTCACTGTAACACCGGACCCTGTGCTCTGCGACTTGCTGTAACACCGGAACCTGCGCTCTGCGACTTGCTGTAACACCGGACCCTGCGCTCTGCGACTCGCTGTAACACAGGACCCTACGCTCTGCGACTCACTGTAACACCGGACCCAGTGCTCTGCGACTCGCTGTAACACCGGACCCTGCGCTCTGCGACTCACTGAAACACCGGACCCTACGCTCTGCGACTCACTGTAACACCGGACCCAGTGCTCTGCGACTCGCTGTAACACCGGACCCTGCGCTCTGCGACTCGCTGTAACACCGGACCATGCGCTCTGCGACGCGCTGTAACACCGGACCATGCGCTCTGCGATGCGCTGTAACACCGGACCCCGCGCTCTGCGACGCGCTGTAACACCAGACCCCGCGCTCTGCGACACGCTGTCACATCAGAGCCCGCGCTCTGTGACTCGCTGTAACACCGGACTCGGTGCTCTTTGACTCGCTGTAACACCGGACTCTGTGTTCTTTGACTCAATGTAACACCGGACCCTGCGCTCTTTGACTCACTGTAACACCAGACCCTGCGCTCTTTGACTCACTGTAACACTGGACCCTGCGCTCTGCGACTCGCTGTAACACTGGACCCTGCGCTCTTTGACTTGCTGGAACACCGGACCCTGCGCTCTTCAACTCGCTTTAACACCGGACTCTGTGCTCTTCAACTTGCTGTAACACCGGATTCCGTGCTCTTCGACTCGCTGTAACACTGGACCCTGCACTCTGCGACTTGCTGGAACACCGGACCCTGCGCTCTTCATCTCGCTTTAACACCGGACTCTGTGCTCTTCGACTTGCTGTAACACCGGATTCCGTGCTCTTCGACTCGCTGTAACACTGGACCCTGCGCTCTGCGACTTGCTGGAACACCGGACCCTGCGCTCTTCAACTCGCTTTAACACCGGACTCTGAGCTCTTCGACTTGCTGTAACACAGGATTCCGTGCTCTTCGACTCGCTGTAACACCAGTCCCTGCGCTCTGTGACTCGCTGTAACACCGGTCCCTGCGCTCTGCGACTCGCTGTAACACAGGACCCTACGCTCTGCGACTCACTGTAACACCGGACCCAGTGCTCTGCGACTCGCTGTAACACCGGACCCTGCTCTCTGCGACTTGCTGTAACACCGGACCCTGCGCTCTGCGACTCGCTGTAACAAAGGACCCTACGCTCTGCGACTCACTGTAACACCGGACCCAGTGCTCTGCGACTCGCTGTAACACTGGACCCTGCGCTCTGCGACTCACTGAAACACCGGACCCTACGCTCTGCGACTCACTGTAACACCGGACCCAGTGCTCTGCGACTCGCTGTAACACAGGACCCTACGCTCTGCGACTCACTGTAACACCGGACCCTGCGCTCTGGGACTTGCTGTAACACCGGACCCTGCGCTCTGCGACTCGCTGTAAGACAGGACCCTACGCTCTGCGACTCACTGTAACACCGGTCCCAGTGCTCTGCGACTCACTGTAACACCGGACCCTGTGCTCTGCGACTTGCTGTAACACCGGACCCTGCGCTCTGCGACTTGCTGTAACACCGGACCCTGCGCTCTGCGACTCGCTGTAACACCGGACTCGGTGCTCTTTGACTCGCTGTAACACCGGACTCTGTGTTCTTTGACTCAATGTAACACCGGACCCTGCGCTCTTTGACTCACTGTAACACCAGACCCTGCGCTCTTTGACTCACTGTAACACCGGACCCTGCGCTCTTCGACTTGCTGTAACTCCAGACTCCGTGCTCTTTGACTCGCTGTAAATCCGGACCCTGCGCTCTGTGACTCGCTGTAACACCCGACCCTGCGCTCTGCGACTCGCTGTAAGTCCAGACCCCGTGCTCTGTGACTCGCTGTAACACCAGATCCCGCGCTCTGTGACTCACTGTAACACCGGACCCTGCGCTCTGTGACTAGCTGTAACACTACACTCCACACTCTTGCTTTATTATTGCACTAACTGTTGCACTTTAGCATGAGTACCTGGATAGCACGCTGAAAAAAGCTTCTTGCTGCATTGTGGTACCTGTGACAATGAATACTTCGCTCACCAGGGTGCATGGGCTGAACTGAGTGGCCACGTAATTCCTCAGCAGCCATCGGTGTGTCTGTGCTTGACCACCTTTCAGAGTTAAACGTTAAAGATGGGGAGTGGAGGGGCGTAACAAGGATAACCCTAAAAGCATTCCTGTGCTGAACAGGGTTTCTGATTGCACAGCAGTGAAGGAGTTAACCCTCCCTGTCAGCATCCAGCGGGCAAACGTGTGCCTTTCTCCCAGCCCATTTCCTTGGGACCGCGTGAAAGTGGGGGGGGGGGGGGGGGGGGGGGGGGGAGGGTGGGTTTTTTGGGAACTCACCGCAGGCCTGAGGTTACAACCGGCTGGAACCGGTTCTGCACCTCGGCCTGGAGGCCCGCAAGGCATTGTGGGCCACGGTTCTCTCACCGCACTGTAAACATAGTGGCTGGCAAGGTGTGCCCACTTCTGGGCTCAGGCCATCCCCGGAGGGATGGCACAGAATGTGGGGCTGCCCTGCCACGGCAGAGCGGGCTGCACTGAATCACTCCTTTCATTCTCCAAACAGCTGTGGGGAGCAGCAGTGCAGGAGAGGGGAGGAGTCTGAACTGTGAGTATCAAGAAATATGTGCATGTGTGTGGGGTTTTCTTTTTCAAAATGCCGTGTGCTATAAGGAGCTGTGTGTGTGAGGAGGAGGGAGGGGTGGTTGGGGGATTTCCTCCTTGCCCCATCAAACCAGCCTATCTGAAATCTCTTTGTCTGAAAACACACACCCCCACACACACACCCCCACACTCACTCTCACACACACACACCCCCACACACACACACACACACACGCGCGCGCCAGCCTCCTGCAACCCTTCAAATTCCTCCTCAGCCCCCACCTCTCTCGGCAGCCTCTTCCCAAGTTTCTGTGAGTGCTTGGCCGCCTGCCAGGAGGGACTACAAAAGGGTGGTCGGCCCGCCTGGAGGAATTGCAGGCCGTCAAAACGAGGAAGTGTGCACGGGGTGAGGGGGGTGCTTCTCAGGAAACCCCGGCGCTCTGTGTACACGGGAGAACGTGGCACCAGAAGAACGGAGTGTGAAGAGGCGTCCCCTCTTTTCCCCTTTCCGATCTGTGCGGATCCAAGCCGTCTGCTCCTGCCGGTATTCATTTTCTCTCTCTCTCTCAATAATTATGCAGATTCCTGGGAATCGCCTGCACTCAGCTGCACTTTACAAATCCTGGCTGCGTAGACTTGTTTGTATGGATGCCACTTATTCATATAAACCCACCTCTCTCGTTCACAAGGCTGGCAGGCCCTCGGTCCCGCCAGCCATTCATGCATGCCTTCCACTATGCTGGGGCCCGTGCTGTGCACCCACCCTTGTGCTTGCTTGCTTGTCGCCTGCCACTTCAGACGGAGTGGGCCCCCCCCCCCCCTTCCTGCCCTGTGCAGATGCCTTTAGTCTCTGTGTGGGTTTCCAGTCTGTGAACTGCATGCCTTCTGCTGTCAGCTCCCATATCGATTTACAACGCACAACCTCTCTCCATTCAGTCATCTGACACTGCACCAGTTCTGTCGGCATCAGGTTCTCCCGCTTGTACAATCTGTCTTGCATCAGTCTGCTGCTTCAATTTCCGCCCTCACACCACCTCCCTGTCTCCAATTTTTTTTTGTCGTTCGGCTCCTCCCACTGACCATCGTAGTTAAACACCTCTGACTCCCGAGAAGCTTATTACACCGGCTGGGGAATTTGCAGTCTGCGTCATTTTCTCCCACCCTTACCTCTTTAGGGCAAGCACTTGACAGCTGGGAGCACTAACCGTGGTATTTCCTAACTTTCTTTGCACCCCCCCCCCCCCCCCCCGGTCCCATCTCGGGCCTCACCTCCTTCCCCCAGAACAAGAAAGGCCACACACCCAGCTCCTAGCACCATCCCAGGCAGCATGCCTTTCTGCAAAAAAAAGGAGATTGGCCCAAAAATATACAACAGGGCATTCAATTGTCTGGGGTTTGCCGTGCCTTGAGCAGGGATTAGCTTGGTAGCCAGCGTCAAACTCCGGTACCTGGTCCTCATGGGCCAGTCTCCAACAGCCCGCAGTCCTCACTGGTTCACTGCTGTGGTTACTTTCCCGAGAGGGTCGGCTTGGTAGCTGCTAGAAGGGTTTTGAGCTATGAAATACTAAACCATGTATCAATAGATTAAAAAGATTCAATATTCCATTATTGTCATGTAATAGCACAGAAATTGGAAAATTACATGAAATTGCCTTCTCAAGTCAACTTTATTGTTCATAGCATACTCGCACGGTAGGGCGAGATAGCATTTCCAGGACCACGGAGCATATATGTATAGATATATGTTAGGAAAGCAGTTAATGCATTAAAATATTGTTATTTAAATCATGTACAGTAAAAGTCCACGGGGCACTATCCACATCTGTGCTGGGGGTTCAGGAGCCTAATGGCTTGGGGGGGGCTGTTTCCCACTCTGGACGTAAGGGCCCCAAGTACTTCGGTACCTCCTGCCAGATGGCGGAAGGGAGAACAGTTTGCATGCGGGATATGTGGCTGCCTGCCGTCAGGTGAACAAAGAGTCGCCATTAGTGTTGTATGCCACCAGAGGTGCTAGTTTTTTAGGGACCGAAGATCACCAAAACAGCAACAAGGCAGCCTCGCGAGTCCTGGCCTTGGTGGCCGACATGTTGTATTTGGCGTTGCATAATTGGCAGTGAACTGTAAGGCTATGAAGTAGGACAACCATTCATAGAAGAAAACAGGTTTGTCCAGAATAGTGCTTAGTTTGGGGGGGGGGGGAGGGTGGCCTGACACTCTGGCACTGCCACCACCCTGAGTGGCCCTATAAAGTGCCAGAGCGGCTCTGAGGCAGCCCCAAAGCGGCCCGATAAGGTGCCGGAGCAGTGAGCTCCAGCAGCATTGCACCCCTGTCCGCCGCCACTTACAGTGCAAGAAAAAGAGTCCCTTCAGAGTCACTGAGTGCCCGTGGATTCACCTCCAGTGCTCCCGCAGCCTCTACAGCCGCTCAGACTCCAGTTTGATCCATCGGCTGCTCGAGCTCCAGATCCAAACTTCCAACATGATCTGGAAACCTTCAGCTTCCGGGGCCCTTTGGGAGCCCTTCTTGCCCCCAACGCCCTCTTGAATCCAATACCTGGTTCCCATGAGCCAGTCTCCGGCAGTCTGCACAGGTTCCTGATCGCCAGTCACCCTCAGCTCCTTGTGGGTCCACGCTGGTCTGCCGCTGTGGTCACTGTCCCTGTGGGGCAGTGTCCTCTGCTTTTCCTGCTCAATCTGGTCCATTGTCCTCACCACCCCACCCCCCTCCCCCAACCCTGGAGTCTGCAACCTCTTGCAGCCAACATAGGCGCCACCATCCTGGGCACAAGCCCTGTGATCGCAGGATTGTAAAATAAAGCATCGTCAACTCCTTTATCAGGCTGTTTGAAGCCTGTACTGAGCCACTGTCATTTGTACCGGGTGTTTGAACCCTTCAGAGCAGCGCTGTGTCTCTGCTCTCCCAGGTTCACACCAGTGGCAGCCCTGCCATATCAGCCTAGTTACCGATGTAGACTGTGAGCAGCTGGGGTCCCAGCCCCGATCTCTTCAGTGGAATAGATGGTTCCAGATATAAAGAAAGGGGAGACGAGGAGAATTTTAAGTGTGGGATGAAAACAAAACTGGAGGAATGGTCTGGCGGTGTCCACAGGAAATGAAGATGTGTAGGAGGTAAAGAGCTGTTGGCTCAGGCCTGAAACCTTGCCTCCTGTGGACACTGCAAGACCTGCTGAGTTCCTCCAGCAGTTTTGTCGTCTTACTCCAATCACGGCAACTGCAGACATTCCTGTTTCGCTCCTTCAAGTCCGAGACTGCATCTTGTGACAGGTGATCAGAAGCCAGGATTCTTTCAAGGCTACGGGAACACACCACCTCACAGGAGGCTGGAGATGGGCTCAGCTGGATGTCTCGGGGTGGGGAGGGGAGGGGGAAACTGACCGAATACCAGTGGCCTAAAGAGATAAATGATCCTGCAGAGGTGGGGGGGGGGGGCACACTGTGACGTGCCCTCCCTTGCCCCTCCCCGCACCAGTGTGGAGGCTGTTGGGGGTGCAGTCGGCTGGAGTGAGCACGGGGTGGGGGGAAGTGAGGGCCGGAGGAATAAATCCAGAGTTTGGGCTACTGCACCCCTGTGTTAGGATGAGGTGGAGGTTAACGGGCTGCACTCCCCCTCTCCTGAATCGCCTGCTATATGTAATGCAGATGTATGTTGGAGAGTGTGATGGACAATTCCCAGGGAGGTCTATGTTGACAGTGGGAGTGTAACTTGGCCTCTAGACATCCTCCATCCCCTCCGTAAAGCTCAGAAACTTGTGGGGTGGGTGGAGTAGATTTGCTGCCAAATGCCCCACCTTAACTCTTTGAACCAGTGAGTGCAATTGAGACTGGCAATGTGGTGCTGAAGCAAGGGCGGTGTGTGTGTGTGTGTGTTTGCGTGGGGGTGCAGGGTTGGGGTGGAGGGGGAGTGGTGGTTGGTGTCTGTCTCCAAGCCAGGTCAGCACATGTCTAGACGTGTCATAGCCCATGTGTCGGACCCAGCGAGCACATTAAACCTGCAGAAACCACATCATTTCTATTAAAATCCTCTTTTGAATTTGTTCCCTGTTAGGTCACCACTTCTTCCTTGCTTCGCTCGAGCCTCGGACTCTGCCCCCACCCCCATGCTCCTCAGGATGCCTGCACCAGCTCCAGGGTGTCCCCAACCACTCCATTGCTCCACAACCCTTTCTCCTCCCTACCACCTTTAACCTTCCCACCCCAGGGACTGCTAATTAATTTGCCAGCCAGCAAGCCGAGCACCCAGGGAGAGCCCTTGCAGTCACAGGGAGGATGGGGCTTGCCTCTCAGGAGCTGTAAGGGAACCAGTGTCAGATTCCTGGAACTGCAGTCTTGTGTGACTAAGAAGCAGCCTTTATCCTTCGTGTGCACTGACCCGTACTTCTCACCATTCCCAGCTGTGCTGTCTTCGTTGCCCCTCTGTGGCAGACACAAGCAGCAAGTTAGAAACACATGGGTGGACGCACACGCACAAACAGGCACACAAATGCAGGTGCACACAGACCCAGACACGCCGATACACATGGATGCACACAGACTCACAGACCCAGGCGCGTGCACACACACAGGTATAGACTCACACAGACGTATAGGGACGTACACAGAGGTATAGACATACACACATACGTACGAATAGTGACACACAAATGGATCGACAAACATGCATAGATACACAAACACAGGCATAGATACACACGGATGTACAGACACACAGGTGTGTAGACTTGCACACATGTATAGAGAGACACGCACAGTTATATAGACATGCACACGTATGTGCGCAAGCTCTCGCACGGCTTTTCGACATGTTGACGTGCTATCTACAACACTGCCATCCTTCAGTGTGAACCTGGCCTGAACCTGTTACACTTTAATTTTTTTTAATTTAGGCATACAGCATGGTAACAGGCCCTTCCGGCCCACGAGTCTTTGCCGCCCAATTGACCCACAACCCTCAGTAAGTTTTGAACGGTGAGAGGAAATCGGAGTCCCCGGGGAAAACCCACCCACACAGACAGGGGGAGAACGTACAAACTCCTTGCAGGCAGCATCGGATTCGAACCCCGGCCCCCATTCGCTGGCACAGTAACAGCATTGGGCTAATTGCTCTGCGAACCATGTCGCCTGTGATTTGCATGGAGCCCCCTCATCCCTCAGCTATATCTCTTTCTGCCAGATTCCTGACCATTGGATAAGCGTGTTTAGCCCATTGATTTGTGTAAAATGTACTGAGCAAAGCTGTTGTTGCTAAGCAACATCTGCCTATGTAATGTGGAGTGATCACACCACATGAATTCAATCTGTCTGATCTCCAGGTTCCCAGGCACCAGCATCGATTCATTTGTGTTGCTCCCTCACCCCTTCTCCAGTTCCCTCTCCCTTCCTTGCTGCCTTGAGCAAGTGGCATTTCTTCCAGCACCTCCCTAACTCTCTCATGGTGGGTTGCTTCTAAACGACAGTCACCAACTGCACAGGGTGCTGACGTGGTTCAAGAGCCAAGAGGTCAAGTGGCAGCTCTGCAAATCTCTGGTGTTACCACACTTAGAGAATCGTGTTCAACTCTGGTCACCTCATAATAGGAAGGATGTGGAAGGGTTGAAGAGGGGGCAGAAGAGATTTACCAGGATGTTGCCTGGATTGGAAAATAAGTCTTGCATGGTAAGGTTAGCAGAGCTGGGACTTTTCTCTTTGGAGTGAAGAAGGATAAGAAGAGACTTAATAGTAGTCAACAAGAATCTAAGAGGCATGGATAGGGTTGACAGCCAGCACCTTTTACCCAGGGCAGGGATAGCAAACACCAGAGGACGTGTACAAAGTGAAAGGAAGGAAGCTTAGGGAAGACATCAGGGGTAAGTTTTTTTTGTGTGTGCCTGGAATGCCTTGCCAGGGATGATGGTGAAGACTAAAACATTAGGGACATTTAAGAGACTCGAAGATGGAAGAAAAATCAAGGGTTAATGGCTAGGAAAGGTTTAAATTTAGATTTAGACATACAGCACATTAACAGGCCATTTCAGCCCAAGAACCCATGCCATCCAATTTACCTGCACCCTGGTACATTTCGAATGGTGGAAGGAAACTGGCGCCACTGGTGAAATCCCACGTCGACATGGGGAAAACATAAAACTCCTACCAGAGAGTGTAGGATTTGAACCCCAATCCCGATCGTGGGAGCTGTAAAGGCATTGTGCTAACTGCTATGCCAACCATGCCACTTTTATTTAAGAAATATATGGGTCAACAGAACATCAAGGGCTGAAGTGTTCTGTTTTCTGTATAGATTGTAAATATTAATCGAATAATGGCCCCAGATACCAGACAGTGAATCCCCGGAGCATCCACACCTCTTAAATCCCCAGATTATGATAATAATCCATGAACGGGCCCCTCATCTTATTAAATTCACACTTTGCAACTTTAATATTAGATCTAGTTTATTTTCCAAACTTAAATAAGACGTGATATCATGTAGCCGCTGAATGTGAGTGGGTGAAACATTATCTTTCCACTTCATCAAAGTTGCTCGACCAGCTATCAGCGAAGCAAAAGCTAGGACTCCCTTCTGGATTGAGGACAGAGATGTATCCTCTTCTAGAAAAAACCCAAATAAAGCCATCAAAGGACATGGTTCTAATTTAGTCTTAAGAATTGTTGATAAAGTTTGGAAAATATCTTTTCAAAAAAATTCTAAGTTTGGACGCTCCCAAAATACATGAATAAATGTAGCTTCAATAATTTTACACTTATCACATAATGGATAAAAACGAGATAATTTGACTTTAGACATACTTATTCTATGCACCACCTTAAATTGCAACAAACAATGTCATGCACAAGATGACTCATTGATCAAATTGCTACATTTTGATGAGTTAGTTGACCTCGCTTCATGGGTCGAAATGGAATTGAATTTTTCTAAAACAATATCTATGTTGGCTATTTTAGGTTAATTTTGTTTCTCTAAATTGACTAAGAACCTAAATAACAAGGCTCAGAACAAGGATATGGGCACATTTTAGGAATTTTTGGTTGTCATCGTTTTTCTTTTGCCACTCCTAATGCAACAAATCAACTTTTCCAACCCTCTTTGTTAGATTCAGGTTGTAAGGAATGGGATAGATGAGGCATTATAAGTTTTTAAATCTTTTTTATTTGAGATAATTTTGCTTCTTTTGAACAACTAACAACAAAATGTAATCTTTTTAATAGACACTTTTTTAGATATTTACAAATTAAGCATTTTGTTCAGTCAAAACTTTCTGATTTTCCTTGAATCTCTGAAGTTAATATTCTTGATTTTTTTTTTGATTTGCAATTTTCCCATGGAGGATTAATATCAAATATTTATAATAATTTAATGGATTTAAGTATGGCCAGGATTAAGAACGATTGGGAGCGTGATTTGAATAGAACACTCTCGGAGAGGATTGGAACACAACTCTTAATTTGATCAATGAGTCTTCATTTTGTGCACAACATTGTTTGTTGCAATTCATGTTCTATGACATGGCCAGATCACGTCTTCTGCTGTGGAGGTTGGGAAGTGAGCATTGCCAGGGTACTTTGGGGTAAGAACTGCTCCACCAAGACCGCAAGGGTTATGAGCGTAGCTCAGGCCAACACCCCTACCCCTCCCCTCCACTGTCCACACTTCCCGCTGCCTCTGGAAATCAGCCAGCATATTAAAAGTCTTGCCCCCTCTCCCGTCAGGAAGAGGGCTCCCAAATGTGAGATCACATCTCACCGGATCGGAGAAGTTCTGTTCCTGCACTAATCAGACTCCTGAACGAACCTTGCGGCAGAAAAATAATGTTGCGTTTGCTCAGTTCTAAACAATCTCTCTCTGTCACTGCACGCACGAGACTACTTAACGAGACAAGAGCCCATAGCGTTTCAGGAAACATACGAGTGGCTGATTGGCAGGAAGCAGAGAGTTGGAGTGCATGGATCAGATTCTGATTGGCTGCCTGTTGCTACTGATGTTCCTCAGGGGTCGAGGTTGGGGCCACTTCTTTATATGTTGTACATTAATGATTTGGATTCTGGAATGAATGGCTGGGCAAGTTTGCGGACGATAGAAAGGTAGGTGGAGGAGTGGGCAGTGTTAAGGAAATGGGGAGGCTGCAGAAGGAGAACAGGCAGAGAAGAGGCAAATTAAATATCATGTTGGTGTGTACGGTCATGCACTTTGGTTGAAAAAATAAATATGCAGACTATTTTTAAAATGGGGAGAAAATTGAAAATTGCCAGATGCAAAGGGACCTTGGAGACCTCGTGCAGGACGGCCTGAAGGTAAACTTGCAGGATGAAAGATGGTGAAGAAGGCAAATGTGATGCTGGCATTCATTTCAAAAGGAATAGTATATAAAAGCAGGGATGTGATGTTGAGGCTTTATAAGACATTGGTGAGACATCACTTGGAGTATTGTGAGCAGATTTGGGCTCCTCATTTAAGAAAGGATGTGCTGATGTTGGAGAGGGTGCAAAGGAGGTTTCACTTGGATGATTCCGGGAATGAAAGGGTAATCATGTGAGGAGTGTTTGACGGCTTGATTATTTCTATACTGTATGTTATGTTATTGTTATCTTTTAAATAAAGTTTGAAAAAAAAAGGAGTGTTTGACGGCTCTTAGCCTATATTTGTTGGAATTTAGGAGAATGAGGGGGCAATCTCATTGAAGCATTTCGAATGTTGGAAGGTGTGGACAGAGTAGATGTGGAAAGGTTGTTTCCCATGGTGGGAGAGTCTAGGACAGGAGGGCACAACTTCAGGATTGAAGGGTGTCCACTTCGAACAGAGATGCAGAGGAATTTCTTCGGTCAGAGGGCGGTGAATCTGTGGAAATTGTTGCCACAGGCGGTTGTGGAGACCAGGTCATTGGGTGTATTTAAGGCAGAGATTGATTGGTTCTTGATTAGCCAGGTTATGGGGAGAAGGCCGGGCAGTGGGGCTGAATGGGAGAATGTCAATTTTGAAGTCGTATCAGAGCCAGCACCACCAGGCTGATAAACACATGAGGAATGAGTTTATCGTCAGATACATGAGCACTGAAAGTCTTACTTGTATTAATTTTCTAGGTACATAAAAATTCACCAGACCATGTTTGAGGTATAGTTAGCACATTAGATACCATAAAGGATAAATGTGCACGGTCAGCGTATAGGTGGCATGGTTAATGTAGCAGTTAGCACTACGCTATTCCAGCAACGCCAGTTCGAATCCCGTGCTGGCTTTAAGGATTTGTTCCTTCTCCCCGTGTCTATGTGGGCTTTCTCTGGATGCTCCTGTTTCCTCCCACTCTTCCAAATAATTGGTGTAATTTAAGGGGCATGGACTCGCGGGCCGGAAGGACCTGTTACCACCCCATAAAGAGATTAAAGGAGGACAACGTATTTTTTCAAAAGGTTTACTTCCTGAAATAAAATTGGGGATTATGATAGACAACAAACTGAACACAGAGATAATTTCAGATTTGTTGTATCACGTAGGAAATTGGAGAAACATCAAATTACCTATTATTGAATTTAGCATGTTTAACCACACAATGATGCGTTACTTCAACCGACCGAAAAATGTTCTGCCGCTGATTTTCGTTTGTACTCAGCATCTGATGCCTTTTGTGTCAGTGTCCAACAATAGTCGGCCAGCATCGATGGATTCCAGTTGCCATGATACCGCTTTTCCATGGTCACAATGTCCTGGTGAAACCTTTCACCATGCCTGTTCCTGACTGCACCAAGATCAGCGGGGAAGACGTCCATGTGCGAATGTAGAAAATGAATGTTCCATGACATGTTGCATTCTATGGAGTTGTATACTTGAAGTAGACTTAAAGTATGACAGGAAATCACCAAAGTAGGTTATATCTAAAAATAAAAAGGTACGTGATAGGAAAACGTTACGGTCATTTTCATGATCAGCAGCTCAAAATCCATAAAATGGACCCAGAAGTGTTCAGGTGCTACACTGCTAACTGAAGGATCACACAACCAGACGGGTTGAGTTCAGTGAGCAAAACTGATTTATTGCAGGCTGTCTGGCTGGTCTTATATTCCCAGCCCGGACCTGGCTGAGAACCGCGCTGGGGGGCCCCCGACGTCACCGGGGTGTCACGTGGGTCGTCAAGCACGGGCTCCTAAGCCTGGTGCTGAGGTCGGGAGGAAACCCCCGATGGCGCCATTTTGGCCGGCTGCCCTGCTGCGTGCATGACAAGTGGGGTCGGTTCACCTGCCTAATGGTAGCCTCCCTCCCCAGAACCGGCACCAATGTCCTTTTTTGCCAGGTGGCCCTGCTTCTTGGGTTGGGCCACAACTACTGGCTCGGTAGGGTCGAGGTGGGCTGGTTTAACCTGTCCACTGTAAACAGTTCCCTCTTACCACCGATGTCCAGTATGAAAGTGGATCCTGAACCCTGGATGACTTTGTATGGCCCTTCATATGGTCTTTGTAGAGGTGCTGTGGATGGGCCCCACCTGATAAAAACGTACTCTGCATAGTACAGCTCGCTGGGGATGTAAGAGGCCTACGTGCCGTGTCTGGGCAGTGGTGTGGGTGTGAAGGGGTCCAACTGGGCCCGGAGGCGGGAAAGTAGACCATGCGGTGACTGCTGGGGGGTTGTGAGGTGCACTGATGAACTCACCGGGAAGGGCTAGCGTTGCACTGTAGACCAGCTCGGCTGATGATGCTTGTAGGTCTTCTTTGGGTGTCGTGCAGATGCCCAGGAGCACCCAAAGCAGCTCGTCCACCCAGTCAGGGCCGATGAAATGGGCCATAAGTGCCGACTTAAGGTGGCGATGCAATCACTCGACTAGCCCATTGGCCTGTGGGTGATAGACTGTGGTGTGATGTAGCTCGATCCCCAGCCTGTTGGCCAGCTGTGCCCATAGTGCAGAGGTGAACTGGTGATCACTGGACATCGAATTGGGCAACCCAACCATTCAAAAGCGCTCGGGAGCAGGAGTGGCATCGGGATCGCCTCAGGCAAACGAGTGGTGTGGTCTACCACTGTGAAAAGGTAATGGTTACCTTGGGAAACGGGTAAGGTTCCGACGATGTCCTCATGTATGTGGCTGAACCATTCCCGGACGTGTTCGAAATCTTGTACGGGCACTCTGGTGTGCCTGTGTACCTTGGAAAGCTGGCAATGGGTGTAGGTTCTGGCCCAGTCCGCAATCTGCTTCCGAAGCCCGAGCCAGATGAAACATTCTGCCAACTGATGGAAGGGTGGGAAAAGTCATGGATATGGTGGAAGACTTGCCTGCGCCACTGCTGGGGAACCACTGATCGCAGAGTGCCCATGAGACATCGCACAGGACAGTGCCCTCACCGTGAGGAGTTGGGAGGTCCTGGAACAGCAGGCCCATGATGGCAGTCCTGAAGGCCCACGTCTCCTCATCGGACTTCTGGTCCTGGGCGAGCTGGTCGAAGTCGAGGCCGGGTGTCAGCGCGCAAATGGCCAGTCATGAGACTGTGTCGGCAACCACGTTGTCTTTCCCCACCTTGTGCCAAATGTTGGTGGTGAACTCTAACACGAAGGAGAAGTGACACTGTTGGCGGGTCGACCAGGGATCTCTTGCCATAGTGAGTGCCTGAATGAGGGGTTTGTGGTCGGTAAAAATGGTGAAAGGCCTCCCCTCCAAGAAATAGCGGAAATGACGCACCGCTAGGTACATGCCCAGCAACTCACGATTGAAAGCACTATACTTGCGCTCTGGCAGGCAAAGAAGTTGGCTAAAGAATGCCAAGGATCACACAACCAGACGGGTTGAGTTCAGTGAGCAAAACTGATTTATTGCAGGCTGTCTGGCTGGTCTTATATTCCCAGCCCGGACCTGGCTGAGAACCGTCCATTCACCTGTTGCTCCAAGATGGCGCTGACATCTGTGGCAGAGGCATCGACAGAGAGCGCCATATGCAAGTCGGTGCATGGATGGACGAGCAGGGTAGTCTTTGCGAGGGCATCTTTCGTGACTTCGAATGCCCTGCTGGCCTTTGGAGTCCAGGCGAGTGTCTTGTCTTTGGCCGTGATGAGGGCAAAGAGCGGCTGCATGATGTG
Source organism: Narcine bancroftii (assembly GCF_036971445.1). Classification (NCBI taxonomy): domain Eukaryota; kingdom Metazoa; phylum Chordata; class Chondrichthyes; order Torpediniformes; family Narcinidae; genus Narcine; species Narcine bancroftii. The sequence continues at coordinate 189,852,455 of NC_091473.1, forward strand.
CGCAGCGCCTGGAATGAAGCGGTTATAGAAATTGACCATACCCACAAAATCCTGTAGCCCCTTGAGGTTGTCCCGGCGTGGGAACTCCCTGACTGCAGCGACCTTTGTAGCGGCAGGTGTAGCTTCTTCGGCCATGATGGTATGGCCCAGGAACTGCATGGACTCTTTCCCGAACTGGCATTTGGCCGGATTGATCGTAAGATGAAGTCGGCCAGTTGATAGAAGAGGGTGCGCAGGTGAGACTTGTGTTGTGCCTGGTCTCTGCTGGTGACAAGGATGTCGTCACGGTAAATGAATATGAAATTCAAATCCCTGCCCACTATGTCCATAAGGCGCTGGAAGGTCTGGGCGGCATTATTGAGCCCGAACAGCATGCATAGGAACCCAAACAAGCCGAAGGGGATGATGATGGCCGTTTTGGGTATGTCCTCGGGGTGCACCTGGATTTGGTGATACCTGTGCACTAGGTCAACCTTGGAGAATACCCTCACGCCATGCAGGTTGGCCGTAAAGTCCTGGATGTGAGGGATCAGATAATGGTCAGGTACTGTCGCGTCGTAAAGCCTTCGATAATCTCCACAGGGGCACCAGCTGCCGGAGTCTTTTGGGACCAGGTGGAGTGGTGAGGCCCAAAGACTGTCGGAGCGTCGATTGATCCCCAGCTCCTGCAGATGCGAGAACTCTTCCTTCATTATCTGGAGCTTATCCAGCGGGAGCCGGAGTGCCTTGGCTTGGACCGGCGGGCCTTGGGTGGGGATGTAATGAAACACCCTGTGGCGTGGTGAGGCGGCAGAAAACTATGGCTTGAGGAGGGTCAGGAACTCGTCCAGGATACACTGAAACTCATCCTTGGGCATGCTGACCATGGCCATCTGCGGCTGTTCTGTGCGGGAGGCATTGAGGTGAACGGATTGGAAGATACGGGGATCTACCAGTCGCCTACCTCGAATGTCAACCAAGAGTCTGTGGGTGAGGAGGAAGTCGACACCCAGGATGACGGTTGGGAGGGATGAAACGGTGAACCTCCACGAGAACTTCTGCTGGCCGATCTGGAAGTGGACGGTCTTGTCTCCATATGTTCGGATCTCCATCGAATTGGCTGCACAGAGGGGTGGTCCTCAAGGCCGGTTTCGGGACTCGATGGCTGTGGCCGGGATGAGGCTGATCTGGGCCCCGGTGTCGACGAGAAAGCGTCGGCCGCTGACTGAATCCTGCAGGTAGAGAAGGCTGTGTTCTTGGCCAGCCGCCGCAGCCTTTAACAGTGGCCAGCCTGCTCATTTCCCTGGAACGAGCAGGGCTGACGACACTTCCAAGCCTGGGCTCCCCAGCGCTGGTGGAAGAAACAGAGGCCCGAAGTGGATGGCTTGCTTCTGGCTATGCACTTTGAGGTCCCTGCAGGGGCCGGATGTTCCACCGCAGCGCTAGAGGAAGGCTTGGCGTGATCATGCCCTTGACTCGTAACCTGCTGGAGTGCTGAGACCTCTGGGAATTGTTCGATCAGCTCCTGAGCCTTTTGAGCTACCTTCCTAGGGTCGACAAAGCTCTCTTGGGACAGTAACGGCCGGATGTCTTCAGGCAGATGGTCAAGGAAGATGCGCTTGAAGAGTGGACAGTTGGTGTGATCGCCCATGAGCTGATCACATTGTAAAACTTGGTCGAATCCAATGAAATCTGGCGGAGGTGAAACTGCGCTCCAGGTCTCTAGCTCCTGAACCCAGAAGTCAGGAAGCTTGATGGCTATTGCGTTGATTGAAGGGTCGTTCATGTCGAGTTCAAAGACGTTTGAACCTGTCGGGGTCACAAATTTTAGCGGTGACTACACTGCTAACTGAAGGATCGCACAACTAGATGGGTTGAGTTCAGTGAGCAAAACTAATTTATTGCAGGCTGCCTGGCTGGTCTTATATTCCCAGCCCGGACCTGGCTGAGAACCGCGCTGGGGGGCCCTGACATCACTGGGGTGTCACGTAGGTCGCTTCTAAGCCTGGTGCCGAGGTCGGGAGGAAACACCCGACAGCGCCATTTTGGCCGGCTGCCCCGCCGCGTGCATGACATGACACACAGGAAGCAAAATCTTCATTGCCCAGTGATATGAAAGGAAACGAAAAATATTCATGGTTGACTGGTAGTGCAAATAATGTGCCACGCCCATCATACAGATGGATTTTTGTCTGGACCAGGTGCTGGTATTTGGGTCGGGATAGAACAGGGAGGTCCAGGTCTGGAGGATGAAAATGGTCCACGAACCCAGAGGGGCTGGACTCCAGGCTTCTGAGGCTGGCATGCAAACACGCTAGTGAAACCCAGCAAATCACGCAGCGTCCGGAGGAAAGAAAAGGCAGTCAACAGTGTGGTTTATTCTTGATGAAGGGCTTGGGCCCATCACACTGACCACCCGTATTTTCCCCACAGATGGCACATGACCTGCCGAGTTTCTCCGGCGCATTCGTGCACAGCATCCACCAGTTTTCCCTGTTTCCACTCCTCTGTCAGGTTTCTGAGCCTTCTGCCCAAAGGTAGCGGCTGAAAGTGAGCACGCCCGGGGTTGGGGGTGGGGGGGGGTTCTCCCATGATGACGTGAAATCCACAGACTGCAAACACATGAACCTCCAGAACAAACACTGAGATGCTGGAGGGACCCGTCTGGGGGCATGGGCGGAACCAGTTCCAATTTCCGGCCTTTTCCCCATATCCCTTCTTCTTTGGCTTGGCTTCGCGGATGAAGATTTATGTCCTCACTAATGAGATACTTGTCTGTTTCTTGTTTAAATACTCCCAGTGATCTGGCTTCCACTGCTGTGTGCAGTAGTGAGTTCCACAGATCCATGACATTACTTGGAATTTTCAGCACAGGGCTATTGCATCGCCAGTGACCCGGATCCCTATCTGGTGCAGTCTGTAAGGAGTTTGTATGTTCTCCCTGTGTCTGGTGCGGGCTGCTAGTGGGCTGGAAGGGCCTGTTCATGCAAATGGTCCAGCACAGATTTGATGGGTTGATTTCTCGGCTGCATTAAATTAATTAACTCTAAATTAAATTTCTCAAATGAAAGTGAATTTAAACAAGAAAGTCTGAAGATGCTGGAGCCTAGTGCAATACTCAAACATGCTTGAGAAACTCAGCAGGTAATGCAACCTCCATGCAAGTATGGTCTAACCAACGTTTCGGGCCTGGAGCTGAGCTACAGGGAAAGGCTAAACAGGTTAGGACTTTATTCCCTGGAGGGTAGAAGAATGAGGGGAGATTTGACAGTGGGATACAAAATAATGATGAGTCTAGATAGAGTAAATACAAACAGGCTTTTTCCACTGAGGTTGGGTGAGAGAAGAACCGGAGGGCATGGGTCAAGGGTGAATGCAGAAATGTTTGGGAGAACTCCTTTATGTGGAATGAGCTGCCAGTTGAGGTGATGAATGTGGGCTCCCAATTGACATGAGAAAAATTTGGATAGGTACATGAATAGGAGAGGTACGCTCAGTGGGATGAGGCATGAAAATAGGGTTGGCATGGACTAGATGGGCTGAAGGGCCTGTTTCTCAGGAGATCTGAGGTTCAGAGTACTGTCTTTACAAGGCCACCAGGGAAGGCAAGAGGCCACATGGGACCTCCCACAAGCACATCACTGGCGCCGGTGACTGCGGCAGGGGCTTTTGTGATGCCGTAGAGCATAAGGCAAAGATGGGCCACAGGGCAGGCCGGTGACCTACCCATGGTCCATGCTTGCTTTGAATGGGCCAGGCTGCACCTGCAGAAAGTGACCGGCCCAGGGCGCCGGCAGGCTCGTCCCTGCACCATCATGCTCCTGAGTGACCCCCACAGCACGTACTGTCTGTTACCTTGCACTGTGATCTTCCTCTACTCTCTGCTCTGATACTTTGTACAGCTGTACGAAAGATCACCTGTTATACTGCTCACGGAAGAACCTTACCCATTGAACCATTATACAGTAAAAAAAAAACCCTGTTATCCAGAATTCAAACAACTTGCCAAAAGAAATTGTAGAAAATAAGCAGGTTAAAAAAAAATACAGAAGTTTAAAATTGGCGCACCTCTCTGTTAGTTCGTCAATCACACAACACGTAACCTCAAGCAACCGGGAAAATTTGCTCATCTGGCATCTACCGATCCCTTCAGTGATGGATACTAAGGGTTTTACTGTATTATGCAACTTGTTTAACATTGAAAAAGTACTCTCTGCAATGAGGGGCTGAGATAGGGCAGACAACCAGCACTTTTATCCTGGAGTGACAATAGCCAATACCAGAGGTGAGTGGAGGAAAGTTTTGGGGAGGGGTGTTTTTTTTTACACAGATTGGGGAGAGAAGGATTAGTTTGTTGAGTAGGTATGGGCACAATTATAGCTCTTCTTGCAGTCGCAGGAGTAGGTGCTGAGGGAGCCTTCTGGTTATCCCTCTGGTCTCTCTTCCACCCCCTCCCCCACCCCCCTCCAGTACCAACATGTTTCTTCTTACCTGTTGACCTGTCCCGCTCCTTTTTATTCTGAGTCTAACTTCTTTCCACATTTCCGACGAAGGGCTAAGGCCCGAATGTCGACCGCCTTCTACTTCCTGTGCACGTTATGTGACCTGCTGAGTTTCCCCAGCGTGTTTGGGTGTTGCACTTGACCCCAGTGTCTGCAGAGTTTCTTGTTTAACTGTCAATGTGTAGTGTTTAAGACAAGTTTGGACAGGTACATGGATGGGAGTGGTATGGAGGGCTATGGACTGGGTGCAGGTCAGTGGGACTAGGCAGAATATTAGTTCAGCACAGACTAGAAGGGCTGAAGAGCCTGTTTGCTGTAATATACTCTGGTTCTGTGGTGTGCAGCAGGGATCGGTGCTGGGTAATATACATGTGTAAAACACAAAAGTTGGTGCAGTCAAAGACCCTTTGTTGTCTGAGGTTACAGTGGGCGATAGATCAGCTGGGAAATGGGGTAGGGCAGGGACAGGTGGGATCTAATCTTGACGGGAGTGAGGTAATGCATGTTGGGAGGTCAAATTCTGATGGGATGTGTAGAATAAATGGCTGGGACCTCAGGAACATTGATCTGCAGAGAGACCTTGTGGAGCAAGGTCACCGCTTCCTGAAGATGGTGGGCAGGGTGACGCCGAGGGAGTTTGGTATGCTTACATTCACGGACTGAGGGATTGAGATCAAGAGTCAGGACACCGTATTGCAGGTGCACAAAACTCTGGTGGGACCACACTTAGAATACTTTAGATTAGATACAACTTTATTGTCATTGTGTCAAAATACAAAGCCAATTAAATACAATTAGCGTCAAACAGAACTTTAAAAATTGTGCTCTATACAAAAAACTACGTGCAGATAAAAACAAATGCATTCAGCAAGCAAACAATTATAAAAGTACTGACAGTGCAACGTGAGTGCAGAACCACTCAGTGCTGGGATTTAAGGATCAGCAGGGTCACATCCTCAGGGTGGGAGGGGGGGGGGGCAAAAAAGAGCTCTTCCTGAGCCTGCTGGTTCAAGAGCGAAAGCTCCTACCAGATGGAAGAAGAGTTAACAAGTCCATAGTTTGGGTGAGATGCATCCTTGATGATGCCCTTCGCCCGGCCCAGGGAGCGTTCCTGAATGATCTCAATGGTGGGCAATTGGATGCTGATAATCTGCTGGGCAGTTTTCACCACCTGCTGGAGTGCTTTACAGTTGGATCCGGGACAGTTGTCATAAGTGAATATGCTCTCAATGGTACAGCGGTAAAAATCCATCAGGATCCTGGGACAGAGGTGAGCTTTCTTCATGCTCCGCAGAAAATAAAGAGGCTGTTGCGCCTTTTGGATCAGGGTGGAGGAGTTCAGGGACTAGGTGGGGTCATCATAAACGTGAACACCAAGGAATTTTAAGCTTGATAACATGTCCATAACTCCAAGGATGTAAATAGGGGCATGAGTGTGGCTTTTGGCATGCCTGAAGTCCACAATGATCTTGGTCTTCTGAGTGTTAAGGGCTAAGTTGCTGAAGGTACACCAGGTACTGGACCTTGTCTCATCATCCTCTTTGGTCAGGCCAACCACCATGGTGTCATCTGCGAACGAGGTTATGGAATTAGAACCATGTACAGTTACGCAGTCAGAGGTAAAAAGGAGAGGGCTCAGCGCACAGCTCTGGGGAACGAGGGTGAGAATGGAAGAGAAGAGATTGTCAAACTTAACAGATTGGGGTCTGTTAGTCAGAAAGTCGAAGGACCAATTACAGAGGGATGGCGATCTGTTTGGAGAGAATCCCAGTATTGAATGCCGAACTCAAGTCAACGAACGGCATTCTAACACAAGAATTGTAGCTGTCTGAGTGGGTCAGGGCAGAAGGAAGTGCAGTGGAAATGGCATCCTCAGTCAACCTGTGGATACGATAGACAAACTGATGAGAGTCCAGGGTAATGGGCAAACAGAATTTCAAATGTGATAAAACCAGTCTCTCAAAGCACTTGGCAATGATGGGGTGAGAGCAACTGGAGTCATTAAGACTCCTGGCGGTGGGACATTTCAGCACTGGCACACTGGTGATAATCTTGAAGCTCATGGGAACAACTGCCTGGGCCAGGGACAGACTGAAAATGTCCATGAAGACCCCGGCACAGACTAAGACTGCGGCCAGGTATGCCATCCGGACCAGCTGCCTTCCATACATTTAGGGTGGCTCAAACATCAGAGATGGAAAGTAAGGGAGGCAGTTCATCAGGTGGAGGATCCACTCTGAAAGTGACCTCCTTGATCTCTCGATCAAAGCGAGCGTGGAAATAATTAAGCTCCTCAGAGAGGGAGGCACAGCTGGAAGGGGGCACAGTACGAGGTGGTTTATAGTCTGTAATGATCTGTATGCCATGCCACATGTGCCGGGGGTCCGAGGGGCTGAAATGCTCCTCGATCTTTTGCTTAGCCTGAGAGATTCCCTTCCTTAGGTTGGCCCTGGCTGAGCTGTAAATCTTCCAGGCTGCAGATCTCAAGGCTAAATTGTTTCTGGTCAGCAAAAATTTCTATTTGTTTTTGTGATATTGCTCCATCCACACACTTGCTGATGCACTCAAGGGCCAAGTATCAATATCAATCTGACCATCTGTGGTAGCAGGGGCAGCGAACAGGATCCGATCTGTAATTTGAAAAGCTGCTGAAGAACATAGTCAGCGCCTTCCAGCCAGATCTTAATCATGGTCACTAAGTTTACACGTTTAATGACTGGGCGATACTGGTGAAGCAGAAACAGTGAAAGATGCTCAGAGTGTCATCAGCCACATTGTATAAACCTGATCTAAAGTTTTATTTCCCCTCGTGTTACATGATATATTTTGGTAAAATCTTGGAAGCACGGTATGTAGATTGCAATGATTAAAGCCCCTGACCACAATAAAGGCCCCGTCTGGATGCAGTGCCTGCAGCTTGCTGACAGCAGCACTGACATCTTTCATTGCTACTTTAGTACTAGCGTCCGGTGGTACTCAAACTGCAACAGCAATGATACACGTAAACTCTCATAGTCGATAAAAAGGTCTCCACCAAACAATCAGGTATTTCAGATCACAGAGCAAAGAGTATCAACTGTTTCGTCTCGTTGTACAAGTACAGTCAGATGATAAGACACTTAGTTTAGCATCTCCCATTGTGCAACACCTGTCTAGTGCCATGAGCCTCGAATCTTCACACTCAGTTTTGGTGGTAAACCTGGCTGCTCACAGAGTGGACTGTCTGCGTGGGGTTAATGTCTACAGTCCATATGGTGTCTCACACCCCACTCCCTCCCTTTGCTTGCTGACACCCAGATTCCTCCTCCTCCAACCCAGTCCCAGCTTCCTAGATATCATTGCCTCAAACACTGGTGGTGGTGCCTTTAGCTGCCCTCAACTTTCCCAAATCAAGGCCCCCTAAACCTGACCAGGCGCACAGTGAACATCTCCAGTAGAGGTATCCCGCCACGATCCAAAAGTAGAGCGTTCCTATTAAACCTTTTGTAAATCGAAATGGAATTATGTGAAGAAGCAATTACCATTAACTTATATGGCAACATCCTTTTTAGGTGTTCCCAGTCCCACTGCTCCATGCTCTCCCGACAGCCCGCTCTCAGTGCCCACACTGATCCCACTGTCCCTCACTCTCTCGACAGCCCGCTCTTAGCCCACATTGATCCCAATGTCCCTCACTCTCTCGACAACCTGCTCTCAGACCCCACACTGATCCCACTGCCCCTCATTCTACCGACAGCCCGCTCTCAGTGGCCACACTGATCCCACTGCCCCACTTTCCCGATAGAGCCCTCTCAGTGCCCACACTGATCCCATTGCCCCTCACTCTCCCGACAGCCCGCTCTTAGCCCACATTGATCCCAATGTCCCGCACTCTCTCGACAACCTGCTCTCAGACCCCACACTGATCCCACTGCCCCTCATTCTACCGACAGCCCGCTCTCAGTGGCCACACTGATCCCACTGCCCCACTTTCCCGATAGAGCCCTCTCAGTGCCCACACTGATCCCATTGCCCCTCACTCTCCCGACAGCCCGCTCTTAGCCCACATTGATCCCAATGTCCCTCACTCTCCCGACAGCCCGCTCTCAGTGCCGACACTGATCCCACTGCCCCTCACTCTACCGATAGCGCTCTCTCGGTCCCCACACTGATCCCACTGTCCTTCACTCTCCCGACAGCCTGCTCTCAGAGCCCACACTGATCCCACTGTCCTTCACTCTCTCGACAGCCCGCTCTCAGTGCCCACACTGATCCCACTTTCCTTCACTCTCTCGACAGCCCGCTCTCAGTGCCCACACTGATCCCACTGCCCCTCACTTTCCCGATACCGCCCTCTCAGTGCCCACACTGATCCCACTGCCCCTCATTCTCCCGACAGCCTGCTCTCAGTCCCCACACTGATCCCACTGTCCTTCACTCTCCCGACAGCCCGCTCTCAGTCCCCACACTGATCCCACTGTCCTTCACTCTCCCGACAGCCCGCTCTCAGTGCCCACACTGATCCCACTGCCCCTCACTTTCCTGATAGCGCCCTCTCAGTGCCCACACTGATCCCACTGTCCCTCACTCTCCCGATATTGCCCTCTCAGTCCCCACACTGATCCCACTGTCCCTCACTCTCTCAACAGCCTGCTCTCAGACCCCACACTGATCCCACTGCCCCACGCTCTCCCGACAGCACCCTCTCTGTCCCTGCACTAATCCCACTGCCCCATGCTCTCCGGACAGCCTGATTTTTGCCTTTTTTTGTAAAATCAAAAATCCTCCAGATTTCTTTGGATTAGTGAAAAAAGATACTAATGTAGGTCTTTCATAAAAGCCATGAGGCGTAAAGCGAACTTTCAAAAAGCAGAGGTACTTCTGTATTCCCTGATATGATGAGTCTGATAGCCATACTGTGGAGTTCCCTTGCACCAGAGTGGTGGGGTCCTGGCAGCATCCATGGAGAGCGAGAGGCCGATTATGTTTCAGGCCTTAGCCCTTCTTCAGGTGCAGAACATTCCAGCACCAGTCCAGGCTTCTTCTCCCACCTCGATGTTGTGCCAACCGATGTAAACCTACTACACAATTATCTAACCCCTCCCTCATCCGCATAATCCTCAAATTTACTTACAAAACTGTAAGAAATGATTTTTGGATGCTGAAATTCAGGCAAACCCCTGAATCAGGAGGTGGGAGATGGATATGGGTCAGGAGGGGTGGGGGGAGGGGGAGAGAGAGAGAGAGAGAGAGAGAGGAAGGAGATGAGGTAGGACAGAGGGCTGTGAAAGATGCTGCGGCAAGGGGTGGTGGGTCGCTGGAGGGGATGCAGTGGTGGGAAGGGGAGGGGATAGTGGTGATCTGATGAGGAGGTGTTGTAGGGTGGGGAGCTGGAGGGGAGGGTGTAGGTGGGGAGTGGGGGAGGAGGTGTAGGGCAGTGAAAAGAGGTTAGAGGGAGGAGTGGGGGGTATTTGGGAGAAGGGAGAATGCGAGAGGGGTAATTGGGAATGGGAGAGTGTGAGGGGTTAAATGGGAATGGGAGGAGGGTGTGGGGGTAATAGGGAATAGAGAGTAGGGGCTATTAGGGAATGTGAGAAGGGAGAGAATGGGGGGTAATCAGGAAAGGGAGAAGGGAGTGTGTGAGGGGATAAATAGGAATGGGAGAAGAGGGTGTGGGGGTAATAGGGAACAGAGAGTGTGAAGTGGTATTAGGGAATGGGAGAAAGAAAAGCGTCAGGGTATGAGGGAATGGGAGAGTGTGGGGGAGTTAATTGGGAATGGAAGGGAAAGTGTGATGGGGAATAATCAGGAATGGCAGAGTGTTGGGGTGGGGTGTAATTGGGAACAGAAGAAGGGATATTGATGCCTTGGTTGGAGACGGAATATCAGGAATTGTTCATCCAGTCTACGGGTGCCCCCAACCTGCCAATACATCAGTGTAGATCTTCAGGCGGGTTATTTTTAGTGATCAGTGTGTGCAAAAATCTTATGTTGTGCAATTTTTGTTCTTGACAAAAGCCTGTGGGTACTGAATGCTTGTGCAAATGTAAACTTGAAATTGTTTCAAGATAATTTTGGCTCAGCTTGTCTCTTGTGGCCAATAAAATTGTATTGGCAGGTTTTAATACAAGTATGATAGAGAAAGTGAAAAATGGTGGTGCAGCTGTAACGCCAGCACTGCCACGAACCTGTGGGGAGCGAAGAGCGGAGATGCAGCGCTCCCGCGGGGTCCAACTGCCCAGTCAACTGTTGTCAGCTCCGCACAGGCTTTGAACGGTCCGTTAGATGAGCTGACAGAAGTTTTATCTAAAAATCCTGCGACCGTGGGGGTCTATGCCCAAGATGGTTGGCGCCTCTGATTGGCAGCAGCCACAAGGGGTTGCAGACTCCAGGGGAACGGAGGACTGGCGCACCGGTCTGAGAAAGAAAAGCAGAGGAGATGACCCATGGGGACAGTGACCTTGGCGGCGAACCAGGAAGGGGGTTCTGCGGTTGATTGCATGCCACGGGCTGCTGGCGACTTGAGGCGAGGAACCCACAGAGGCTGTGGGCTGCTGTCGGGAGACTCACGCCAGGCTCCTGGAGACTGGTCGAAAGAGGTACCAGCATTCGAAACCGGGATGCAAGGGGGTGCCAAAGGTGCTGAAGGGTCTCTGACAGTGTCGGTTCAGATCTGGAGCTCTGGTTTGGACTGGATTCTGTGAGGCTGTGTAAATGCAGGAAGTGAATCTGTGGACATTTGGTGACTCTGGGGAGTGGGCTCTCTCTCTGACTGTAAGATACGCTTCAAGCAATTCCTGCCAGTGGCGTCTGTCTGCTTTAATGCAGGCAAAAGCAATTCCATGTGAAATTAGTGCTCTTTATTACAATGACAATAAATTGAATCTTGAATTGATTCTACAAATTAACGCATTTAGTTAAGATTTTATTCTCGACTTTGAACTACTTTGTTTGGTTGTGCACACATTAATTTCCTTTGTGCACTGGTTGCAAGATGTATGTGTACACACATGCACACGGCTTAGAGGGAGCAGTGGTTATGGGGAGAGACTAGATGGGTCGAAGGACCAGTCAAGGCAGTGGAGGTCACCTTGTGCCCTTGCTCCCCCCACAGCAGCATGGATCGGATGACAGATGACGCCCTTCGGCTCCACCTGCTGAAGCGAGGCTTGGAGAGGGCGGAGGAGCAGGAGGATGTGGTGGCCAAGCGGCTGAAGATGGAAGGGCACGAAGCGATGGAGCGGCTCAAGATGCTGGCCTTGCTAAAGAGGAAGGATCTGGCGGGGCCCGAGCTGGGCCCGGACCTGGCGGCCAAGCCCGAGCACCCGAAGGTGGGTGAGGAGAAGATGAACGGCAGCCTGAAGGCCAGGACTGAGCTGCGGAGCGCTGCCAAAGCCGGCAAAGAGAACATGGGCGATGAGCCGGTGGACATGAGTGCACACAGGAGGTACGGGTGGTCACCCTCAGCCCCTCACTCCCCCTCTCTCACTCCCCATCATCCCCCACTCACTCCAACATCCCCCTCTCGCTCCTCCTCATTCCCACATCCCTCATCCCTCCATCCTCCTCTCACTCCCCCTTACTCCTAACACTCCCCCCTCACTCCCTTCATTCCTCCCTCACTCCCCCTCATTCCTCCCTCACTCCCCCTCATTCCTCCCTCACTCCCCCATTCCTTCCTCGCTCCCCCTCATTTCTTCCTCGCTCCCCTTTCATTCCTCCCTTGCTCCCCCTTATTCCTCCCTCACTCCTCTTCAAGATGCCTTCACCCACCTCACGCCCCTTTCATCCCCACGTCCCCCTCACACCCCAGCTTGTTCCCCTTGTGCGCCCCTCACGCACCCCTCGTCCGCCTTGCGGGCCCTCCCTGCCACCCCTTCCGTGCACCCTCCCCGTCCCCTGCACTCTCCCCATCCCCTGCGCTCTCCCCGTCCCCCCCCTCTCCCCGTCCCCTGCGCTCTCCCCGTCCCCCTCTCTCCCGATCCCCACCTTCCTTTGTCCCCCTCTCTCCCCCATCCCCCTCGCTCCCTATCCCCCTTGCTCCCCCCTGCCCCCTCTCTCCCCTGTCCCCCTCCCCCTTATTCCTCCCTCACTCCTCTTCAAGATGCCTTCACCCACCTCACGCCCCATTCATCCCCACGTCCCCCTCACACCCCAGCTTGTTCCCCTTGTGCGCCCCTCACGCACCCCTCGTCCGCCTTGCGGGCCCTCCCTGCCACCCCTTCCGTGCACCCTCCCCATCCCCTGCACTCTCCCCATCCCCTGCGCTCTCCCCTGTCCCCTGCGCTCTCCCCATCCCCCTCTCTCCCCATCCCCACCTTCCTTTGTCCCCCTCTCTCCCCATCCCCCTCTCTCCCCATCCCCCTCGCTCCCCCCTGCCCCCTTTCTCCCCTGTCCCCCTCCCCCTCTCTTCCTCCCTCCCCATTCCTCTCTCTCCCCCATTCCCCCTCCTTGTCCCCCACTCCTCCTTGTCCCCCACTCCTCCTTGTCCCCCACTCCTCCGCGTCCCCCACTCCTCCGCGTCCCCCACTCCTCCGCGTCCCCCACTCCTCCGCGTCCCCCACTCCTTCCGTGTCCCCCACTCCTTCCGCGTCCCCCACTCCTTCCGCGTCCCCCACTCCTTCCGCGTCCCCCACTCCTTCCGCGTCCCCCACTCCCTCCCTTGTTGCCCTCTCTCTCCCCGTCCCCCTTCTCTCTCCCCGTTCCCCTTCTCTCTCCCCGTCCCCCTTCTCTCTCCCCATCCCTCGACCCTCATTTCTCTTGCCCCGTCCACCCTTGTCCCTCCATCCCCCTCGCTTCCGTCCCTGTCACCCCCCCTCATTGCCCCGTCCCTCCCCCTCGCTGCCCAGTCACACCGCCCTGTCCCCCCTCACCACTGCCCTCCCCCTCTCGCTCCCCTCTCACCATCTCGCCCTCTCTCCCTTTGCCCCCACTCTCCCCTTCCCCTGCCCTCCATCCTTTCCCCTTTCTCCTCCCCCATTTTCCTTCTCCCCATTCTTCCTTCTCCCTCCCACTCTCCATTAATTTCCCCATCCCTCTGCCATCCCCCCTCCTACCCCTCATATTCACTCTCTCCTTCTCTCTCCCTGCTATCAACTAGCTGGAAAGAAAGGAGAGGTTTGTGTTTCTGTTCAGGCCTTTTTATCCTTGGCATGTCACACTGCTGCTGACACAGCAACCTGAAGCACCCACAGCCTGGTCCCAGCATCCTGTGGCCAGCGATGTTTTAAAAATCTCTTTCAGGGCCCCAGCAATCTCTGCCCTGTCTCCCCCAGCAGCCTGGGATACACCTCATCAGGCGCTGGAAGTAGTAGAAGCTGCCTTTAAGAGTGCAGCACACAAACAAGCTGGAGAAAGTCAGCAGGTCTCGTAGCATCCTTAGGAAGTAAAAGGTAACCAACGTTTCGGGTCTGAGCCCTTCGTCAGGAATCTGGAAAAACAGGTAGATGTCTGAATTAAAAGGTGGGACGGGGAAAGGGGATGGGCTGGGATTTTGCTCTCTGGAGTGTAGGAGGGCCCTTTGGCCCATGAGATCTGAGGCTAACATCCTTAAATTAAACTAAAAAGGGGAATCTGGAGGGACATAGAAAAGGTCTTTTCCCCAGGGTAGAGAACACTGGTGTCACTTGTGGGGGGGTGTGGACAACACTAGGTGACACCATAATGACTGTCTATAAAATTTTGTGCAGTGTTTCAGTAGAAATTTATGATTTTTTAATAAAAAATATCCCTATTGTTAGTTACAACAACAAAAATATTTCTCGTAAGCCCATCAATATACCAACAAGGCTAAAACTTTTTAAACCTTCTAACGTGCTCCGGTCAGAGCTGTTGTTATTACTCAGTTGCAATGATGCTCCGAATCACGTGGTTTCATCTCACGTGCCACAAGCAAGCGCTGTTGTTTTTGTTGCTGCTGTGCATATAATACTGTCGTTTAAAGGTGTAATTTTAATCTTGTTGGTTACATTACCATTGTCATTACAGCGATATATGGGAATTACGATTTACGATTAGTTTAAAAAAAACATTACTAAGCATTCTGTATGGTTTAGAACGGGTGTAGGTCCATGTGGGGAGGGATGACTCCAGGAGTTACTGCACTGGGTGACACCAACCCTTGTGAAGCCACTGATAGGGGAGTCTAAAACTGGAGGACAGGCATGGAAGGGGTGAGGGGAAAGACTTAAAAAGTTTCCAAGGGACATCATTTCCACACAGAGGGTGTGTGGAAGGAGCTGCCAGAGGAAGGGGTAGAGGTGGGGATAATGACGTGGTTTAAGTCATTCGGACAGGTCCATGGATAGGAAAGATTTGGAGAGGCTGTGGCCAAATGCAGGCGGGTAGGACTGGCTCAAGCCCAGAATTTGGTCGGCATTGAATTGTTTATCATTGCCCTGTGGCAAAGTACATGAGAAAAATTTGGGGAGTGGCACAGTTGGCATAGCAGTTAATGCCGTGCCGTTACAGCGCCAGCAGGCAGGACCAGGGTTCGAATCCTACACCGTCTGTAAAGAGTTTCTCCATTCTTCTCGTGTCTGCATGGGTTTCCTCCTGGTGCTCCGGTTTCCTCCCACCTTTCAAAATGTATCAGGAGGTCGTAGGTCAACTGGGTGTAATTGGGCGGCACAGGTTTGTGTGCTGAAAGGGCCTTTGTCTGTGAAGTACAGGTACACAATCCTTTACCTTTCTCTGGACCCCTTGGGGGACAGTGTTCCGAATTTCAGATTTTTCCGGATTTCAAAACAAAGGCCAACTGCCCCAGATTTAAGCCCACCCGAATTGTGCTGCCGTATCCACCCCTTTCCAGTCGCGCTGCCATATCTCTCCCCCCTCGGCTGTCCGAGTCACGTTGCCGTCTCTCTCCCACCCGCCCGTCTGAGTTGCGCTGCCGTCTCTCTCCCTCCCGCCTGTCTGTGTTGCGCTGCCATCTCTCTCCCCCCCCACCCATCCAGGTCGCACTGCCATCTCTCTCCACCCCCCCCCCCGCCCGCCTAAGTTGCACTTCAATCTCTGTTCCCCCCCCCCCGCGCACCAAAGTCACGCTGCCTTCTCTCCCCCCGCCCGCCTGAGTCACACTGCCGTCTCTTTCCCCCTCCCCCCCCCAACCTAGTTGCACTGATCTCTCTCTCTCTCCCCCCACCAGGAAAACAAAATGCCACTTTTTGGAGCTTTCAGATTTTAGACGTCTGGATAAAGGATTGTGTACCTGTATATCTAAATTTAAAACTTGGTTCTATGTATGCACTATTCAGGCAAGTCAAAAAAAAAGTGCAGGGTATCGTGTTACAACATGCAAGGTGCAGAGAAAAGTACAGGTTAAAACAGTGCAAATGTATTGTTTCTTGCCACTATGGGGGCCCATTCAAGACCCTGATAACACCAGCAAAGAAACTTTCCTTGAATCTGAAGGTTCATGTTTTCATGTACCTTCTGCCCAACGGGAAGGTGGGTGGGCGGGGGGTGTGAAGAGAGTGGGACCGGGTCCTTGAATGTGTCGGCAGCTTTTACCGAGACAGTGGGAGACGTGGATGGAGTGGGTGAAGGAGGGGTGATACGATGGTCTGAGTTGCATTCGTGACCCTCTGTCTTTTTTGCAGACTTGGGTGCAGCAGTTCTGAGTTGGGCCAAAAGGCCTTGCGGTACGAGCCTCTGAAGGGGGAATGGGACTGCTGACTGTTCCCTTGGGTGCCAGTAGGGGTCCTGATAGCTGATTGATCTCTTTCAGCAACATTGGTTCGAATCCACTGCCACTTGTCAGGAGTTATTACCTTCTCCCCTATGACCTGTGTGGGTTTCCAGCTGCCCGGCTGGAGGAAGGATGTTATTGATCTGAGAAGGGGGCAAAAAATATTTTCCTGGGATGTGGCAGCTCAAGTTATCAGAAGAGGTTGGGAAATTTCTCTTTGGAGTATTGAAAGCTAAGGGTGGATCTTACAGAGGTTTATAAAATCAAGAGGGGCATGGATTAGGTGAAAGGCCATGGTCTTTTTCCCCAGGGTCAGGGAGCCAACACTTCACAGATTTAACAGGATCCTGATAGGTACCTTTTCCCACACGGTGTCTGTGAAACTGCAAGAGGAACATAAGAAAGAGCAGGAGTAGGCCATCCAGTCCGTCGAGCCTTCTCTGAGGGGGAGGTGTGGGCAAAAGCCAGCAAATAGGTCTCTCCCGGGTAGACGACAACGGCTTGGTGAGGTCGGCGCAAATGGCCTGGTTCTGTGCTCACGGCAGGCTGCTCAGCCACACCCCCTCCAGGCCAGCTGTGGAACTGCACTGAAAGGCACCCTTGCTCTTGCCCTGACCTCAGCACCTTTCTGAACATTTTACAGATGCTGGCGTGCCCTTTGAGCTGAAGCTCCTGCTGTTCACAGAGGGAATGCAGCAACCTTCCCGAGCACAGACAGCAGTGATAGGTCACTAGGTAATTGTGCTTTCAGTGGCTGGGTCATTCCATGAACTTTGGACCAGAATACAAATTTTAAATTTACATTTAGACATAAAGCACAAGCCCACTTTACCCAATTAACCTAATGTTTTGAAGGGTGGGAGGAAACCGGAGCCCCTGGACGAAACCTATGCAGACATGGAGAGAACATACAAAATCCTTACAGACAGCACGAGATTCGAACCCTGGTCGCTGGCATTCTAACCGCTGCACTAACTGTACTGCAGGTCAGGAGGTTGTAAAGTTCAAGTTTATTATCATCCGAATGTACAGCTACAACCTGACAAATCAGTGTTCTCTCGTCCTTAATGCAAAAACACACAGCCAAACATAACAGACAAACAATACATATATAAAGGACCAGAGGGTGACTTTAGGTAGAACTGCCAGTGGTGTGGCTGAATAAAGCCCTCACCCACAGACAGTGTCACTGAGAAACACGTCTCTGCTGCTTTGCTGATGTCGTTTTCAAGTGGTCAGGCACTGAGGAGTGTGGTAGAACAGAGGGATCTGGGATCCCTGAAAATGGTGTCACAGGTAGATAGGGTTGGAGATAGTGTTGTAAAGAGAGCTTTAGGCATCTTGGCCTTCATAAATCAAAGTATTGAGTGCAGGAGTTTGGATGTTATGGTAAAGTTGTATAAGACATTGGTGAGGCCAATGTGTGCAGTTTTGGTCACCGAACGACAGGAAAGATATCAGTAAGATTGAAAGAGTGCAGAAAAGATTTAGTAGGATGTTGCCAGGACTTCAGGAACTGAGTTACAGGGAAAGGTTAAACAGGTTAGGACTTTATTCCCTAGAGCGTAGAAGAATGAGGGGAGATTTGATACAAAATTATGAGGGAGACAGACAGAATAAATGCAAGTAGGCTTTTTCCCACTGATCTTAGGTGAGATACAAACCGGAGGATATAGGTTAAGGGTGAAAGGGGAAAAGTTTAGGGGGAACTTTTTTTTTTTTTTTTTTTAAATTTTTTTATTTTTCACACCATAAATCACATTAGTCATGATATACACTATTTCTCGTTCCACACTCCTGTGTGAAGAAGTTCCCCCTAAAAGTCACTGTATATGTGTGATAGGGGGAACTTCTTCACACAGGAGTGTGGAACGAGTTGCCAGCTGAAGTGATGATTTTAACATTTAAAAAATGTTTGGACAGGTCTAGGTACGGAGGGCTATGGACTGGGTGCAAGTCAGTGGGACAAGGCAGAATAATTCTTCAGCATAAACTAGAAGGGCAGAAGGACCTGTTTTCCGCACTTAAATGTTTTGTAGTTCTCTTTTAATTGACTTTAGAGATACAGCACGGCAACAGGCCCTTCCGACCCATGAGCCTGCGCCGCCTAAATGCACCCGTGTGGCCCAAATAAACCACTAACCTTCTTCTGAATGTGGGAGGGAACCAGATCACCTGGGACAAAATACGGGGGGGTTGAACGTGCAAATTCCTCACAGACCTTGGTGAATTTGAACCTGGGTCGCAAGCGCTGCAATAGCTGATGCCTGACGAAGGGCCCAGGCCTGGAACGTTGGTCACCCTTTACTTCCCATGGACGCTGCGTGACCTGCTGAGTTTCTCCAGCACGTTTGTGTACTGTGCTTCACCCCAGCATCCATAGATTTTCCTGTTTAAATGTGCTAACCGAGCCACTCCGAAGATTTTGGAGATCTTCACGTTGAAGGTTTTGTGGTGAACTTCAGCAGACTGCACCGGTGACTACACGTTAGAAAGAGCTGGGGAGTCTGCATGACAAACCTGCCCCCTTTTACTTTATAAAGTGCTTGGCTTGAGCGTCTGTGTCTCCCCAGAGTAAAGGTGGGTGAGTGACATGGGGAGAAGAGAAGCGGGTTCCAGGGTGGGCGTGGAGGAGGGAGAGCGGCCAGCGAGGTGCTGCCTAGGGCAATGTTGAGCGTTTGTTCCCCCCCTCCCTTTCAGCGACACGGACAGGGAGCGCAGCACCCCGTCCCCAGACATCATCGTGCTGTCGGACAACGAGGTCTCCAGCCCCCGCACCAACGGACGCTTCGAAGACAGGATCAAAGCGGCCAACCTGGAGATCTTCAAGGTGAGCAACTGGGCAAAGGCCACCCTCCACACCCCACAATGTCCTTGTTGACACCGGGTCACCACAATGGCACCCACCATCCCTTCCGTCTCTCCGACCTCGCCTTGCCCATCCCTGGCGTGCCCGGTCGAGTGGCGCAGGTCACGGGCAGGGACATAAAAGCTGCCGATGCATAGCAACTGCGGGGACCGAGATACTTAACATGGGGTAGGATGGCACCTGATGGGAACTGAGCACTGACCAATTAGCTCCTGTAATAGGAGGGACAGGATTAGCAGGTCCAAGAAGCAATGAGTCTGGGCACGAATTGGTTATAACAAAAGACTATTTCCCTGCGAGGGAATGTCACTACCAGGATCTCACACACGCACGCAATTAAACAATACCCACTACAAACTGCTTTAAATATAGAGCAGAAGAAAGCCACAACAGTACCTGCCTCCCCTAGATCTGGTGCAGGTATGCCATTCTGAGTAATTGGAAGAAAAGAAATGCTTTACAACAATGGTTTGTTAGTGTGCGCCACAATTAAACTCCCCCCACCCATTACTGGCACACACCTTGGGAATCAGTCCCAAGGTGATTCTCCAGCATCATCATCTGAGTCCCACAGCATGGTTGAACAACCTGCCTTCTTGCTGTAGTCCCACCTGCCCATGTCAGGCCCAGACCCTTCCAGTCCTCTCCCATTCACATAGTAATCCAAGTCATTCTTAAAGGAAGCCAACGTGCCTGCTTCCACCACGTTGGCAGTTCGTTCAGTGTGTCCACCACCCTCTGAGTGAAGAACTGTCCCCTCGTGTTCCTTCTAAATTCCACCCCCCCCTCACTATAGTCTTGCACCCTCTTTCCAGTGAATAAAGTCCTAACCTGTTTAACCTTTCCCTATAACTCAGTTTGTCAAGTCCCAGAGCAGTCCTTCAATCTCATTGCTGTATTTCTTGTAGTTAGGTGACCAAAACTGCTCCAAATTTAGCCTCACCAATATCTTCCACGATTTCACCGTATCACCCAACTCCTATACTCAATCATTTAGACAGCTTGAGCTACAAGCTTGGGCCCAACCTACAAGCCCCTTGTGCAGTTGTACGGTTTGGGAGCATCCGGAGAAAACCCACACAGACATACAAATGGCACCAGATTCAGACCCGGGTCACTGGAGCTGCAGCTGCACTTTGCCAACCGATTTGTGATTTGCCAATCCCTTAGGAACTCCACTGGTCATAGGCCCCCTAACCAGAATAACATCCTCCCAGCACTACCTTCTGGATCAGCCACTCAGAGGGGATCTTGCTCATATCCCTTACTTAAGGCCATGCCGACAGCATCCACTGCTCCACCCTCATCGACCACCTCCTCACAAAAATCGGCCCATCGAGTCTGCCCCACCATTCTTATCATGAGTTGATCCATCCTCCCACTCAACCCCACTCCTTGCCTTTCTCCCCGTACCCTTGATACCCTGACAAATCAAATGCCAGTCAATCTCTGCCTCAAATACATCCAGCAACCTCGGTTCCACTGCCACCTGTGGCCACAAGTTCCACAGACTCACGACCCTCTGACTAAAGAAAGTTTCTCGCATCTTTTTCACCCTTTTATCCTGACGTTGTGCCCCTTGTCCTGGACTCCCCGACCATGGGAAACAACCTTGCCACATCTACTCTGTCCAGGCCTTTCTGCAATCGAAATGTCTGTATGAGGTTCCCCCTCATCCTTCTGTACCCCAACGAGTACAGTCCAAGAGCCAACAATTGTCCCTTATATACTAACCCTTTCATTCTGGTATTCTAGTAACTCTTCTCTGAATAGCAGATCCTTTCTCAAATAAGCCGCCCAAAACTGTACATGGTCTCCACGAAGTCTCACTAGTGCTTTATAGAGTCTCACCATCACATCCCTGCTCTTGTTTGCTATCCCTTTAGAATTGAATGGCAACTTTGCATTCGCCTTCTTCACCACCGACTCAACCTGGAGGTTAACCTTTAGGGAATCCTACACGAGGGCCCCCAAGACCCTTTGCACCTTGGAAGTTTGAATTTTCTCCCCTTCTAAATAATCATCTGCCCATCTATTCCTTCCACCAAAGTGCATGATCGTCCACTTCCAAACGTTGAATTTCATCTACCACCTCTCTCTCTGTTCTCCTCATCTGTCCAAGTCTCTCTACCGCCTTTCTGAATCCCCAGCACCACCCACCCGCACCTTTTATAGTCTCATCTGCAAATTTAACCCATCTATTCCATAATCCAAATCAATTTTATACAGCGTAAAGAGAAGCGGCCCCAACACTGACCCCTGTGGGAACACCACTGGTAACCAGTACCCACCCAGAATAGGGTCCCTTTATTTCCCCCTCTCTGTTTCCTGCCAATCAGTCAATGCTCTACCCATGCTGGTATCCTTCCTGTAATTCCATGGGCTCCCATCTTGTTAAGCAGCCTCATGTGTGACATCTTGCCAATGGCTTTTTTGGAAAGTCCTTGAAAAGGACGGGGCCGTGGATGGACCACCTGTGTGACCAGGGGGTGAAACTGAGGGCCGCCGTTTGGTCTCACCAATGTACCTGGAATGCGTGGCCAAGGATGGTGGTGGTGGAGGCTGGTACAATAATAGGATTATTCACAAGACTCTGAGACAGCCACATGTGGACGCAAGAAAACTAGAGGGTTCTAGGTGTGAGGGAAGGAAAGGTTAGATTGTGGTGAAGTGAGATTGTGCAGCCTCCCTTACCCTCCTCTCCCACCCACCCACCCCACTCGCCAAGGTCTTTGTGTCTGTTGTCAGGGCAAGGGCCCCGAAGAGCGGCAGATGATCATCAAGCAGCTCCGGGACGAGCTGAGGCTGGAAGAGGCCCGGCTGGTGTTGCTGAAGAAGCTCCGACAGAGCCAAGTGCAGAAGGAGAATGTGGTGCAGAAGGTAAGGTCAGTAGGAAGCCAACAGGGAGTCTGGCGGTGTGCTGCTCAGCCGGTGAGCGCCCGCCTCTGGTCGCCCCCCACCTCCGGGGCGGCAGCCAACAACCTGCTGGAGGAGATCAGCAACAGGCCAAGCAGGTCAGGGATGAAGAAATAGCTCGTGGGCCTAAACCCTTCATCGAGGGGCATGCACAGTTCCAGTCACCCAGAATGGGGGACATTGAGCTGGAAGGGGGCAGAAAAGATTCCCAGGACTTGTGTGGGAAGGGAAGCAAGTTTGATGGGTTCAAAGAGCAATGAGTCTGGACACAGGAAGGGTCTTTATTAAAACATACAGGGGAGGGGAATCTCAACAGGGATTACACACACTAATACTCTCAATCACACAACACAGTGTAATCCGTCCCTACAAACTTCACACCACCGATACGTACTAGGAACTGCTCACACTCGCATAAATGCAGTACAACCCAGTCACAACAGACTTTAACACCACTGATACTAGCAACTTTGTACAGACCTATAACAGCCAAGGATTACAATCCACTACCTGCCATTCCCTGTCTAACATGGGCACGGCTCCAATGCTGTCTAACAGCCCCAGTCGCTGGGCAGTCCACACCTGACTAACGACTCCTCCAGCGTTGTCCACCGTTCGTGACTTGGAGTGGTGCAAAGTTCATCTCAGGACTGAAGGACAAAAGAGAGTGAACTGCTCTGCATGGTGGTCTTTATCGTGCAATAAGATGGAGGGTCCGGCCCAGGTAATCACTGGGTGATTAAAGGGGCCAGTGGTCAGGTGTGCACTGAGGGGTGGGCAGAGTCCAAACTTGATTGGCAGGTGATGCAACTTTTGAATAGGTACCATATGTAGAGGTCACAAGCCCCTCCATGATCCACATTCTCTGCGGAGCGGTCACGTGACCCTCCACAATCCATGCTCCTGCCAGGTTCCCGCATCTTCTTCACCAGAGTGCGTGAATGAGTTGCCAGTGGCAGAGGTAGAGGTGGGGACAATTATAACATTTAAATAAATTTGAACAGGAAGGGCTTCGGACAGCAGTGTGGAGCTGGTAGTTTGGGCTTGTTTCTGCTGCCTGGATCCCTCCAGGAGGTCAATTTGACAGGACCCAACTCTGTGCCGCACTCACTGACAGTGCGGAAGGGGGCAGTTTGAGCCGTCACCATCAGATTGAGGGGCCGGAAGTTGAAGGGCATTGCACCTTGCAGCACCTCCCGCTGGGGTGAGAACCGCTTGGACACACACAGGAGCTAGCCAAGGGTCTGGGGAGGGGACAAATGGGCTCCAGGAAATGCCGAGAGCGGGTCACGGAGCAGGATTAATGCCTGAGAGGCCTGCCGCAGTTGTCTGACGAAGATGGAGCCAGGTCGTGAAGAGCTGGGGCAGGGTGTAGCTGCACTGAATATCACACCTTAACTAAAGAATACACTCACACGTTTCTTACAGCACCCCATGAAGTCGACTTTCTTTTATTAAACCCTAAACACAACAATGTTTTCTTTCCAAACACCGCCTAGCCAAGCCCCTCTGACCTTCTCATTGGATCTCCGCTGCATCAGTGATTGTGACGTTATCTCTCTGCTCCTCCTCCAAGGATCAGCGACTGGGAGAAGGGATGGGACGGAGATTGGGGAACAGGAGTGGGGGCGGCCCACGGTGAGGGAGGGAAGGCGAACCTCTGCGGTCGGTGGTGACCTGGTGCTGGTGTTAACCAAACGCCTGTCTGTGTTTGTTCCAGGTTCCCGTGGTACAGAGCACCTCGTCCACTGGCCAGTCCTCGCTGGCTCCAGGAGGCCAGCAGCTCTTGTCCAAGCCCCCGTCCCGGCCGATCTCTCAGGTATTGGATCCTCAGAACCTGTGAGGATCTCAGGTAGGCGACCCGCTGGGCTTCGCTGGCACCAGCTGGAGGCAGCGCTTCGCCTTCCCTCACGGCACTGTGTCAGAGGGTTCCTCCACTGCCGTTCGCCTGCACGCCCATTGCGGGAAAGGGTAGACCTAGGCCCGCATTCCCCTCCGCCGTCGCTCACCAGCATGCACACCGCAGGCATGGATCAACCCAGGCCCCATCCCCTTCCACTGTCACTCCTCAGCCCACCCACCATGGGCACAAATTGACCCAGAGCTCATCCCCCTCCACTGTGGCTCCCCAGCCCACCCACTGTGGCCATAGACCCAGCCCCCATTCCCTTCTACTGTGGCTTTCCAGCACACCCACCCTGTGCACAATTCGACCCAGGGCCCAGACACCTCATAATGCGGACCACCTACAGCCACACTGTCCACACCCCACCCTACCCTCACACTATAGTCACACAGTTCACACCCCACCACCCCCTCACACTGGACTGGCTACAGGTGGGCTGTCCATACCCCACCTCCCTCATGCCATGGACCAGCTACAGGTAGACTTTCCCACCCCCCTCACCCTGCAGATCACCTACAGGTGAACTGTCTGCACCCCACCCCCCAACACTGTGGATCACCTATAGGTAGACTGTCCACACCCCTCCTCCCCTCACTGTGGACCATTCTGTCTTCTACTCCCCGCTCCCACTCACCCTCCTGTCCACCCGAATCCCATCCAGCAACTGACCCCTCCATCCCCATTAGGTACTACACCCGTCTCCACTCAGAATCACACCCCATCCTCCAGGCCCCCACAAAATCATTGCCCATGACTTCCCCCAGCTCCCTGCCTTTATCTCCCTCCATCCCTGCCTTTACCCCCTCTATCCTTGCCTTTACCCCCTCCATTCTTGCCTTTACCCCCTCTATTCTTGCCTTTACCCCCTCCATCCTTGCCTTTACCCCCTCCATCCCTGCCTGTACCCCCTCCTTCTCCCTGCCTTTTCCCCCTCCTTCTCCCTGCCTATGCCCCCTTCTCTTGAGGTTTCAGGTGTGCTGGGTTATAGTGGGTGGGCATGTTGTGGTGGGACCCCTCTCCCCTCCCATCCCCAGCGAGGGCTGGCCCCACCCTCTGGGCTTGCGGTGGAGTAAGCCGGTGTCTGATGTCCGCTCATTTGTGTTTGTCTGTGTGTCTGTCTGTCTCTTTCTCTCTGTGATGGTGCAGTGCCATCCGGTCATCAGGTCGGTTCCTAACAGCACGCTGCCTCAGCTGCTAATGTCCCAACGTGTCATCGCTCCCAGCCCAGCCCAGATGCAGAACATGAGGATGGCAAAGCCAGGTCTCATCCACAGCCCCGTGTCCAGTCAGAATCCCACAGGCACCTACCAAAAGGTCAGTCTCGTTCTTCCCCCTCCCCATGTCAACCTTCTGCTGGTCAACATGGTCGGGTAATGTTGCAGCTTTTTCAAATTCTGCTGAGACCACACTTGGAGTATTGGGTTCGAATTTGGTCACCTCATCACTGGAAGGGTGTAGCGATTGACCAGGATGTTGTGAGGATTCATGAGCATGACAGATGACCCTGCTCTTTGTGATTTTTATAAATACCTGAGGAGAAGTTGTGAAGGATGGGTCAGTAAGTTTGCGGATGATATGTAGGTTGGAGGAGTTGTGGATGAAGCTGATCGTAGATTACCACAGGATATAGATAGGATGCAGAGTTGGGCAGAGAAGTGCCAGATGGAGTTCAATCCAAGCAAATGTGGGGTGATGCACTTTGGAAGGTCCAACCTGAAGGCTGAGTACTTAATAATGTGGAGAAACAGATGGACCTTGGGTTCCAAATCCATACATACTTCTCTGAAGGTTGCGCACAGGTTTTAAAAGTTTAATTTTAAATTTGAATTTAAACATACAGCCCTTTCGACTCAGGAGCCCTGCCACCCAATTGACCTACAACCCCCGCTGCATTTTGAGCTTTGAAGGTTGGTAGGATAGTTAAGAAGGCCTGTGGGACGCTGGGCTTCATTAGTCGGGGGATTGAGTTCAGGAGCCGTGAGGTCATGTTACAGCTCGACAAATCTCTGATGAGACCGCACCTGGAGCATTGTGTTCAGTTCTGGTCACCTCATTGTAGAAAGGATGTGGAAGATGTGGAGAGGGTGCAGAGGAGATTCACCAGGATGTTTGCCTGGATTGGAGAATGTTAGCAGAGGGAGGAGTTTTTTCTTTGGAGCGAAATAGGATGAGAGGTGACTTGATAGAGGTCTACAAAATGATGAGAGACATGGATAAGATGGACAGCCAACACCTTTTTCCCAGGTGGGAATAGCAAACACTAAAAGGACATCTGTACTTAGTGAAGGGAGGGAAGTTTAGGGGAGACACCAGGGGTAAGTTTTTTTTACACTGAGAGTTGTGGTGACTGGAAAGAATTGCCAGGGGTGGTGGTGGAGGCTGGAACATCAGGGGCATTTAATAGACAGGGACATGGATGGAAGAAAAATAAAGGTAAGGAAGGTTTAGTTTTTTTTTTGTCGGAATATATAGGTCATCACATTGTGGGCTGAATTGTGCTGGAATGTTCTATGAAGCATAGTTAGCCGAGCTTGGGATTCTCTCTTTGGAGAAAATGGACGAAGAATGAGAGGCGACTTAATAGAGGTTTATAAGATTAAGAGGAGAATAGAACAGGAGAGCAGAACTCTGGTTGAAGTCCATCTGTTAGACCCCACTTGGAGTATTGAACTCAGTTCTGATCACCTCATGTAGATGCTTTGAAGAGGGTGCAGAGAAGATTGACCAAGATCCTGCCTGGATCGGAGAGCATGTCTCATGAAGCAAGACTGACAGAACTAGGGCTATTCTTGTTGGAGCGATGGAGAATGAGAGGTGACTTGGAGCTGTCGAAGATTATGAGGGGTTTAGATGGGGCAGCCAGCCAGCACCTGGGGCAACAATAGCAAATAGTGGAGAACATCTGTTTAAGCTGAGGGGAGGAATGTTTAGGGGAGATGCTTTTTCACACAGAGAGTGGTGGGTGCATTGCCAGGGTTGGTGGTGGAGGCTGGAACGATAGGGGGCACTCAAATGACTCTCAGTCAGGCATATGGATGAAAGAATATAGAGGGTTATGGGTGGGAGGGTTGGATTGGTGTGGTGTAGGGTGTCATAGGTCAGCACAGCACTGTGGGCCGAAGGGCCTCCACTGTGCTGTACTGTTCTGTGTTCAATGGTCATCGTACAGAAACCTGCTGTTTGGCCCACAGTGCCCATGCTAGCCATCCACACTGATGCCTTTTTTGCCTCATGCGTAGAGCACCTAAAATTCATCTCTGGAGTTAAGTGAGATACTGAAAACATTCATGAGAGTTGATGGTGTTATTATCATATACACAAGTACAACGTGTGCATGCACCATAATTCCTATTTGCTGCAGGTGGACAGATGCGCAGTAAATTACCACACTATTCCAAGATGAAAAAAGTGATAGATAACTATTCACAGCTGTAGCTACTGCAAGAGAGCGGGTATAATGAACAGACCTTTTTTAGTGGTGCCAGAGGGTTTCGGGTAGTACTGGAGCGTGGGGTGGGGTGAGCGCAGGATGGAGGCACCCGATTCCTGCCCTGATTCTCCCCTCCCTCCAGCAGGGGTTGAGTGTGGGGATGTGTGTGGGTGCAGGGTTGCTCCTGTTCTGACTAACTCCCCCCCCCCCCCACCTCTCCACAGAGGTGGGAGTCTGGGATGTGTAGGTGGAGGTGTGAGGCAGGGGTATGGGGCAGTGGGAGTGGGGAGGTGCTTGGGTGTACCAGTTCTAACCCTGATTCCCCCTCTCTCTGCAGGGGAGGGTGTGTGTGAGTGGGTGTGGGGTGGAGATAACAGTTACTGCCCTGACTCACCTCACCCACCCTGCCCTTTCTCCATGGGGTTGGGAGTGTGGGTCAGGTGGTGTGGGAGTTGGTTGTGTGATGGGAGTGTGGGTGGGTGTGGGGTGAAGATACCAGTTCCTGCCCTGACTCCCCTCCCCACCCCACCCCCCCGCCTATTCCCCATGGGGTTGGGAGTGTGGGTCAGGTAATGTGGTGTTGTGTGACGGGACTGTGGGTCAGGGTGTGGTGTAGAGATATCAGTTCTTGCCCTGGCTCTCCACCTCTCTCTGTCAGGGGTTGGGTGGGGAGGTGTGGGTCAGGGTGTATGACGGGATTGTGGATGGGTGGAGAGGGTGGAGATGCCAGTTCCTGTCCTGACTTCCCCCACCTCTCTCCACAGGCCGGCCAGTCCATCACAGCTCCGCGCTCCACTCCGTCCTCCCTGTACATGAGCGTGCCAAGCCACGTGCAAGCGGGCCTGAACACGGCTGCGGGGGCCGGGGCGGGGGGCCTGGGCGATCCCAGCAGCAGCCAGGCTGCCGCCAAGCTGGCTCTGCGCAAGCAGCTGGAGAAGACCCTGCTGGAGATCCCACCACCCAAGCCCTCGCCCCCCCTGCTCAACTTCCTGCCCAGTGCCGCCAACAACGAGTTCATCTACATGCTGGGGCTGGAGGAGGTGGTGCAGAGCGTCATCGAGAGCCAAGGTGGGTGGTGGGGGGAGGATTCCCAATGGGGCAGTGGTCCCCATGGGGTGACGGGAACCCCGTGGAGTAGTCGGTGATCCCTGGGGGGCAGGTGGTGGATCCAGAGGGGTGGACAGTGGACCCAATGGGGAGGATGGTGGTCCCCATAAAAGTAGGTGGGCTGTGGGACGGGATGATCCTCTCAGATGGGGGAGGGGGGGAGTTCCCCCATTGGGTGGTTGGGCATCCCTGAGAAGCGTAGGAATCCCCCATGAGCTGGTTGTTGGTCTCCGAGGGGAGGATTAGACCCTGTGAAGTGGGGAGGATCTTGTGGGCAGGTGGGCACTAGCCCACACCCCCTCATCCTTCCCGCCTCCAGCACAGCAGGCCATTCCCCCATTGTGGTACTAGCCCATGCCCCCTTATCTGTCTTGCCTGCAGCATTTCAGGCCATTTCTCCTGTCGAGCGGTGACCCATGTCCTTCCCGTCTGCAGTACAGCAGGCTATTCTCCTGTTGAACTGTGCAAGCCCCTTGTCCTTCTGCCTGCAGCACAGCAGGCTGTTCCACTGTCAAGCAGTGCTAGCCCATGGCCCTTGTCAATCCCACCTGCAGCACCACAGGCTGTTCCCCTGTCTAGTGGTGCTAGCCCATGGCCTCTCATCCATCCTGCCTACAGAACAGCAGGCCATTCTTCCATCAATCAGTGCTAGCCCCCATTCCGTCATCTGTCTCGACCGTAGGATAGCAGGCCCTTTGGCCTATCACTGGCTCTCAGCACTGACCCCGACCTCACATCGTGGTACACTCTCAAGGGTCAGTTGCTCAACCCCTCCACTCTGGTCATGCAGGCATCAAGTGTGACTCGGTGGGTCAGGTAGTGTCTGCGGAGGAGGGAATTTACAGCCAATGTTTCGGTTGGGGTGGGGAAAAGAAAACCCTGCATAGATCCTTAAGGAATTTTGTACCCTTCCACAATAAAGAGCCCACACATCTTCCCTGGCCTTTCTGCCCCTCGATGCAACTAAAGCAGGATTCCCTTTGTCCTCACCTACCATCCCACCTGCCTCCGTATCCATCATACTAATCCCCACAATTTCTGTCAGCACACCATGATTCCACCACCAGACACATCTTCCCCTCTCTGCCTTCCGCAGGGACCGCCCCCTTTGTAACTCCTCATCCACTCATCCCTCCCCCCCACCAATTACCCCTTCAGCATCTAACCCCTGTGGCCGCAGGAAGCGCCACGTTTGCACCCTCCCCACCATTTGGGGCCCTAAACTGTCCTGCCAAGGGAAGCCACAATTCTGAATCTGCGGCAGTCATCTACTGGACTTCGGAGAGAC
This sequence comes from Narcine bancroftii, assembly GCF_036971445.1. Lineage (NCBI taxonomy): Eukaryota > Metazoa > Chordata > Chondrichthyes > Torpediniformes > Narcinidae > Narcine > Narcine bancroftii. Next base: position 189,882,120 of record NC_091473.1, read on the forward strand.
TGGACGCAGACCGGGAGACTGCTTCGCCAAGCATCTTCGCTCCGTCCCCATCAGTGGCTGGGACCTCCCAGTGGCCAACCACTTCAAATCTGCGTCCCACTCTCGAGCTGACACGTCTGTCCACAGCCTCTTGTCGGGTGGCATTATCATCGACATCTCCAGTTTCAGCTAGCCCACTCCCTCTCTTCCCCATCTCATTTTCTCCAGCTCTCCACCCCCTTCCCTTTCCATTCACAGAGCCACCCCATGCCCTCCCCCACCATTTTATTCAGGAGCCTGTCAACATTTTCCATACCTCAGTCCCGAAACATGGGTTCTGCATCTTTATTTTTGCTACATAAAGTACAAGGTTTGACCTGCTTGAGTGAATTTCTCCAGCCTCGTGTCTTTAACTTAAGTACATAGCGCGGTTGGTTTTCTGAATAGTAAACTAAATGGGACCCTTTCCCGAGACGAGAGTCAGGAGGAGTGCTGTTCAGTGAACAGAGGGTTGGATGTGAGCAGTGCTCATTTTCTCGGTGCCAGAGCTCACCAAAAACGGCAGTAAGGAGGTGCCTCAGCCACCCCATGAGGCGTCCTGAGCAGCCCCCTTTGCCGGAGCAGCCTTGCACCCCTGGATGTGAGGCCTGGGGAGGGTGTTGGGGGGACCTTTGCCAGTGTAACGGCTGCAGTTGAATCCCCGAACAGCCGAGGATGCCTGGGGCCAGACTGGACCTCTCCAGTCAACCCTGCAGCTGACTTCTTTTCTCCTTTCCTCCGCCAGGGAAGGGGCGCCTCCAGCTGTCCCACATCGACCCCTTTGTCTGCTCTCAGTGTCGAACAGACTTCACCCCTCACTGGAAGCAGGAGAAGAGTGGCGGCATCCTATGCGAGCAGTGCGTGACGTCCAACCAGAAGAAGGCACTGAAGGCAGAGCACACCAACCGGCTGAAGACGGCCTTCGTCAAGGCGTTGCAGCAGGAGCAGGTGCACCACGTCAGCTCGGTGACAACCTAATCCATTCCCCGGCCCGTCTGCTCCCTGTCTGTACCCAAATGTGCCTTAAACACCCAGCGTGCTCTGAGTGAAAATTAACGTCCCCAGAACATTAAACACACAACATTCCGCACAGTACAGGTCCTTCGGCCCATGATGTTGTGTGAACCTTCTCCACAACAATCTAACCCTTCCCTCCCTCACACCAGTGGACCTTCTACAGCTGCTTTCAGGTGGCCAGAATACCTGACTGTAAAGCCACTTGTTCTACCCCAATGTGGCTGTCGGGTGGCCACCTGAAAGTGGAGAACCTGGCCAGGAGGAGCACTTATCTAACCCTCCTCCTGTAGGTATAATCTCCAGCTTTGAGAATCCCCCTCCCTGTTACACCTGGAAGTAGCAGTGGGACGACAGCCACAGTCCACAGGAGCCAGCGTTCGTTTGGACGCGGCTCTCCTTCAGGTGACAGAAAGGCGTCTTCTCCTTGGCCACCTGAACGTCCCAGCTGCACTCCCCCAGCCGCATCTGCTGGCGCGTTATCTGCGTCTGAGCACTTGAAAGTGGCTTATTTTTCTTTCATCCATGTGTCCGTCAAAAAATCTTTTAAATGTCCTTATGGTGCCAGCCCAGCAACGCATTCCAAGCACCCATCCCTCTCTGGAACAAAACGTCTCCCCATCACTTTCCTCCCCTCACCTTAAGCTGACCTCCTCTGGTATTGTTGTTGCCCTGGGATAAAGGGGCTGGCTGTCTGCCCTGTCAGAAGACAGATAGGAGCAGAAGTGGGCCATTCGGCCCATCAAGTCTGTTCTACCAGTCCGTCGCAAGCTGATCTATTCTCCCGCTCAACCCAGCTCAATCTCTGCCTGAAATATGCCCAACAATCTGCTGCCACCGCCACCCGTGAGGTAGCAAATTCCAGAAGTTCACCACGCCCTCCGCATCTCTGTTTTAAAGTTGTCTTCCCCGCCCCACCTGTGCCCCTCATAATCTTCTGCACCTTTATTAAGTCACCTCTCATCCTTTGTCGTTCCAAAAAGAAAAGCCCCAGCTCTGCCAACCTTGCCTCATGTGACACGTTCTCCAATCCAGGCAACATCCTAGTAAATCTCCACACCCTCTCCAAAGTTCCCACCTCCTTCCTGTCACAAGGCGACCAGAACTTTCACCCTTGCCGTGAACTTCTTGTTTTTGACACCTTCTGACCTCACGAGCACTGACTCTCTGCCCTGTCCAGGTCTCTCAGAATGTTATAAACATGGTTAGCGCAACGCCAGGATTACAGCGCCAGTGACCAAGGCCGGCATTTAAATCCCGCGCTGTCTGTAAGGAGTTTGTATGTTCTCCCCGTGTCTGCGTGGGTGGTCCGGTTTTCTCCCACCCTTCAAAATATACTGAGAGTTGTAGGTCAATTAGATATAATTGGGCACGGGCTTGTGAACTGGAAAGGCCTGTTACCGTGCTGTATGTCTAAATTTAAAATTTTTAAAAATATTGTTACAGGTCGCCCCTCAGACTCCAATGCTCGAGAGAGAACAACATTTCCTTTGGTAGCTCATCTGATAGAGCAGAGGATAGAGAGGGGACGTTGGCCCCAGCAACGTCCCGCTCCCAGCAGGAGCGGCGCACGATGCTACCTGGACAGGTAGATCCCGAATTACGATGGGTTTTGGTTCCACGACTCGCATCGCATGGTGAAATTATTGTGAGTCGAGATCTACCTGTCCAGGTAGCGTCGTGCGCCGCTCCTGTCGGGAGCGAGGACGTCAGCCTCCTGACGGCAGCAGGAGGCCGACGTCCCCATTGCTGCCGGGAGCCTGAGGTGGTGCCTAGTAATTAGGGCAGCGGCGTCACCTTGCAACCTATATTGTGTTTTGGAACACGTGGCGATTGTCGTCGCTCTCTCTCCTCCCCCTTCAACCTCTAGCCACTTTCTGTGTGCGAAGCGACATTCAGGTGGCAATCCTGAAGGCGCTGATCTGGCATCTGAAAGGTCCGTAGTGGGGAGAGGCGCCGCGGAGCAAATGCTGGCTCCTATCGACCATGGTCACAGTCCCGCCCGCTTTCAGGTGCTCAGGGGGAGCGCTCAGAAGCAGAGAATACAGCTACCTGAGTGAGGGTTGGGTAAGTACTCCTCAGGGCCGGGTTTTGCGCTTTCAGGTGGCCTCCCGACAGCTGCATTTGGGTAGAATATGTGGCTTTACGTTGGGGTATTCTGGCTACCTGAAAGCGGCTTCTCTCTCCCCTCCCCAGCGACGGCAATCTGTGCATGAGTTCCAAAACACCCTTTTTTAAAAAAAAATGGCGCTGGGACAGATAAAGCACGTTTCCTTGACAAGACTACAAGAGGAGCCCCAAAATGACAACGTTTAGGGTGGGGGGAGGGGGAAGTGATCTGCACGCGCTGATTGGACGGAGAAGGAAAAGCAAAAGCAACCACGTTGATAACTCCGACTTACCTTTATTCAGTACCAATTCTGATCGCCGTAACTCCCAAATATTGTAAGACGGAACATCGTAAGTCAGGGTCGGAAACACTGTCATCCTTGGGTCACTGCTTCGACTCAAGGGAGCGACACATTTCATGCGCAACGCTGTTACAGCGCCAGTGATTGGGAGCGAGAGGGGTTTCGAATCCAGCACCGTCTGTGGGAAGCTTGAACTCCTCGTGTCCGTGGGTTTCCTCCAGGTGCTCTGGTTTCCTCCCACCCTTCAAAACATACGGGGTTCGTAGGTCAATTGGTGCATTTGGGCGGAGCGGGCCTGTTGCCGTTCTGTATGTCTACATTTTTTAGAAATTAAGAACAATCTATTGGTCTGACCTCTGAACGGTGAAGTCACTGATCCAGGCAACATCGTGCTTTGAAGACCAGAACAGTACACGCTACTCCTTATCACACAACGTCCTTAGAGACCATGGACTGTAAGACCCTTTAGCTCTGGCTTTGCCTGGAGCCTGATGTTCCTACCTTCGCCAGCAAGAGTCACCGCCAAGCAGTCAGCCTGGGCCAGAGGCACCAAGGCCACACTCCTGCTTGCCCTGGCCCTTACCTTGCAGGGCCCCTGGCACCAGTTCTCGCATATCCCTGGACCACAAACCCCAAACACGCACACCAGGCCTGTCAAACGCCAGATCACATCAGACCACCCCTCCCCTCCACATCGACAATGCGCCAACCCCACCCCTCCCGCCTCTACCTCTTGTGTAAGATCCACAAACAAGTCTGTCCTTGTTTCTGCACTGAACATCTCCTTATAACCATGTCTCCTTCCCCCCCCCTCTCCAGGCCCAGTCCCTCTCAGCTACATCTGGGACCCCTCCTCAACTTCTAATCCCTTGCCTCCCACTGTCTCGTCTTCACCGTTGACGTCTAGGCCTGCCGTCAGGAAAGTCTCAAAGCCCTTCCCAGAACCACGCCACCAACCATTCCCCACTCCACCATTGTGAGCTGTTGTTTCCCTGCTTCCCCAACTGACCTAACACGGAGCTGCTCTCTCTCTCTCTAACCTGGCAGGAGATCGAGCAGCGGATACAGCAGCAGGCGGCAGTGGTGTCTGCTTCCCCCACTTCTGTGTCGGCTGGTGTGGTGATCAACAAACCCGAACCACTCATCAGGCACCCCCCGCTCCGGCAGGTGAGTCCATCTCTCCCAGGCTCCGAGACCAGGGAAGGTGAGGAACCAGAGGCTCGAGGGCTGAGAGGGTCAGAAAGGTATCCCATGCATAGCACAGCAGGACAGACACAGTGCACAAGTTGCAGCGGATTTACAGAAAGAGATCAAAACAGGAAAATCTGGGGTCGAATGCAACACACTCACACACTCTCACTCATGCAGCGTCCAGAGGAAGTCTGAGGCCGATGACATTTCGGGTCTGAGCCCTTTGCAATGAATGAAAAGGTGGGGAGGAGCACAGGCCAACCGGTAAGAGGTAATGGGTGGACACAAGTAGGAGGGTAGAAGCGATAGGGGGAGGGGTCAGCTCTCTGAATGGAGAGGGAAGGGGGTGGAGAGCTGGTGGAAAGGAGGTATAATGAAGGAGAGAGGCTCCAGGGAGGGGAGAAGTCGATTAATGCCGTCTGGTTGGAGAGTGCCCAGGCGGAATATTAGGTGTTGTTCGCTCAATTTGTGGGTGGCTTCAGTTTGGCAGTGCCTGAGGCCAAGGATAGACATGTGGGATTGGAGTGGTTGGCCACTGGGAGGTCTTTGCTGTTGGAGTGCAAAGAGCAAAAGGGGCTCAACAAAACAATCTCCCAGTCTGCGTCCCGTCTCTCCAGGGTGCGGGGGACTGCAAGGGGAGCACCAAATGCAGTACAGGCAGCCCCCCCAGGCTATGTATGTCTAAGTTATGAGCAACTCGACTGTTCCCCAATTTGTATGTGACCACATTACCTCACAAACAGTAAATAAGAACCACAAGTACCTGTTCCGCCGTTGCTTGGGAAAATTGGGACAAAATGGAGCTAAACACGACACTGATAAGCAGCAAAAAAGGTGGAATGCGAGAGTAATGTGAGATGCACCTAAATGAGTTGTAGAACAAAAAAGTGAGCAAAGAATGGGGGCATCAGATGAGAGAAATTCTGATGCACAAAAAAAGAATTAACATTGGCGGTTCTGAGCAATATTAAGAAGGTGTGGGCATTAGATGGGTGGTTAAATCCCAGGGACCAATAAAATGTTGGAAAGTGTATGGTCATTGCACTTAGATACAAGAAATAGACAGGGAGAAAATTCAAAATTCCGAGATGCAAATGTCCTTGTGCAGGATCCCCTAAAGGTTAACGTCCAGGGTGAGTCGGTGGCAAAGAAGGTGAATGCATTGTTGGCGTTTATTTCTACAGGAATAGGATACAAGAGCAGGGATGTGACTATAAAACACTGGAGTACAGGAAGTCTCTGACCTACGGCCATAATTAAGACCAAAGGATCAGTTGTATCTCAGAATGGACCTATGTCGGAATTGTGTACTTACCTTGTTAGTCGGCATCCCGGGGTCTGTAGGCTGAGCCACCTTGATTCCTGTGCACATGCGCGAGTCTTCCAGTTGGCACATGCACAGTAGGTTCACATCTTGGAGTTCGGTTGGCACATGCACGAGAGTCAAGAGCGCGAATTCATTATCGCTAGGGCGTTTAACTCTCGTGCATGTGCCAACCGAACTCCAAGACGTGAACCCACTGCGCATGCACCAACCAAAGTCTCGCGGGTGCGCACAGGAATCAAGATGGCCACACCCAGCCCGATGGACCTTGGGACTAATAAGGTAAGTATGTACATTTTGGCTTACACGCCTTGTATCCCTGTTGTAGTTTGTCAAATGCTACATAAACCACGAAAATTTTATATTCAACAAATTTTCAGTTGTATGTGCGGATGGACGCAAGACGTATAGGTTGCAAGTTGGGGAGTACCTGTACTGTGTACAGTTTTGGGTGCCTTATTTGAGAGAAGACATGTTGGCATTGGAGAGGGTTCAGAGAAGATTTACTTGAATGATACCTGGAATGAAACAGTTAGCATATGAGGAACGGCTTTTGGACTGTACTTGCTGGAGTCCAGAAGGATGTGGGGGACCTTATAGAGGTATTTCGAACGCTGAAAACTGGCAAGGATGTTTCCAACAGTAGGGGATTCTCCATCAAGAGATCACAACTTCAGGATAAAAGGGCTTCAATTTAAAACAGGGATGTGGAAAACTTTATTTAGTCAGAGGGTCGCGAGTCTGTGGAACTTGCGGCCACAGGCGGCTGTGGAAGCGAGGTCGTTGTGTGTGTTTAAGGCGGAGATCGGCAGGCATTTGATGGGTCAGGTCATCAAGGGTTATGGGGAGAAGGTTGAGGAGTGAGGCTGAGTGGATGGATTAGCTCATGATTAGAATGGCAAGGCAGACGCGATGGGCCAACTTCTGCTCCTTTATCATGTGGTCTCACCCCCCAGAATATTCTGGGGAAATGGAGGAAGTCCCTGGGGCTGAAGGCAAGGTGCTGGAGATCTGGAATGTTGCTCCTTCATCGATGAAGAGCTGCAAAAATAACTGCAGGCCAGTGTGTCTTGCTTCAACGTAGTGCAAATTATTGGAGAAACTTCGTGGGATAGGATTTGCATTCAGTTAGATCCACAGAAGGGAACTCCTGTGTCAGGCAGCATCCCCTGAGAGAAATAGACAGTCGACCTCTCGGGCAAAACCCCCCTTATTGAGGCCAGGGCTAATGTCAAAAGTGTGTGATGGCCTGAATCATTGACTGTTTCCCTCAACGACCGCTGCCCGGCGGACTGCATCCCTCTGGCTCTCCGTGGGCTGCTCGGCATTCTGCAGGACTTTCGTTGTTCCTCCCGTCTCGCTGACCTGGCCCCCAAGAAGAAAGTCTGCAGATGCTGGGGTCGAGCGCAGCATGCAGGAGAAGCCCGGCAGGTCACGCAGTGTCCACAGGAAGTGAAGGGTGACCCACGTTTCGGGCTTGGAAGCCAAAAGCTCGTTTGAAGTCAGGGCGATAGAGAGATTGGAGGAACAATACATCATAATTCCTTTGGGCACCCTCCAACCAGATGGCAATGACATTGACTTCTCCATTTTCCATTAGCGCCCACCCCTTCTTGTCTCTCTTTTTCCCTATCCTTGTCTCCTTTTCTCTTTCTCCCCTACCCTCCCTTCTCTCTATATCCTTTCTTCCAGCACCCCATCCTCTCTCTCTCTCTCCTCCATCCCTCTTTTTCCTTCCTTCCAGCTCTGCATTCACATGAGACAACTGTAGAGACAGACAAAATCTCCTCAAACTCTTCACAAAGTGTAGCCACTGGCGAGCCTTCATAATTGCATCGACACGGAGGCCCCAGGACAGAACCAACATTCAGGAAATTGAAGTCCTTAACACTTTCCACTGCTGACCCTTTGACGAGAACTGGTTTGTGTTCTCCTGATTTCCCTCGATCAGCTCCTCGGTTTTGCTAACGTTGAGTGTTATTGTTGTGGCATCACTCAACTAACTAATCTGTCCCCCTCCTGTATGCTTCCTCATTGTTATCGGGGAGCGGGGAATGACTGGAACTGGCTTGTGGAAATCAGGTGCAGTAAAGGGGCATTGAGGCCGACACATGATTAGTCAAGGGATGGAATGAGTACAGAAAGGGTCAGTATACATGTAGTGGGCCAAAGGGCCTGCTTCTGAGCTACTCAGCTCACTTAGTTTCTGAAAGCTCGGTGGCGAGGTGGACTGGGAGGGAGATTGGAGGGCAGGCAATGGAAATGAGCAATGACAGATTCTGGCAGGACGGAATGTGGGGAAATGGTAGGTCTTGGCTCGAGACAGTCTAAACCCCAGGGTGATTCTCACAGTGAGTGATGGAGAGATGTGGGTATTCTGTGGGGCCCAGATAGCCTTGTGCATCAGTCACTGAATGTTAACTCTAGGTATAGCAAGCAGTTGGGGTGGTGTGGTTGACGTAGCAATTAGCACGAATCGATCACAGCAGGTGTTTCCTACCACCCTTCAAAACCTACAGGGATTGTGGGTTCATTGGGGTATTTGTCCCATCACACACTCCTGGGGTCAGACACAGAGTGACACTCCCTCCACACTGTCCCATCACACACTCCTGGGGGGGTTCAGACACAGAGTGAAGGTCCCTCCGCACCATCCCATCACACACTCCCGGGGTCAGACACAGGGTGAAGCTCCCTCCACACCGTACCATCACACAATCCCAGGGTTGGGCACAGAATGAAGCTCCCTCCGCACCGTCCCAACACACACTCCTGTGGTTCAAACCAGTGTAAAGCTCCCTCCACACCGTCCCATCACACACTCCCGTGGTTCAGACACAGAGTGAAGGTCCCTCCGCACCGTCCCATCACACACTCCCGGGGTCAGACCCAGAGTGAAGCTCCCTCCACACCGTCCCATCACACACACCTGTGGTTCAGACACAGAGTGAAGCTCCCTCCACACCATCCCATCACACACTCCCGTGGTTCAGATACAGAGTGAAGCTCCCTCCACACCGTCCCATCACACACTCCCGTGGTTCAGACACAGAGTGAAGCTCCCTCCGCACCATCCCATCACACACTCCCGTGGTTCAGACACAGAGTGAAGCTCCCTCCGCACCATCCCATCACACACTCCCGTGGTTCAGACACAGAGTGAAGCTCCCTCCACACCGTCCCATCACACACTCCCGTGGTTCAGACACAGAGTGAAGCTCCCTCCGCACCGTCCCATCACACACTCCCGTGGTTCAGATACAGAGTGAAGCTCCCTCCGCACCGTCCCATCACACACTCCCGTGGTTCAGACACAGAGTGAAGCTCCCTCCACACCGTCCCATGACACACTCCTGTGGTTCAGATACAGAGTGAAGCTCCCTCCACACTGTCCCATCACACACTCCCGTGGTTCAGACACAGAGTGAAGCTCCCTCCGCACCATCCCATCACACACTCCCGTGGTTCAGACACAGAGTGAAGCTCCCTCCACACTGTCCCATCACACACTCCCGTGGTTCAGACACAGAGTGAAGCTCCCTCCGCACCATCCCATCACACACTCCCGTGGTTCAGACACAGAGTGAAGCTCCCTCCACACCGTCCCATCACACACTCCCGTGGTTCAGACACAGAGTGAAGCTCCCTCCGCACCGTCCCATCACACACTCCCGTGGTTCAGATACAGAGTGAAGCTCCCTCCGCACCGTCCCATCACACACTCCCGTGGTTCAGACACAGAGTGAAGCTCCCTCCACACCGTCCCATGACACACTCCTGTGGTTCAGATACAGAGTGAAGCTCCCTCCGCACCGTCCCATCACACACTCCCGTGGTTCAGATACAGAGTGAAGCTCCCTCCGCACTGTCCCATCACACACTCCCGTGGTTCAGACACAGAGTGAAGCTCCCTCCGCACCGTCCCATCACACACTCCCGTGGTTCAGACACAGAGTGAAGCTTCCTCCGCACCGTCCCATCACACACTCCCGTGGTTCAGATGTCCGCCACTCGCCTTAACAGCCAGTTTCTCCTCTTGCAGCAGCCTCCGTCGCAGTCGTCGCTCCAGCGCGGCCTCCACGCCTCGGCCCGCAGCGTGCTGTCCACCTTTGCCCAGGGCCCCCAGCTGCATGTGGCCAGCGGCCTCCTCGGCATGCCAGGTAAGCATGCAGTGCGGACAGGAGCCCAGAGCCGAGGACGAAGGCTGCACGTCACCAGCTCAGGTAGACACACAACGTCCTTCCGCCTTCTCTCTCCTGCCTCTCTCCCTGAAACCTGTACAAGAGTGGGCGCCCTCACCACAGGAGGGGTTCATTCCCTCCCTCCCCTACCCCCCACTCCTGCTTTCTCGCCTGCAGTTCTCAGTGCTACGAACCACTCCTGGGTCCTCCACCATGCCTCTTACTGCTCGGACTGCCCGCTTGTTCAGGTTTCAGTGCTACTGATGTTCTCTTTGAAGCCAACGTGGAGGGTTTAAACCTCCCAGTTCTGCCAGGTCCTGTCCTGCGGGAGAAGGGGAGGGGAGTGGCGGGGAGGGGGGTTTGGTGGTATTGGTGATTGGTGGTTGGTCCTCCTTGGGAATGCAGAGTGGGGAGAGTGGGGTAGGTGGGTGGGTGTCCTGAGGTACAACGGGAAATGGAACTGGCCTCTGCGGGGGGAAGACACCGACTGGTGCAAAGTCCCTCCCAGTACGTATCCCCTTCGTGCCAGCTCGCACACCCCAGCACCCACTTCCAAAGTTGGCTGATCCCTCCCTACCAGCTTGAGCTTCTTGCCTTCACAGTGTGAGCCGTTCCTCTCTCCCACTCCCATCTATGAGCAAGAGTTCCCTTCAGATTCCACACCCTGCTGTTTGTGGCTTGACTCGGCTCAATGGAGGGACACTGTCTCCCTGGGGACTGGATCTACCGGCACACTGCCTCTCCTTCTGGGGCAGTCCTAATCTCTGGCTTCCTCTGTGTGGTCCTTCAGGACTAATCCTGTCCTCTGCACACTCACAGACGGTATGGTGGTAGCCTCACTGTGTGTCTGACCCCCGGGAGTGTGTGATAGGCCAGTGCGGAGGGAACTTCACTCTGTGTCTGAATATATCCATTATTCTCTTGCCTCCTCACCATTCCCTTCCTGATCTCTTGACATTACAGCCCAGAACACACATTTCCTAAACCAACTCATTGATCCTTTTTAAATTTTAATTTTAAATTTAGACATACAGCACTGTAACAGGCCATTTTGGCCCAAGTGTCAGTGCCGCTCAATTAACCTACCCCCGGTACGTCTTGAAGAGCCCCTGGAGAAAACCCACCCAGGCAGGGGGAGAGCATACAAACTGCTTACAGAAACTGCATGATTTCAACGCTAGTTCAGTCCAGATCGCTAACCATTTTGCCAACCATGTCCCGTTGAATACCAGTCCAGCCCTTGCTCCGCTCCCCTTTTTTCTGGGAAGGGGAATTGAATTTTTTATTGCCATGTGTACCGGGAATCTTTAACTGCCAGGAGTGCAGTTTTGGTCTCCTTGCTTGAAGAAGTATCAACTGGTTTTGAGGGGGTTGCAGAGGGAGATTCAACAGCGAGATGTGGGGGTTAGCCTTTGAGGACAGTCTATCATCTGGGACTGTTTTTCTTTGGCTTGGCTTCGCAGACGAAGATTTATGGAGGGGGTAAATGTCCACGTCAGCTGCAGGCTCGTTTGTGGCTGACAAGTCCGATGCGGGACAGGCAGGCACGGTTGCAGGGGAAAATTGGTTGGTTGGGGTTGGGTGTTGGGTTTTTCCTCCTTTGCCTTTTGTCAGTGAGGTGGGCTCTGCGGTCTTCTTCAAAGGAGGTTGCTGCCCGCCGAACTGTGAGGCACCAAGATGCACGGTTTGAGGCGATACTAGCCCACTGGTGGTGGTCAATGTGTCAGGCACCAAGAGATTTCTTTAGGAAAATGAGACGAGAAACACATAACAATTTAAAGGGGGTTGTTCCCACAGGGAGGTGAGAACAAGGAGTTAAAAGCTCCTTTTATCCACAGGCATCCCAGTAAATTGGCCATGCAGTGTCCTGGGGTAGGAAGCCCTTTGAGCCGTTTCCATGGGTCACCCTTAACTGGGGACACTAACTGCTTTTCCACTGAATGTCTCCAGGGATCAGAGCATTCGACCTTCAACTGGAAACAGCCAGACTTTCTGCTGTCCCTTTTCCACTGGTTTTATCAGCACACAGGTGTCGGCAAACACTGGTAGTACAAGTACTAGGGGTATCGGCAGTTAATCCCCGGTGTGAAATGATGTCATTTGACGCCGGCGTTTGGGACAGTGTTCCTTTTCCACCGGACCCTGACCCAATAAATTCCCACTTAATTCCTGGGGATCGGACGCCTGTGGAAAAGGGGCTGAAGCCTCAAGGATTGGTGGGGGTGGGGGGAGCAGATTCAGGATGGAGGTGAGGAGAAACTGCTTCTCCTGGAGAGGAGTGAAACCGGGGAATTCTCTGCCGTTGGAAGCAAGGAGAAGCTGCCTCATTTGCTGTGTTCAAGGCACCCGATAGATGGGTTTTCGTCACAGGGATGGGAAAATCGAGGGAGCTGGGGAGCGGGCGGGGAAGTTGAGCTGGTCCACGATCAGACCAGTGAAAGGGGTAACAGGCTCAACTGGTCAAGTGGCCCATGCTTTTGCAGGTGTTCACGAGGAGCATATCCAGGTGAAAGCGTTCCCCGTCACCGGTTCATGGGGGAAGGTCAGCCTTGTGGTGGTGGGGTAACCGCTGGGGTGAGGGATCGACCCCTGGGTGAGGGCTCGACACTCTGGGGAGAAGACAAGATCAGGGATGGGTGAGGGACGAGTGGCCTCAAAGATCAGACCTGCAGGAGGGAACCAGCAACTCTCACACTCTCTCTCTCTCTCTCTCTTTCTCCCCCTCTCTACCCCCTTCCCTCTCTCTCTCCTTCCCCCTCTCAGGGGTCAACATGTCGTACCTGAACGCCGGGGTCGGGGGTCAGAAGGGGTCGAGCCTGGCGGAGCGTCAGCGCGAGTACCTGCTGGATATGATCCCCCCAAGACCCATTTCACAGGCCGTCAACTCGCAGAAGTGAGGAGGCTGCGGTGGGACCCTCGCACATGGCCGACGCCTCCAGGAACAGCCCTTTCTTCCCCCCCCCCCCCCCATCGCCTCCAGGAACAGCCCTTCCTCCACCACCATCGCCTCCAGGAACAGCCCCTCCTCCCCCCTTGCCTCCAGGAATAGCCCCCTCCTCCCCCCTCCATCAGCTCCAGGAACAGCCCCTTCCTTCTTCCCCCCCTCTATTGTGAGGAAGTCCTCCTCTATCTCCCTGTGATCCGTGTCCACTGTTCATGTCCCTCTCGGCCCCCAGGTCCCCCTTCCCCATCCCTGCTCGCTCTGCGACATAAGGCAAGGGTGGTCCTTCACACGGCGATGTCTTTCCCTGCCTGCCCTACTCTCCCACTCCCCTCCCACCTCACACTCTTCCTTCTGCTATTTTCTAGCCCAATCGCGACCCCCCCCACCCTCACCTCCATTGAAACCCTCCCTCCCCTCCTCAGTTCCCCTTGCCTCCACTCCCCTATTCCCTTCCCTCCCCAACCCTCACCTGACCCTCCCCCCACTCCCCACCCCTCCCTGTTCCCCCTTCTTCCCCACCCACCCTTTCCCTTCCCCGTTCCCTTCCCTCCCCACCCCTCACATTTCCCCCGACCTCCCCTGCCCTGAACCCCTTCTTTCCCAACCCTCCCTCCCCAGCCCTCCTTCCCCTTCCTGTTCCCAACCTCCGTTACACCTCTCTCCACCTACTTATCCCTCCCTCAAAATTCTACCCCTTGCCCCTGGCTGGAAAGCAGTGCCACGACCCACTGTACCGCCTGAGGCCCCAGCATTGGAGGGAGCATGAGGAGGGGTCTTTCTGCAGTGGGAATCACCAAGTGTATGTTTCAGGGTCTGGGAGACAGGAGGTGGAATGGGGAGAGCATGGAATGCAGTGAGGCAGCGCGCCCAATGGTTTCTGCCACCCCATCTCCGGCCAGAGAGGGGCGATGTTGAGCTGTAAACAGCTGTGGTTCAATCCCTGAACCCCAGAGCAGGAAGTAGCAGCACAAACCCTGCCTCCCTGCAGTCAGTACACCCCCTCCTCGTTTCCCTGTCTCCCTCCTCATCTTCTTCCTCAATCCCCACCTCCCTCATCTGCCCTTCTCCCTCCTCGTCTCTTCAACACCCCATCCCGCATCGTCTTACCCTCCACCCACATATCCCCCTCCCCTCGTCTCCTCCTCGCATCTCCATCTCCCTCCTCCTCTAATCTTCATCTCCCTCCTCCCCTTGTTTCCCCATTCCTCATCTCCCCGCTCCCCCTCATCCCACATTTCTCCTTCTCTCGTCTTTCCCCACATCCTTCATCCCCTCTCCTTTCCTTGTCTCCCCCCCCCCTTCCTCCTCATCTCCCCCTCTCCTGGTGTCCACATCTTCCCTCATCTCCCCCCTCTCCACTCATCTCCCCCTCTCCCCACTCATCTTCCCTTCCTCCTTGTCTCCCCCCTCATCTCCCCCATTTCCCCCTCCCCCTTTGTCTCCTTTCTCATCCCCCAACCTCCTGACCCCATCGCCCCTTGTCCCTGTGTGAACAACACCTGCTCTCACTCCTCACTGCCCCCATCCCCACCTGTCCTCCTGACAGGGAGTAGCCCTGCAGCCACAGGAGGTTTGACAGAGCGGGGAAGGGGGTAAACTCCCCCACCCCAGGGTCACAGCTCCTCGGTCTGTGTGTGTGAGCAGCTGTCCCTGACATGTGTTGGTGGTGGGATGGGAGGGCTTGGAGTGGGGGGAAAGGGTGGGGAGGGGGAATTTTTTTTGTGCATTGACAAAGTCAAGTTACTCTCTAAGAGACCAACAGTGCCGCCCCCTATCTCCCACCCCCAGATGGTGCCCTGCTCCCCTCTCAAAGGGCCTGCCCCGTCCCTGTCTTGGAGCCCCATGCTCCCTCACGTCTCTCGGACGAGACGTTAAACCGCGGCCCCGTCTGCTCTCCCCTCCTTTCTCCTCTCCTCCGGCGGACGTTAAACACCCCTTCACCCAGCCATCGGAGAGAGCAGGGGGGGTGAGAGAGGCTTCCACATGGTTCCCACCCACCTTGGGGGAGGAGGAGATGGGTCAAGAACTTCGTGTACCTTCCCCCCACTCTGGGGCGAAAGGTTTAAGTCCCTTCTCCCAAGATCAGGAGCCTTGTGCCTACTCTCTCTCCACAATCCCCACCCTAGTGAGGGTGGGGATGGGGTTTCATGCCCCCACTCTTCTCCACCCCAGGTGTCCCTTCACCCCCTGCCCCAACTTTCCACAGGAGAGCCTTAGTGTCCCTTCTCACCCCACCCCCCCCCCACTCTTCACCTGGTGGGGAGCTTGGTGTCACCTTTCCGCCCACACTCCCCACTATGGTGAGCGAGTTTCTTCCCCCATTCCACACCCAGCAGTTGGGGGGAGGGGCGGGTTTGGGAGGATTTATGCCCCCTCCCCCAGGAACTGTAGGGTTTACCCACCCGGGGTGGGAGGTCCTGCAGCGACAAGCGCTGGAGCAGCCACAGCAGAGGTGGACAGGCAGGGGAGGTGGCTCCTGCGCCCCCCCCCCCCTCACCTGCCCATGCTAGCCTCAGTCTGGATCCCGACCAAGCCCCTTTCACCCCACCCCGACCAACCGAATCTCGGGGAGTGGTGGCCGCGTGCAGCACCTGGGAGGTTGGGGAGGGGTCACAGACAAGCCCCTGCCGTCGGTGTGAGGCTGATGTGTGTTCTTGCCTCCAACCGAGTATCTCCTCCCCCACCCACCAAGAACATTGCCTCCCATCAACCCCTGCCCCCACCCCAAAGCAGTTGTTTCAGTGGAATCTCACCTATTGCTGCCCCTACACAGTGTTCGGGGTGGGGGGTCCACTGTCTCTTTAACCTGTTACACTGGGGTCACTGCTCTTGCTCTCTCCCCCCTCCCTCATTTAAACTTAATTTAGATTTTTTTTCTTTTTATTTGTCCCCCTTTTTAAAATGAAGCCCAGAGCTGGTAGGTTGTTGTTGCATACGCATCATTTTGTATCGTACTGATTTTTGTGCACTCCATGTCTGAAAATGGACGGGATAAAGTAACTGCCAACAATTGGTCATTCAATGGCTGACAAAATAAGCAAGTTTTTTCAAAAAAAAACCTTTGTAATATTTATTACGTACAGGTTGTGTTTAATAAGGAACCAGTTGAAATCTCCTGAGTGAGATGTGTATGTGGTAATAAATCAGGTCATTATGTCTTGAATGAGCTGCTTCTGGGCTTTCATTGTGGACCAAGAGGGGGTCGGCAATAGATGGGAGCCTCCCCCCCACCCCACTCTCGTATCACCTCTCCTCTCCTCCTGCGCTGTCAAGGCTGTCTATATTTCCCCGCCCTTTCAAGGTCTCTCGGTGGGGAACCAGTTGGCCGCGCACGTGGGCGCTGGAGGAACCCGTCTGCTGGATGGGTTGCAGCGCAGGCCCTTCGGCCCGTAGTGGCGTTCGAGAGCCTCGCCGATGGGCGTTGGCAATTGTGTCTCCCCGCCCCGTCACAATCTCCGACCCACCAAATTGTAGTCGGCACCTCCCCTGTTCTCCTTCGGTGAAGGTTCTGTCTTTGAGCTAAGACTGAGGTTGACATTGAGTTCATGTTTAATCAAGGGAAGAGTACTGAAGTGGTTTCCCAATGCCTTCTTCATATAACAATTTACAGTACAGAAACGCCATATCGGCCCCTCTAGTGCACACTGATTTAAGTGAACCTTTTCTAGTCCCACCTACCTGCTCCCTGCCCATAACCCTCCAACCCCCTCACATCCATGTACTTATCCAACTTCCTCTTAAATGACAAAATTGACCCTGCTGCAACCACCTCTTCCGGACGGTCATTCCACTCAGCTACCCCTCTCTGAGTGAAGAAGCTTCCTCTCATGTTACTTCTAAATTTCTGCTCCCAACCCTTAACTTATGACCCCTCGTTCCAATCTCCCACCCTCAAATAGAAGAGCCTATTCACATCTACTCTATCAATCCCCCTCATAATTTTAAATACCTCTATCAAATCCCCCCTCAACCTTCTATGCTCCAATGAATAAAGACCCAGTCTACTCAATCTTTCTCCGTATTCAAGATACTGCAATCCAGGCAACATTTTCGTAAACCTTCTCTGCACCCTCTCTACCTTATTTATATCCTTCCTATAATTTGGAGACCAGAACTAAACACAGTACTCCAAACCTGGCCTCACCAATGCCTTGAACACTCCCAACATCACCTCCCAACTCCTATATTCTATGCTATGATTTATAAAGGCCAGCATACCAAAAGCCTTCTTCACCACCCTATCCACATAAGAATTCTGGGCGGGTCACCCTGGCCACTGATCGTCAGATTCATCGGCTCAGGAATTCTTCAATTTGTAACACCCATCCACTGACTGCAATCCATGGCTTCGCGTGACCTTGACTGGGAGGCTGCACAGGCACTGCACCTTGCCCAATGGTGACCTATCGGACGGAAGGAGTCCCTTACACCCCCTTTAGCAAGGCAATTGTGCAGCATCGACACTAGTGTGCCGGCCTAGGTGTACCTAAACTCTCCCTCATAACCCTCGCCCATCCATGAGCCTGTCTGAGTCATTAAATGTCCCCTATTCTTCCAGCCTCCACCACCACTCCTGGCAATGCATTCCAGGCCCCCACAATTCTGTGTTTAAAAAAAACCCCTGACGTCTCCCCTAAACCTTCCTCCCTTCACTTTGTACAGACATCCTCTGGTGTTTGCTATCCCGCCCTGGGGAAACAGGTGCTGACTGTCTGCCTTATCCATGCCTCTTGTAATCTTGTTGGCTGCTCCCTCCCTGAGAAACAGGTGTGGACTCTCCACCCGATCTATTGCCTCTCAGAATCTGGTAGACTTAAGTCACCTCTCATCCTTCTTCGCTCCAAAGAGAAGGCCCCTCTCGCTCTGCTAAGCTTGCCTTGCCAGGCATATTCTCCAAATCCAGGCAACGTCCTGGTAAATCTCCTGCGCACTCTCTCCGCAGTCTCCGCATCTTCCTGCAATGAGGTAGCCAGAACTGAACCAGGGCTGCAACGTCACTTAAACGACGCAGTTCCCCCCGACTAGTGAAGCTGAGATCGCCATGGGCCTCCTTAAATATCCTGTCAACCTGCCCGGCAGCCATTGAGAGATGTATGGATTCAGACCATAGATCTTCCACGCTGTAAAAAAAAAGCGACCTGGCAAACACCCAGATTCAAAAAAGATAGGGTGGGTGGCAGGCAGAGTAGCACAGGCTAACAGGTGGGACAAGGTGCCGAGTGATCGGGACTGTGAAGTTCATTTTATTATCGTCTGACTGCAGATACAACCAGATTAAACTGTACCCCCAGACCATGAGGCCCACACACACAAAAGACAGCATTTAATCGTCACATATATCCCTGAAAATATATATAAATATTTTGAGATGATTTACTCGGTTACAGGCTACCAAACTCACGGACTGCAGGAAGAAGCTATTTCCCAGCCTGGCCGTCCTGATCGGATTCCAGCGCTGACAGTCTCTGAATAAAACCCCCTCCCTCCCCCCCACCACATTCCCATCTACCTCGATGTGTCCCACTTCCAATGTTCCATTCTATTCCAGCCATCGAAATCTGTGCCGTCTAACTAAACCGACCGACCCCTGTACGTTTCTGGCACCTGTGCTGGTCACAGGGATAGAAGATACAAGCCCCCTTCCAGTAGGGGTGGCCAAACCTCACATCGGAGCCACATCATTAGATCACAAGGAACAGAAGTAGGCCATTCGGCCCATCGAGTCTGCTCCACAACTCTACCCTGAGCTAAACTGTTCTCACATCTAGTTCCAAGTTCTGGCCTTCTTCCCCCCCCCCCCATATCCCCTGACGAGTTAGATATCTCGCCCCCCCCCCCCAAATGATCAGCTGTATGTGGCAACGAATTCCACAAATCCACTGACCCTCTGGCTAAAGAAATTTCTCCTCGTCTCTGTTTTAAATGGTCACCTTCTCATTCTCAGATTGTGCCCCCTTGTCCTGGATTCACCCACCAAGGAAAACATCCTACTCACATCTACTCTGTCCAATCCTTTCAGCATTTGAAATGTTTTTATGACATCCCCTCTCATTCTTCTATACTCCAAGAATACTGTCCAAGAGCCTCTAAACGTTCCTCATACGTTGCAGGAATCATCCTGGTAAATCTCCGCACTCACTCCAATGTCGTTACATCCCTTCTAAGATAAGGGTCCCAAAACTGCATGGTTCTCCAAATGAGGTCTCACCCAGACCCCATGGAGCCTCATCAACACCTCTACTCTTATACACTATTCCCCTTGAAATTTATGCCAACGTAGCGTTCACTTTCCTTACAGCCGATCTAACCCGGTGGTTATCCTGCACGAGGACACACTCCTCCCAGTCCCCTGAGTTCCTTTGCACTTCCAAATTTTAAATTTTCTCCCCATCCAAGCAATAATCCGCCTGTTATTTCCTCGTCCAAAATGTCCAACCGTGCATTTTTTCGCATTGTACCCCTGCCCATTCCCCAAAGCTGTCCAAGACTCTCTCCGGCCCTCTCGGTGCTGTCAACGCTTCCTACGTCCGCCCCCCACCCCCAGCTCAGCGTCATCTGAGAGCTGCAGTCACCAGCCATGTGTGCTACCACCACCATTGTGAGCAGCGGCGCATGCACTTCCTGTCTCCCTGACCGGAGGCAGCTGGAAGATGCTACGGAGGTGGAGAAGGGGGGTCCTCAGTGATTTTGCGCGCCTCCTTCAGACGACAAACCCTGTCGATCACGTCGATGTGGTGGGATGGGGGAGGAGGGAGGTAAACTATTATTATGGGACAATAAAAGGAATGTTGAACGTGGGCTGGAAGGGCTTGTCGCCAAGGCCACCTTTCTAAATTTAAAAATATAAAATAGACGCTCTCGCACCCTCCCAGTTACTGTGTTTGAATCAAAATACTTTCACTGTGCACTTGATCAAATTTAATTCCATGTGTCAAGCCTTGCATCTTGTCCACGTCCTGCTGTAGCCTTGACCGTCCTGGTTACCTACACTCACCGAAATTAACCGATCGGAGACCTGGAGTGGACTTTATTTCACATGATGTATCACGGAGGGGAGGCTTCTCCACTGCTCATCGGCTCTGACATCTGCCAGTACGTATATTGATACAGAGAGAGAAGCTGCTACAGAAAATACAATTATTCACATTGACCTTTTTTTTGGCCCCAAAAAATGGCGCGTTTTCCGTATAATCCCAACCACCAGAGCTCCTGTCGCTACGGCCCCAGACTCGCTGCTCGGCCCCAGGCACCCACCAATCTGAGTTTTTTTTTAAAACACGGACTTACCTCCTGGCCATCCGGGCTCCTGACGCCTTGAACAGCACAGGTACTTAGCATGGTAAAAAGTATGACCTGTGTAAAAGTACCTCCCCCTTTGCCAAATCTGACCTGAAATATTGGTCCAAGAAACTCATGGAATAAATTTGTCAGAATTACATTAAGACCTTTATTATATTTACTGTATATTAAAACCTTGGTTTGTCTAATGTGAAGAAGAATCTGTCATATGTTAATGATTTGGATGATAGAATGAATGATTTTGTGGCCAAGTTTGCAGATGTTACCACGAGCGGTGCTGGTCAGACCGGTGCCGAGACAGCACGATTGTAGTCGTTAATGCCAGGTACAGGTTGGTGCGATACAATTTCCTGCCTCACACTTCAAAAATTACTGTTTACAAGCCCAGAGGACCCCAAAGCCCATTCACCAAGACATATAGTTACAAATCAAAGTTACTTTTAATTGTCTTTAAACATGAAAATAGAATCAAACTTTAACATCACTGTTCACTTAACTAACCTAACTTAACCCCCTTCTAGTTCTAAGCACACGTGTACGTAATGAGTGTGTAAGTTCAGCAAAGTTATTTGGTTCACAGTCCACTCTCACTTCTCATTCCTCCAAGTTCACTGGTTGCAGGCAATTCTTATACTGTGCACAGAATTTCACATTTGTAAAGTTCACCAGGCTTTGGTACTTGAAAGGTAAATGGTTACCGCTCAGTTTTCAGAGAGAGATTTGTTGTTCCAGGACATCCACAACTGATGTACTTCCATCAGCCACTCCACTGCCTTGATGACGAAACTTGCCCCCTCAGGGTTCTCCAGATGATAATCTCTTTCTTTCAGGTCACCACAGAGTTCCTTTTTGTTTCCCTTATTCCAAGTGAAACATTAGATAGCTAGTCCTCTCTTGCATGAACCACAAGGGCTTTGACCAGGCCATCTTCCAAATAGGGTTTTCCACAAGCTTGCCAGCTTGTCCTGTTCCAGTCCCAGCTGCTTCGACTGACTGTAACATTGTAGAAGTGATCTTCGTCTCTCTCTATCTCAGAAAGAACGTCTGTTTGAATCTCTCTGCGTGCAAAACCAGATGACCCTCTTAGAACAGCAAGTTTTCTTCCAGACAATTTGCGGCTCCAGCAAGATCTTTCATCTGTTGCCTTTTGTAAATAACAATCTATTAGTGAAGTCTCTTGAGCACTCTTAAAAGCTTTTGCAAAAGCTGTAGAGCCAATATATCTAGCATGGGGCCGAACTCCAGTATTTCAAATAAGATCTGTTTTAAAGTTACTCGAACAAACCTTTCCCAATTTATCTCCCAAAAACACATCTATATACTCTGTCATACTACATAAATCTAAACCAGAAATCTCTGAAATATGCTTTGGGTGTGGAGATTGGAGCCTTTATCCATTCAACCTGGCAGCGTACAAAGTCCAGTCCCTTTATTTACTGTTCATATCCTGCGCACTCGATAAAGAGAGAGTATTTCTTCTGGACCACGGAGCATATTTATATAAATCTAGGTTCGACTAGAAGTTCACATTTAAAATAGTAGGACATTTTTAACAGTTCACGGTTCACTCTCCACATCCATTCTGGGAATTCAGGAGTCTGATGGTTTGCAGGGGAAGAAGCTCTTGCCCAATCTGGGTGTGAAGGCCCAAGTGCCACGGTACCTCCTACCTGATGGCAGGTGTTTACATAAGGGGGCATGTGGAGCCCGTCACCAGGTTTACTGCCTTTCGCCTGCATCAAGGGTTGTTGGTGTTCTTCACGGTGGGAAGAGAGCCCCCAGAGATCTTTCCTGCTGAGATCCTCCTGGGGGAAATTCTGGGGAAAAAAATTACAAAGATGGATTTTCCACAGGATCCAGAATTCTACCTTATGGGAGACATTATGGGCGTGAGTTTTAAACTGTCCCAACTTTACATTTTAAAAAATAATTTGGACCCACATGCCGTTTCGGCCCATGAGTCCTGGCCGCCCAATTCAACCCACACCCCCTGTACAAAGGGAGGAAACCAGAGGCCCCCGAGGGGGGCCATGCACTCCTCACAAGACAGCATGGGATTCCAACCCTGATCACTGCCGCTGATCACGCTCGCCACTGCTCTGACCGAAGGTGGCCTTGTTTGGCAGCTGGAGGGGGGGGGTGCTTAGCAGACGTGGAAGTCCGACTCCCAACTCAACGCTACGTGATTGTATGCAGAGTTGTGTTCCCCTGGAGAAAATCAGGTACAATTTAAGGAGGAACAATGGCACATCTGTCACGGGGGTGGGGGGAGCAACACATTGGTGTACAGATATAATTCCACCCCTTCTGAATAGAGGAAGTGCAGCCATCCGTGTCAGTCATTAGATGATTGCAATTAATGAAGTGGACAGTGCCACAGAGGACAGGTTCTTGCATTTTGATCCTTATCCATGGAGGGGGCACAGAGAAGGTTCACTGCACTGATACCAAGGATGGAAGGACTTGCATATGAAGAAAGGTTGGATAGACTAGGCCTTTATTCTGTGGAATTGAGGGGGGATCTTATAGAATTCTTCAGGGTTAAGACAGTTGAGATGCAGGTAGGTTGTTTCCAATGTTGGGAAACACCAGAACCGGGGTCACAGTTTAAGGATAGGGGGGGGGGGTGTTTTTTTAGGACTGAGATGAGGAAAAATTTCTTCTCTCAGAGAGTGGTGGATTTGTGGAATTCTTTGCCACAGGAGGTAGTTGAAGTCAGATCCTTGTCAATATGAGTAGGTTAGATTTTCCCCTTGTGGCCAGGGGGTATGGGGAGATGGCAGGAACCGGGTACTGATTAGCCATGATCATATTGAATGGCAGGGTAGGCTTGAAGGGCCCAACGGTCTCCTCCTGCACCTATTTTTCTATTTTAGGTTTCTTTGGGTTTTTCAGGGTTGGTGACTTCACAGATATTTGGATTCTTTGCATTTGTTACATTTATCTAATCTTTGTTGTATTGGGGAGAGGGGTGAGAGATTGTTGGAAGAGATTGCGCTCTGTGTTTGGGACTTTGAAAATCAAAAATAAAATAGAACCATCTAGCAATTACAGCGCGGAAACAGGGCCATTCACGGCCCTTTTAGTCCATGCTGAAACTTTTATACTCTCCTCGTCCCACTGACCTGAACTTTGCCCATAACCCTTCATAGCTTTCCATCTATACACCTATCCAATTTTTTTCTTGAAAGATAATATTGTACCTGCCTCCACTGGAACCCAGTTCCACACCGACTCCACTCTCCGAGTCAAGAAACTCCTTCTAGTGTTGCACCTAAACTTCTGTCCACATAAAATCTCAGCTCATGTCCTCTGGTTTGAATCTCCACTCTCCTCAATGGAAAATGTCCATCTACTCTATCGATCCCACTCAACATTTCAAAATCCTTTATCGAATCCCCCCTACCCTCAGCCTTCTGCACTCCAAGGAATAAGGCCCTAACTGGTTTAACCTTTCTCTATAACTGGGAGCTGAAACCCAGGGATCATCTGGTGAATCTTATGTCAGCTTTGTTCATATCCTTTTTGTAATTTGTTGACCGGAACGGAAAACAATATTCCAAATGTAGCCTCACCAACGCCTTGTCTAATTTTAACATTCCCTCCCTCTGTGCTCTGATTTATAAAGAACAGCATTCTTCACTAACCTATCCACCTTCAGGGAACTGTGGACCACTATTCCTAGATCTCTCTGTTCAATTACATTCTTTCATGCCCTACCATTTGGGCTATTTTGATTAGTCCAACTTGTCACACTTGTCAGCGTTGAACCCCATTTCCTAACTTTCAGCCCACTCTTCTCACTGGCCCAAATCTCTCTGCAAGCTTTGAAAACCTTCCTCATTATCCACAATGCCACCCATCTTAGTATCACCCGCATACTTACTAATCCAATTTACCACCCCATCATCTAGACCAGTGGTTCTCAACCTTTTTCTTTCCACTCACATCCCACTTTAAGTATTCCCTAGGCCATTGGAGCTCTGTGATTAGTTAGGGATTGCTTAAGGTGGGATGTGGGTGGGAAGAGATGGTTGAAAATCAGTGCTCTTGACCCAATTGTTACTGAAATATTTTGCTTGAGAAAAATGGTCACTGGCCCATTGCCTTTGGAGTTCTGAAACTGTGCACATAACGAGCCCATGAGGGACAATTAAAACAGCGGCTTTCAAACTTTTTCTTTCCACCCACATCCCACCTTAAGCAATCCCTTATTAATCACAGAGCATCTTTGGCAGTGGTTCTCAACCTTTCTCTTTCCACTTACATATCATTTTCAAGTAATCACTCTGCCATCAATGCTCTGTGATTAGTAAAGGATTGCTTAAGGTGGGAAGGGAAGGTTTGAAAACCGCTGTTTTAATTGTCCCTCATTAACTCGTTATGTGCACGGTTTCAGAACTCCAAAGGCAATGGGCCAGTGACCATTTTTCTCAAGCAAAATATTTCAGTAACAATTGGGTCTAGAGCACTGATTTTCAACCATCTCTTCCCACCCACATCCCACCTTAAGCAATCCCTTACTAATCACAGATCACCCGATGGCATGGGGATTACTTAAAGTGGGATGTGAGTGGAAAGAAAAAGGTTGAGACGCTCTGACGTAAGGCCTGTGTATTAAAAAAAACATAAAAAGGTGTTAATTGGATATAATACTGGCTCTTCGTCAGTACTCATTGGAATTTAGGAGAATGAGGGGAGATCTCATTGAATGTTAAAAGGCATGGACAGAGTGGATGTAGAAAGGTTGTTTCCAACGGTGGGAGAGTCTAGGACTCTCGGATTGAAGAGAATCCGCTGAGCACACAAATGCAAGATAATTTCTTCAGCCAGAGGGTGGCGAATCTGTAAAACTTATTACCATGGGTGGCTGTGGAGGCCAAGTCATTGGGAGTATTTTTTTTTAAATTTTTTTATTTTTCACACTATAAACCATATTGACCAAGATGCAGACAGACATTTTTCTTCTTAAATATATACAGTGTCATTTTCTCCCCCTTTTTTTCCCTCCCTCCCTCACCCACTTTCCCATTTATTTGAAGTTCAATCTATAAGATACATTAAACCCGTTAAACAATGTTGTCACTTAATAAAAATAAACAAGAAATTTTACTGAGTCAGTTCTTTTCGTTGTCTTCTCCTTCTGTCATTTTAGGTGGTGGAAATCCATGGTAGGATTTCTCTATTGTGTTTCATGTATGGCTCCCATATTTGTTCGAATATTGTAATATTATTTCTTAAATTATATGTTATTTTTTCTAATGGAATACATTTATTCATTTCTATATACCATTGTTGTATTCTCAAGTTATCTTCTAATTTCCAGGTTGACATAATACATTTTTTTGCTACAGCTAGGGCTATCATAACAAATCTTTTTTGTGCTCCATCCAAATCGAGTCCAAATTCTTTGTTTCTTATATTACTTAGGAGGAAGATCTCTGGGTTTTTTGGTATATTGCTTTTTGTGATTTTATTTAATATTTGGTTTAGATCTTCCCAAAAATTTTTCACTTTCTCACATGTCCAAATTGCATGAATTGTTGTTCCCGTTTCCTTTTTACAGCGAAAACATCTGTCAGATACTGTTGGGTCCCATTTATTTAACTTTTGAGGTGTTATATATCGCCTGTGTATCCAGTTATATTGTATCATGCATAACCTCGTGTTTATTGTATTTCTCATAGTTCCGGAGCATAGCTTCTCCCATGTTTCATTCTTTATCTTTATGTTTAGATCTTGTTCCCATTTTTGTTTAGGTTTACCATTTGTTTCCTCGTTCTCCTTTTCTTGCAGTTTGATGTACATATTTGTTACAAATTTTTTGATTATCATTGTATCTGTAATCACATATTCAAAATTGCTTCCTTCTGGTAACCTCAGACTGTTTCCCAATTTGTCCTTCAAGTAGGATTTCAGTTGGTAGTATCCAAACATTGTATCATCAGTTATATTATATTTATCCTTCATTTGTTCAAAGGATAATAATTTATTTCCCGAAAAACAATTTTCTATTTTTTTGATCCCTTTTCTCTCCCATTCTCTAAAGGAAAGGTTATCTATTGTGAAAGGGATTAGCTGATTTTGCGTCAATATTAGTTTTGGTAGTTGGTAATTTGTTTTATTCCTTTCCACACGAATCTTCTTCCAAATGTTGAGCAGATGATGCAATACCGGTGAATTCCTACGTTGTACCAATTTTTCATCCCATTTATATAGTATATGTTCAGGTATCTTCTCCCCTATTTTATCTAGTTCTAATCTGGTCCAATCTGGTTTTTCCCTTGTTTGATAAAAATCTGTTAGGTATTTTAATTGTGCGGCTCTATAATAATTCTTAAAGTTTGGTAGCTGTAAGCCTCCTTGTTTGTACCATTCTGTTAATTTATCTAGCGCTATCCTCGGTTTCCCCCCCTTTCCATAAGAATTTCCTTATTATTTTCTTTAACTCCTTGAAGAATTTCTCTGCTAGGTGTATTGGTAATGACTGAAATAGGTATTGTATCCTTGGGAAAATATTCATTTTAATACAGTTTATCCTTCCTATCAGTGTTAGTGGTAAGTCTTTCCAATGCTCTAAGTCATCCTGTAATTTTTTCATTAGTGGATGATAATTGAGTTTATATAAATTGAGTTTATATATGTCTTGGTGTGAGCTTGCAGGCGCCTCACATTGAAGAGACTGCCATCCGTGCGGTACCGGATGTAAACAGCGTCTTCCATGGCTTGTTTCAGCATCATGCTGAAGAACATTGAAAGGATGGTTGGTGAGACAAAGGAGGAAAAACCCAACACCCAACCCCAACCAACCAATTTTCCGCTGCAACCGTGTCTGCCTGTCCCGCATCGGACTTGCCAGCCACAAACGAGCCTGTAGCTGATGTGGACATTACCCCTCCATAAATTTTCATCCGTGAAGCCAAACCAAAGAAGTATATTATAACGTCATCTGCAAATAGACTGATTTTATATTTCTTCTCTTATTTTTATCCCTCTTATTTTATTTTCTGTTCTTATCTGTTCTGCTAGTGGTTCTATAGCTAACGCGAACAGTGAGGGAGATAGTGGACATCCCTGCCTTGTTGATCTGCTTAAGTTAAATTGTTTTGATATATATCCATTTACTGTCACTTTCGCCAATGGCCCCTTATATAATGCTTTAATCCAATTAATGTATTTCTCTGGTAAGCTGAATTTTTGTAGTACTTTGAATAAATAATTCCATTCTGCTCTGTCAAAGGCCTTCTCTGCGTCTAAAGCAACCGCTACTGTTGGAGTTTTATTTCCTTCTACTGCATGAATTAAGTTAATAAATTTACAGATATTGTCTGTTGTTCGTCTTTTTTTAATAAATCCAGTTTGGTCTAGATTTACTATTTTTGGTACATAGTTGGCCAATCTGTTTGCTAATAGTTTAGCTATTATCTTATAATCTGTGTTAAGTAATGATATTGGTCTATATGATGCTGGTGCTAGTGGATCTTTCCCTGTCTTTGGTATTACTGTAATTATTCCTGTTTTGCATGAATCTGGTATGCTTTGTGTTTTGTCAATCTGGTTGATTACTTCCAAGAGGGGAGGAATTAATAAGTCTTTAAATGTTTTATAGAATTCTGTTGGGAAACCATCCTCTCCTGGTGTTTTATTGTTCGGTAGTTGTTTTAATATCTCCTGTAATTCTTCTATTTCAAATGGTTTTATTAATTTATTTTACTCCTCTGTTTGTAATTTCGGTAGTTCAATTTTAGTTAGAAATTCATCTATTTTGTCTTCTTTCCCTTCGTTTTCAGTTTGATATAATTGCTCGTAGAATTCCCTGAAGTTTTCATTGATCTCCATTGGATTATATGTAATTTGTTTGTTCTTTTTCCTTAATGCCAATACCATTTTTTTAGTTTGTTCTGTCTTAAGCTGCCATGCTAGAATTTTGTGCGCTTTTTCTCCTAGTTCATAATATTTCTGTTTTATCTTCATTATGTTCTTCTCCACCTTATATGTTTGTAGTGTTTCATATTTTATTTTTTTATCTGCCAATTCTCTTCTTTTAGTTGTACCTTCCTTGATTGCTAATTCTTTTTCTATATTTGTTATTTCCCTTTCCAACTGTTCTGTTTCCCGATTGTAGCCCTTCTTCATCTTAGTTACATAACTTATTATTTGCCCTCTGATGAATGCTTTCATTGCGTCCCATAGTATAAACTTATCTTTCACTGATTCCGTATTTATTTCAAAGTACCTTTTAATTTGTCTTTCAATGAATTCTCTAAAATCCTGTCTTTTAAGTAGCATGGAGTTTAATCTCCATCTATACATTCTTGGTGGGATGTCCTCTAGCTCTATTGCCCATAACAGGTGTGAGTTGTCCGATAATAGTCTAGCTTTATATTCCGCTTTCCTAACTCTCCCTTGAATATGGGCTGATAACAGGAATAGGTCTATCCTTTTTTTTTTAATTTTTTATTTTTCACACCATAAATCACATTAGCCATGATATACACTATTTCTTTTTCACACATATACAGTGACTTTTTCTCCCCCCCCCCCCCCTTTCCTCCCAAACCACCCCCCCACCCCCCCCCTCTCATCCATTTTAGGTATACAATCTAGGTTGCATTAAGCCAGTCAGACAATGTTGTCATTCAACAAAATTACACCAGAAATTCTACTGAGTCCATTCTTTTCTTTCCTTCTCCTTCCATCAACTTAGGTACTGTTTGTCCCCGGTAGGTTTTCGCTATTGTATTTAATGTAAGGCTCCTATACTTGCTCGAATATTTCAATATTATTTCTTAACCTATCTGTTATTTTTTCTAATGGAATACATTTATTCATTTAAATTTAGTAGTTTCTTCCTTTTAATTTGGTTATGTATTCCATTAATATTTAAAGACATATAGTTCAGCGTAGCCCTTTTATATTTTGTTTATCTTCTCTTTCTGTTTTTCCATCATTACCTTTCCTCCTTTTCCATTTCTGTTTTCTTATTTTCAACTCTTTATAAGACAACATTCCTACAACATCCAACATTTTCCTTATTCTCCTATTTCTATCTTATTTATCCCCAATCTCCCCTTCACCTCCTGAGTTGTCCTTTATCCCTTGTCAGACAACCACATCTCCCCTCTCCATTTGGATTTGCGAATCCACTCGCAAGCGTCAACTGATTTTGCAGTGACCGCTATTTCCCCCCACCCCGCCTCCCCCAGAAAAGATTTCACTTTTCATATGTCACAAAGGTCACTCTTTTAATTCCCTCCTTATTCTCTCTATTCCATTACCTTCCCTTATTAATTCTTGTCTATACTATCTATATTTTCCTCTAAGTACAGATACATTTATGTATGCTCATTGTCTCTATTCATTCTTATACCTCTTTACCCGCATACATATCAATCGTGATCATTTTTACTCTCATTACCCGTCTTCATCCCTCAGTCTATTTTTGTCTTTACCCACATACATATCAATCGTGATCATTTTAACTCTCATTACCCGTCTTCCTCCCTCAGTCTATTTTTGTAATTGTTCTGCAAATTTTCGTGCTTCTTCTGGATCCGAGAATAGTCTGTTTTGTTGTCCTGGAATAAATATTTTCAATACCGCTGGATGCTTTAGTATAAATTTATACCCTTTCTTCCATAAAATCGCCTTTGCTGTATTGAACTCTTTTCTCTTCTTTAGGAGTTCAAAACTTATATCTGGATAAATGAAGATTTTTTGCCCTTTATACTCCAGTGGTTTGTTGCCCTCTCTTACTTTTTCCATTGTCTTCTCCAGTACCTTTTCTCTTGTAGTATATCTTAGGAATTTTACTACAATAGATCTTGGTTTTTGTTGTGGTTGTGGTTTAGAGGCCAATACTCTATGTGCCCTTTCTATTTCCATTTCATGCTGTAGTTCTGGACATCCTAGGGTCTTAGGGATCCACTCTTTTATAAACTCCCTCATATTCTTGCCTTCTTCATCTTCCTTAAGGCCCACTATCTTTATGTTATTTCTTCTGTTATGGTTTTCCATTGTATCTATTTTTTGAGCTAGTAGTTCTTGTGTCTCTTTAGTTTTTTTATTAGATTTCTCCAATTTCTTTTTTAAGTCTTCTACCTCCATTTCTGCTGCTACTGCCCGCTCTTCCATCTTGTCCATTTTCTTTCCCATTTCTGTTAAGGTCATATCTATTTTATTCATTTTCTCTTCTGTGTTGTTTATTCTTTTTCTTAAATCATTAAATTCCTGTGTTTGCCATTCTTTAAATGACTCCATGTATCCTTTAATAAGAGAAAGTATATCCTTTATCTTGCCTTTCTCTTCTTCTTCTATTTCACTGTACTCTTCCTCTTCTTCTTCCTCTGGGTTGGCCATCTGTTGTTTCTTTGTTGCCCTTTTCTTCTCTTCTTTCTTGTTTCCATTGTCTTCTGTGGTCTCTTCTTGCTGCAGGTGTTCTGCAGCTGTTGTTGCTGGCTGTGGAGATCGACTCCCCAGCTGGTCCCCCTCCCGTCGGTGTGTTTTTTTTCATGCGCATTGCGCATGCGCGGTTGCGCACTTTTACTCGGCTCTGCGAGCCATTTTTGTAGTCCATTATTTACCGACCTGAGGAAGCGGGTTTCTCTCTCCGCAGCGGGCCTCTTCGGACAGGTAAGGCCTTCACCTTTTTCCTCCTTTGTCTTCTCTTCCTCTCTTCTTACCGTTGCTTTCGATTTTTCTTTTTTTGTCGCCATCTTCTTTCCACCTTTATACTCACTTTTCTGTAACTTTTATTTCTGTGCCTTTGTGTTTTTCTTTGTTTTTCCCGACTTTTCTGGAGAGGGCTGGAGTTCACCGTCCAGCCACTACTCCATCACGTGACTCCTCCGGTCTATCCTTGAGTATGTTTTATGTCTACCCGAATAATATGAATATTCCTTTTCCTTTGGGTGTTGTTTCCTCCATATATCCAAAAGTTGCATTTCTTGCATCGATTTAATTATAAATTTGGTTACTTTGTTCTTTCTGTTAGTTTTTTTTCCAGTTTTATCCATGTTTAAGTCCAAATTAAGGTTAAAATCCCCTCCTATTAGTATGTTCCCTTGCGTATCTGCTATCTTCAAAAAGATATCTTGCATAAATTTTTGATCTTCTTCATTAGGTGAATATACATTGAGTAAATTCCAAAATTCTGAATATATCTGACATTTTATCATAACATATCTCTCTGCTGGATCTATTATTTCCTCTTCTATTTTGATTGGTACATTTTTATTGATTAATATAGCTACTCCTCTGGCTTTTGAATTATATGATGCTGCTGTTACATGTCCTATCCAATCTCTCTTTAATTTCTTGAGCTCCATTTCAGTTAAGTTTGTTTCTTGCACAAATGCTATATCAATTTTTTCTTTTTTCAGTAAATTTAGCAGTTTCTTCCTTTTGATTTGGTTATGTATTCCGTTAATATTTAAAGTCATATAGTTCAACATAGTCATTTCATACTTTGTTTATCTTTCCTTTCCGTTTCCTCATCACCACCTTTCCTTCTTATCCATTTCTGCTTTCTTTTTTTGAACACATTATAAGACAACATTTCTAAAACATAAAATATTTCCACTATTCTCATATCTAAAATTTCTTTAACCCCAATAGTCCCTCCCCTTTCTGAGTTGCCCTTTGTCCCTTGTCGGGCAACCACATCTCCCCTCTCCATTTGGATTTGCAAATCCACTCGCAAGTGTCAACTGATTTTGCAGTGACTGTTATTCTTCCCCACCCAGCCCCCCACCAGAAAAAGATTTTAATCTTCATATATAACAAAGGTCACTTTCTTAATTCCCTTCTTACTTCCTTTCTTTCCCTTCTTAGTTCTTACCTATACTCTATTTTTATATATATATATATATATATATATATACATACATATATACATATATATATATATATATATATATATGTGACTGCCATTCTTTTACTGTTTCCATATATTCTTTAAAAAAAAAATATCCATGTACTTGCCCTTCCCTTCATCTTCCATTTCTCTGTGTTCTTCCTCCTCTTCTTCTGAGTCCACTCCAGGATCTGTGTCCTTTACCTCTGTCTCTTCTGGTTTTCTTGTTGGGTTGTTTATTTTATTTTGTTGGGTATTTTTGGTCTTCTTATTTTTATTAAAAGTGTCTTGGTGTTGGTCTTCTTCCTCTGGGTTGGTCATCTGTTGTTTCTTTGATTTCTTATTTTATTCTCTTCCTTCTTGTTCTCGTTATTTTGTATGTTTTCCTCTTGCTGTTGTGTTGTAATTGCCTGTTTCAGCTGCGGAGATCTACTCCTCAGCTGGTTCCCCCCTCCCGTCAGTGTTATTTTTGTCTTGCGCATCGCGCATGCGCGAATCCTCGCGCATGCACAGTTGCGCACTTTTGTTTGGCTCCGTGAGCCATTTTTGTAGTCCCGAGTTCGGGGCTTCGACTGACCTCAGGGAGCGGGCTTCTCTCTCCATGGCGGGCCTCCTCGTACCGGTAAGGCCTTCACCTTCCTCCTCCGACATCCTTCCTTCTTCTTTTCTTCCTGTTTTTGGTTTTTCTTTCTTCGCTGCCATTTTCTCCACAATTTTACTTTCACTTTGTTATGGTTTTTATGTTTGTGCCTTTGTTTTTTCTCCATCTTTTTTTTACTTTTCTGGAGAGGGCTGGAGTTCCCCTACCAGCCACTACTCCATCACGTGACTCCTCCGTCATTGGGTGTATTTAAGGCAGAGATTGACAGGTTCTTGATTAGCTAGGGCATCAAATAATAGGGGGAGAAGTGGGCTGAGTGGGGGAAATGGATTGGTTCATGATTAAATGGCAGGGCAGACTCAACGGGCTGAATGGCCTATTTCTGCTCCTGTGTTTTGCGTCTTTTAACATCCTGGACCCTGGTTAAGTTTGGTTTGTAACCTGCCGGGTAGGTATCGCTGTTCAAATGGCTCCCTGCCAACTATGTTAGGGGGAAGTCCCCACCTTCCTTTCATCAAGCAGTGGATGAGTTAATCTTCATAAATCTTTGGATCAACACACCCAACTTATTTTTGGTTTCATTCACCCATTCTTATTTACTTGCCCTCGGTGTTGGTGTTGTGCAGGCTTTGTGATGCTTTGATGAGAGAGATGGGATAATAACCCATAGGGTTTGGGGCACATTACTAGATCAGAACTGGGTCCAAGTGCCTTACCATCTCTTGATGGTCTCTGGCTATTGTCGAAGCAAATGTGTTAGTGGCCATTAATACACTGGACAACAATGGGTTTTCCCCCAAAAGGGTGGTTTCCAGGGGAAATAAAAGGGGATTATGATAGACCACATCAAGCTGAATCCAAAGATAGTTCCAGGTTCACTGCATTGCATAGGAATCTCCCTCAGTGCCTCGTAGCCTGAGATGGTCTGATCTTGGAAGCTAAGCGGGCTCAGGCCTGGTCGGTACTTGGAGGGGAGGCTGCCTGAGAACACCAGGTGCTGTAGGTTTCTGTGAGGAGGCGCTGGACAAAATGGCAACTCTCTGCCTTACAGTGGACAACAGTTAAAGAATATCATGTAGGTTACATTCTAAATATACGTGACAATAATGGAACCTTTTAAGTTTGAGAAACATTAACTCCATAATGGCACTGACACCTTGCGTTAGTTCAACTGACCTAAATATGTTTTGCCGCTGATTTTCATTTGTCCGCGGCATCTGATGCCTCTCTTGTCAGTGCCCAATGATAGTCGGCTGGTGCTGATGGATTCCAGCTGCCCTGATTTAGAGTTGGGAAGAGTATCAGGTTACAAGTGTTACAGTCGCACATAACTTTAATTACCGTATATTTTGGTGTAAAAGTTGACCCACCCCCCCCCACCCCTTTATCAGCCTCATTTTAAGGGTTTTATGGTATATCCAACGTATAAGTCGACCCCAATTTTCTACCTGCTTTGAGGTGCCCCCTTGACTGCGGTATAAGTCGACCTCCATTGAGAAAAGGGCCTCGTAAGCCAGAGTTGGAAGATCACAATGCAGAATAGGTCCGTGAACAGAGGTAGGATCGCCACATCGTCACCTGAAAGAAAATAATAACATTTGCACTGCTGTAGGCCAAGTCACGCCCAGACCTTGGGGATTGTTTTGAGGCTACAGTCAGCTTGTGCAATCGTTTCCCGAACTGGAAAAATCTGGTGTAATGCCAAAAAAAAACCACAAATTGCACAGAAGAAACTACCAAAAGATCCTGATCATAAAGTTTCACCAGTTTATTATACGCAACCGGCGGAAACAAATGTTGGAAAGGTGGACGGAACCCCTCGGCAAAGGAACACTGGGATGGAAGGACCAGGTTTACCCATGGCCGACGGGACAAAGTGAACACGCGTGATGTCATATAACACACAGTTTGGCGGGCAGCAACCTCCTTTGAAGAAGACCGCAGAGCCCACCTCACTGACAAAAGGCAAAGGAGGAAAAACCCAACACCCAACCCCAACCAACCAATTTTCCCCTGCAGCCGCTGCAACCGTGTCTGCCTGTCCCGCATCGGACTTGTCAGCCACAAATGAGCCTGCAGCTGACGTGGACTTTTACCCCCTCCATAAATCTTCGTCCGCGAAGCCAAGCCAAAGAGAAAGAAAAAAGAAGATATAACAATTACAGTACGGAAACAGGCCATCTCGGCCCTTCTAGTCCGCACCGATTTATGTGAAACTCCACTAATACCACCTACCTGCTCCCTGCCCATAACCCTCCTACCCCCTCACATCCATGTACTCATCCAACCTCCTCTTAAATGACAAAACTGACCCTGCTCCAACCACCTTCTTCTGGAAGGTCATTCCACTCAGCCACCCCTCTCTGAGTGAAGAAGCTTCCTCTCATGTTACTTCTAAAGTTTTGCCCCCTAACCCTTAACTCATGACCCCTTGCTCCAATCGCCCCTACCCTCAGGGGAAAGAGCCTATTCACATCTACTCTGTCTATCCCCCTCATAATTTTAAATACCTCTATCAGATTCACCCCACCCCCCCCCCCTGTGGTTGTCTTCAAACGCAAAACTAAAGCAAAAATGAAATACCCTGCGTATTTCACCCATTTCATGGCATTTCATGACAAAGGATGGATGGCTGAAACTGGTTTAAAACTATGGACGGATGATGTGTGGAACTGGCGGTTTGTGCAGAGAACGGAATTTGCCACTTAACTGTGAAGGTTAAAAGGAGGTTAGCACCATATAGTAGTTACAGGGCGGTTATCTCGGTTTGACGTCTCTATTGCAAACTCTCGTTGTCTGCTTGGTCGAGCCATTCAAAGACCACTTGGATGTCAAACGCAGAAAAGTCATTTACAAAAGGCGGGGCAATGCGTGCTGCCTCACTGGATGTGCTGGGTAACTTCGTGCTCAAGGCACGGGACAAATCTAGAGGACTGTGATAAAATCACTGGAAAAGCGCGGTACCTCTCATGCAATTGATGACGCGAAAGATGATCTGTTGCGGGGCATGGATGACGATGCTGAAGCCGCCCCATCAGATACAGACTGAGAACCGTATGATGACAGTTTAAACAGCGAGGACTTGCCGCCATCCTTGTTATGATAGCGAGAGCGATTTTGAAGGGCGCTAAATGTGTTACTGTTTTCATTGTAAATCTGTCACAGTCGGGCTTTTTCTTTTTGGTTTCCCAAAGGCCGACTTCCTCGCCAGATCAGTGCAGACTGGATTTTGAGCTGAATTTAAGGTCTCAAAAGTATATCCGGTGTCTAAATCGACCCCCATTTTTTGAGAGATTTTTTGAGTTTCACGACTCAACTTCTACGCTGGAAAAATATGGTAACACATGGGAGACAAACAGGGGAGAACAGTTAAATGGTTACTCGATCACTATTTCACTTCAGATACGATGTGGACATCAAACTATATGTATGTGTGTATATGGGTATATTTATATATATATGTGTGTGTGTATGTATATATGTGTGTACATGAGTGTATCCATATTTAAAAGAAAATATATAGACTATAGATAAGAATTAATAAGGGAAAGAAAGGGAAGAGAGGAAGTAAGGAGGGAATTATGAGAGTGACCTTTGTTAGTTATGAAAATTAAAATCTTTTCTGGGGGGGCTGGGTGGGGAGGAGTTACAGTCACTGCGAAATTAGTTGACGCTTGCAAGTGAATTCGCAAATCCAAATGGAGAGGGGAGATGTGGTTGCCCGACAAGGGATAAAGGGCAACTCAGGAAGGGGAGGGGATAGTGGGGTTAAAGAAATTTTAGATAGGAGAATAAGGGAAATGTTTGATATTTTAGAAATGTTGTCTTATAAAGTGTTCAAAACAAGAAAGCAGAAATGGATAAGAAGGAAAGGTAATGATGAGGAAATGGAAAGGAAAGACAAACAAAGTATGAAATGGCTATGTTGAACTATATGACTTTAAATATTAACGGAATACATAACCAAATCAAAAGGAAGAAACTGCTAAATTTACTGAAAAAAGAAAAAATTGATATAGCATTTGTGCAAGAAACACACTTAACTGAAATGGAGCTCAAGAAATTAAAGAGAGATTGGATAGGACATGTAACAGCAGCGTCGTATAATTCAAAAGCTAGAGGAGTAGCTATATTAATCAGTAAAAATGTACCAAATAAAATAGAAGAGGAAATAATAGATCCAGCAGGGAGATATGTAATGATAAAATGTCAGATATTTTTGGAATTTACTCAATGTATATTCACCTAACGAAGAAGATCAAAAATTTATGGAAGATATTTTTTTGAAGATAGCAGACACGCAAGGGAACATATTAATAGGAGGGAATTTCAACCTTAATTTGGATTCAAACATGGATAAAACTGGAAAAAAAACTAACAGAAAGAACAAAGTAACCAAATTTATAATTAAATCGATGCAAGAAATGCAACTTATGGATATATGGAGGAAACAACACCCAAAGGAAAAGGAATATTCATATTATTCGGGTAGACATAAAACATACTCAAGGATAGACCTATTCCTGTTATCAGCTCGCATGCAAGACAGAGTTAGAAAAACAGAATATAAAGCTAGAATATTATCAGACCACTCACCCCTGTCATTGACAATAGAGTTAGAGGACATCCCTCCAAGAATGTATAGATGGAGATTAAACTCCATGCTACTTAAAAGGCAGGATTTTAGAGAATTCATTGAAAGACAAATTAAAAGGTACTTTGAAATAAATACGGAATCAGTGAAAGATAAGTTTATAGTATGGGACGCAATGAAAGCGTTCATCAGAGGGCAAATAATAAGTTATGTAACCAAGATGAAGAAGGACTACAATCGGAAAACAAAAAGTTGGAAAGGGAAATAACAAATATAGAAAAAGAATTAGCAATGAAGGAAGACACAACTAAAAGAAGAGAATTGGCAGATAAATATAAAATATGAAACATTACAAACATATAAGGTGGAGAAGAACATAATGAAGACAAAACAGAAATATTATGAACTAGGAGAAAAAACGCACAAAATTCTAGCATGGCAGCTTAAGACAGAACAAACTAAGAGAATGGTATTGGCATCAAGGAAAAAAGACAAACAAATCACATATAATCCAACGGAGATTAATGAAAACTTCAGAGAATTCTACGAACAATTATACCAAACTGAAAACGAAGGAAAAGAAGACAAAATAGATGAATTTTTAACTAAAATTGAACTACCAAAATTACAAATAGAGGAACAAAATAAAATAATAGAACCATTTGAAATAGTAGAAATACAAGAGATAATAAAAAAAACTACCAAATAATAAAACACCAGGAGAGGATAGATTCCCAATAGAATTCTATAAAACATTTAAAGATTTATTAATTCCTCCCCTCCTGGAAGTAATCAACCAGATTGATAAAACACAAAGCTTACCAGATTCATGCAAAACAGCAATAATTACAGTAATACCAAAGACAGGGAAAGATCCACTCGCACCAGCGTCATATAGACCAATATCTTTACTTAACACAGATTATAAGATAATAGCTAAACTATTAGCAAACAGATTAGCCGACTATGTACCAAAAATAATAAATCTAGACCAAACTAGATTTATTAAAAAAAACGAACAACAGACAATATTTGTAAATTTATTAACTTAATTCATGCAGTAGAAGGAAATAAAGCTCCAACAGTAGCGGTTGCTTTAGACGCAGAGAAGGCCTTTGACAGAGTAGAATGGAATTATTTATTCAAAGTACTACAAAAATTCAGCTTACCAGAGAAATACATTAATTGGATTAAAGCATTATATAAGGGGCCATTGGCAAAAGTGACAGTAAATGGATATATATCAAAGCAATTTAACTTAAGCAGATCAACAAGGCAGGGATGTCCACTATCTCCCTCACTGTTCGCGTTAGCTATAGAACCACTAGCAGAACTGATAAGAACAGAAAATAAAATAAAAGGGATAAAAATAAAAGACAAGGAACATAAAATCAGTTTATTTGCAGATGACGTAATAGTATACTTAACAGAACCAGAAATATCAATAAAAGAATTACATAAGAAATTGAAGGAATATGGAGAAGTGTCGGGATACAAGATTAATGCAAATAAAAGTGAAGCAATGCCAATGAATAATGCGGATTTCTCAAAATTTAAGAAAGAATCACTATTCAGATGGCAAATGCAAGCAATACGATACCTAGGTATACAAATAAATAAAAACCTCGGCCATCTATATAAACTCAATTATTATCCACTAATGAAAAAATTACAGGACGACTTAGAGCATTGGAAAGACTTACCACTAACACTAATAGGAAGGATAAACTGTATTAAAATGAACATTTTCCCAAGGATACAATACCTATTTCAAGTATTTCCAATACACTTGACGGAGAAATTCTTCAAGGAGTTAAAGAAAATAATAAGGAAATTTTTATGGAAAGGGGGAAACCGAAGATAGCACTAGATAAATTAAGAGAATGGTATAAACAAGGAGGCT
Source organism: Narcine bancroftii (assembly GCF_036971445.1). Lineage (NCBI taxonomy): Eukaryota > Metazoa > Chordata > Chondrichthyes > Torpediniformes > Narcinidae > Narcine > Narcine bancroftii. Next base: position 189,921,454 of record NC_091473.1, read on the forward strand.
TACAACTGCCAAACTTTAAAAATTATTATAGAGCCGCACAATTAAGACACCTATCAGCTTTTTATCAAACAAGGGAAAAGCCAGATTGGACTAGATTAGAACTAGATAAAATAAGGGAGAAGATACCCGAACATATATTATATAAATGGGATGAAAAATTGGTACAATGTAGGAATTCTCCAGTATTACATCATCTGCTTAATATTTGGAAGAAGATTCATGTAGAAAGGAATAAAACAAATTACCAATTACCAAAACTAATACTGACGCAAAATCAGCTAATCCCTTTTACAATAGATAACCTTTTCTTTAGAGAATGGGAGAGAAAAGGGATCAAAAGAATAGAAAATTGCTTTTCAGGAAATAAATTATTATCCTTTGAACAAATGAAGGATAAATATAATATAATATACTACCAACTGAAATCCTACTTGAAGGACAAATTGGGAAGCAGTCTGAGGTTACCAGAGGGAAGTAATTTTGAATATGTGATTACAGACACGATGATAATCAAAAAATTTATAACAAACATGTATATTAAACTACAAGAAAAGGAGAATGAGGAAACAAATGGTCAAACTAAACAAAAATGGGAACAAGATTTAAACATAAAGATAAAGAAGGAAACATGGGAGAAGTTATGCTCTGGAACTGTGAGAAATACAATAAACACGAGGTTACGTATGATACAATATAACTGGATACACAGGCTATACATTACACCTCAAAAGTTAAATAAATGGGACCCAACAGTGTCTGACAGATGTTTTCGCTGTAAAAAGGAAATGGGAACAACAATTCATGCAATCTGGACATGTGAGAAAGTGAAAAAATTTTGGGAAGATCTAAACCAGATATTAAATAAAATCACAAAAAGCAATATACCAAAAAACCCAGAGATCTTCCTCCTAAGTAACATAAAAAACAAAGAATTTGGACTTGATTTGGATGGAGCACAAAAAAGATTTGTTATGATAGCCTTAGCTGTAGCAAAAAAATGTATTATGTCAGCCTGGAAATTAGAAGATAACTTGAGAATACAACAATGGTATATAGAAATGAATAAATGTATTCCATTAGAAAAAATAACATATAATTTAAGAAATAATATTACAATATTTGAACAAATATGGGAGCCATACATGAAACACAATAGAGAAAACCTACCGGGGACATCTACCACCTAAAATGACAGAAGGAGAAGGGAATGAAAAGAATTGACTCAGTGGAATTTCTTGTTTATTTTTATTGAGTGACAACATTGTTTGACGGGTTTAATGTATCTTAGATTCTGAACTTTAAATAAATGGGAGTGGAGGTAGGGAGGGTGGGATGGGAAGAGGGGGGGGTGGAGAAAACGACACTGTATATATTTGAAAAGGAAAATGCATGTATCTTGATCAATGTGGTTTATAGTGTGAAAAATAAAAAAAATTTTTAAAAAGATACGATGTGGACATTCACCTCCGACAACTGTAAACCTATACTCGACCCACTCACATTCACATGCGCGCTCACACACACCCATGCACAGATACACACACACACACACACACACAGGCAGACACACACACCAAGGCAAACAGACATACATACACACACACACACACACACACACACAAACAGACATGCACAGAGACACACACACACACACACACACACACACACACACACACACACACACACACACACACACCCCTTCCCAGTCCCCTAACCAATGGTGGGGTGGGGGGGCAGCTCTCTGCAAGTATCGATCTATCGCAACACTACAGCTGAACTTCACCTTTACCCACGACACTTCCAGCAATGTCCACAGTAGCGACCTGGCATGGAATGATACCTGCAATTTGGAACATGAGGCAGGGAGAAGGAATGTGGTGTATGTTGGTGCCAATAATGACCCTGGGTGATTTAAATGAGCCAAGGGCAAGGTGTTCGTGCACTAGTGGGTGGCCGGAGTCCAACCTTGATTGGCAGGTGATGTGACTTCCCAATAGATTTTAGATGGAAAGGGCCTGTGACCACCCTCAGCACACAACACCCCAGAGAGGCAGGGAGGCCGCGTTTCCTCCACACGCAGGCACCGGATCGAGCAGGGGTGGCTAACCTTTTCACTGAGACACATATTGCGGTAAAGAGGCCATTCTGGCCCTCGAGCCTGCCCTGCCCATTTTACACCCCGTTAACCTACACTCCCCGGGTTGGGGGGGTGGGGGGAGACCCACGCAGACATGGAGAGAGTGTCCAATCTCCTCACAGGCAGCGCGGGATACGAACACCGGCCTCGATCGCTGGCGCTGTGACACCGCTTCCTCCGAGTGCCGTAGTCCAAGAATGCCCTGGGGGCTGTGCGAATGCTGCCGCTGGCCTGGGCCCACTCAGAGGGGTTGTTGAGACTTTTCTTGGCAACAACAGAGCCCCAATCTACAGCCGGGTGCCTGGCAGCGCACTTCAAATGGGCAAAACCACGTCATTTTCTCTGCGTTCGCACTTGGACTTCTTCCCGGCTGATCTTGGTGACGTCCACGGTGGAAGGTTCCACCAGGGGCATTGGCACCATGGAAAACCGGCATCAGGGCAACCAGAGTCCATCAACGTTGGGCCAACTGTTGTCAGACTCTGACACCGCTTTCCCAAGTTAATTGAGCTGGAGAGGGGAATGGAAAGGATGTGGATTTCGGATTTATTGCCAGAGTGCATACATGTCATCTCGTACAACCCTGAGATTCTTTGTCCTGCGGACCAGGCAGAATTACCACTTACTGGCAGTGCAAAATAAAATTCTACTCGATCTACACGTGTAAACAAACTTCAACACAGAGATAAAAAAAAAAGCAAGAGCCTGTAAATTAGTCCCTGATTGCGTTTGACATTGAGGAGTCTGACGGTGAAGGGGCGGCAGCTGTTCCTGAACCTGATGGGGGCGAGCCTTGAGGCACCGGCACCTCGTTCCCGATGGCAGCAGCGAGGACAGAGCATTCCAGGGCTTTGTGTAGAGCCAGTGAGGTGCCATCCGTCGAAGGCCGGCTGCTACGATAGGTGAATTGGAACAGGTTCTCATCGCCGCTCAGACAGGGGCTGATCTGCTTCAACACCTGCCCTTCCAAACACTTCATCACTGTCGGTGTGAGGGCCACCAGCCAATAGTTATTTTGCCAGCTTACCCCACTCTTCTTGGGCACCTGTTCACTGCCGCCTATTTCATTTACCTGGAACGGGAGGGGCTCAAGTAACAAAGGGGGAGGGGGGTGGAGATGCTGGGTCTTTTCTCCCTGGTGTGTAAGAGGCTGAGGGAGATCACACACACACACACACACACACACACACACACACACACACACACACACACACACACACACACACACACACACACAAACTCATCGACACAAAAATGCGCGCGCGCACACACCCACACTCACTCTTAAACACACCAGACATTCATGCACACACAAACACCACACACAGACACACATTCACATACACATAGTTATGCAAACACACATAAACAGACACATGCTGACACATAGTCATCGACACACAGACATTCAGACACATGCACACACTCACACATAAATGTCACATACTCCCAGACACATCTCACACACAGACACATGCACACAAAAACACACCACACATTCACATACAGACCCATCCAGATGCACCCACACACACATACATCATATACAAACACACATGTTGACACACACGTACATACATTTCACATACACCACACAGGCTTACACAGTCATGCGAACATACGCATACACACTCACACAGACACACACACACACTCACACAGACACACACACACACACACACACACACACTTGTGCTCAAGCAAACACACACCAAACAAGCCACACACTCACCCATCGTATATAAACATATTTGCACATGTAGAGACAGACACTCAGACATGGAAACACACATACACATTGACACACACATACAGACATGCACACACATTCACATGCACACACATGTCACTGGCTCATACACACACATATACATCCACTCAGAGACACACACATATACAGTCACATATATGCATACACAAAGACACAAACACACACACTGACTCAGATACAACTGTACACACGCACACACAAACACATATTCTTACATACAAACAGGCATAGTCAGTCCTACACATCCGGACACACACATATGGACACAGACACATGTGCACATGCACACAGAGGGAGGAATTGAACCGTGTTCCAGAACACCAGGGCTGCCCACGATGATCCTGCCCCAAGAACCTGTACAAGGAGCGAGACCCGACCACCTCTGTTTTCACTCCCCTTTCAATGGAAACAACTCTGTCACCTGTTCAACTTGTCGGTTAAGGTCCCCAGTGTTTACAGACACTCAATTACTTATCTGCACATGATTGATATCTAAATATTTTGTCACCGGCAAACATAGGCCATTGAATACAAAAACAATGAAATCTCTCCTTGCAGGAATACCCCACCATCAGAGTTGAATGCCTCTCAAGGTGCGTCCGCTCAGAAAACGCCTTCCTAGATTGTTTGCTCCCACCTAGACCAGTCTTTCCACCAGCTCCAGGCAATGACAACACCCTTATCACCTCTGCATAAACACTGCCATGGATCAGAAGCTGAGGAATGTGCGGGAGACACCGGGGTCCAGTACTGGTGGGGATGGGTCTGTCCCTGTGTAACACCGGGGTCCAGTACTGCCAGGGACGGGTCTGTCCCTCTTCCCACCCTGTCCCCTGCAAGGATTCTGAACCCTTCTCTCGATTCCTCCGTCTTCGACGCATCTATTTCCAGGGCAAGGTCTTCCGTGCCAGATCATCAGAGATGTCCTCCTTCATCAAATGACGCAGCATCCCCTCTACCACCATCAACTCAGCCCCCACCCGCATCCACTCCATTACCCGCACATCTGCCCTGGAACCCTCCACCACCACAAGGACAGGATTCCCCTTGTTCCCACCTACCCTCCAACCAGCCTCCACATCCAACACATCCTTCTCCACCATTTCCATCAACTACTACCCTCTCTACCTTCCACAGAGACCAAAGGTCCCATTGCCCAGCTCTCTCCCCACACCCTGTATCAGTCCCCACACTGATCCCACTGCCCTGCTCTCTCCCCACAGCCTGGCATCAGTCCCCACACTGATCCCACTGCCCCACTCTCTCCACTGAATCAGTCCCCACACTGATCCCACTCTCCCCCCCCCCCCTTGGCCCTCTATCAGTCCCCACACTGATCCCACTGCCCCACTCTCTCCACTGAATCAGTCCCCACACTGATCCCACTCTCCCCCCCCCCCTTGGCCCTCTATCAGTCCCCACACTGATCCCACTGCCCCACTCTCCCCCCCCCCTTGGCCCTCTATCAGTCCCCAGTCCCCACTCTGATCCCACTGCCCTGCTCTCTCCCTGTATCAGTCCCCACACTGATCCCATGGCCCCTCTCTCTCCCCACAGCCCCGTATCAGTCCCCACACTGATCCCACTGCCCCGCTCTCTCCCCACAGCCCTTATCAGTCCCCATGCTGACCCCACTGCCCTGCTCACTCCTCTATGTTCATCGGTATCAGGCATACTGGGCACAGAATTTAACATTTATGAGATTCCACCCAGCTCTGGTACTTAAAGTTAATTGGTTCCCGCTCAGGAAGGTTCTCATTGTTTTCAGAGTGAGATTTGTTGCTCGGCAACACACAAACTGATCCCCTCCGATCAGCCACTTCAGTGTCTTGCCAAAGAAACTTGCCCCATGATGTGTTTTCCAGTCACCACAGTGTTCCTTTTGTTTCCCTTATTTCAGGTGCAACATTCTAGACAGTTATTTTCTCTTGTATGGAATTCAAGGGTTTTCAGAACTCACAACCCGTCTTCAAAATGGGGTTTTGAACAAGCTGCAAATTTGCCATGCTGCAGAAACCAGTTCTCTCTCTCTCACTTAGAGAAAATCTGTTTGGTCTCTTTTCTCTCTCTGCTTGCAAAACCACACGAAATTCTTAGAACAGCAAAATGCATCCAGACAGATTGCGGCACTGGACCCAAACTTCTGACTCTGTTCATCAGTTGCTTTCCAAAGCAATAATCCCTTACTCCACAGCATCGGTCTGATTAATACCGATGTGAAGTCCTTCGGCAAAGCAGTTTCCATTGTCCTTGCAAAGGCCCTGGGCCCGGAGGGTCTGGTTTGAGCAGAGCTCTAGCATTTTACAAGATCTGTTTTTTGTGATGTGTTTGAGTTTGCTTGTAACCTACACTAAAACCCCCAATCTAACTCTTCTAAGAATGTATCAATACAGAATAGAACTTCTGATATAATCCATCACAGTATCTCGCTTCGTAACCCATCGTTCTAATTCAGACTGTCCAGGTCAGGGGGTCGGCAAACTTTTTAAACTAGCGACCTCTCCATGGGGATCTCTCATCAACCCCCAAGCATGAATGTCAACTGAATAAATAAATATGATTGGTAACAAATTTCTCTATAGCCTAGTCCAGTGGTTCTCAACCTTTCTCTTTCCACCCACATCCCTCTGCCATCATTGCTCTGTGATGAGTATGGGATTGCTTAAGGTGGGAAGGGAAGGTTGAGAACCACTGCTCTAGACCCAATTGTTACTGAAATATTTTGCTTGAGAAAAATTTGTTATTGGCCCCATTTCCTTTGGAGTCCTGAAATGATGCACATAACGAGTCCATGAAGGAACAAAACAAACAGTGGTACTCCAATTTTTTCTTTACACCCACATCCCACCTTTTTTTTTAAATTTTTTATTTTTCACACTATAAACCACATTGATCAAGATACATACATTTTCCTTTTCAAATATATACAGTGTCATTTTCTCCCCCCACCCCTCCCATCCCACCCTCCCTACCTCCCCTCCCATTCATTTAACGTTCAGAATCTAAGATACATTAAACCCGTCAAACAATGTTGTCACTCAATAAAAATAAACAAGAAATTCCACTGAGTCAATTCTTTTCATTCCCTTCTCCTTCTGTCATTTTAGGTGGTAGATGTCCCCGGTAGGTTTTCTCTATTATGTTTCATGTATGGCTCCCATATTTGTTCAAATATTGTAATATTATTTCTTAAATTATAGGTTATTTTTTCTAATGGAATACATTTCTTCATTTCTATATACCATTGTTGTATTCTCAAGTTATCTTCTAATTTCCAGGCTGACATAATACATTTTTTTGCTACAGCTAGGGCTATCCTAACAAATCTTTTTTGTGCACCATCCAAATCAAGTCCAAATTCTTTGTTTTTTATGTTACTTCGGAGGAAGATCTCTGGGTTTTTTGGTATATTGCTTTTTGTGATTTTATTTAATAACTGGTTTAGATCTTCCCAAAATTTTTTCACTTTCTCACATGTCCAGATTGCATGAATTGTTGTTCCCATTTCCTTTTTACAGCGAAAACATCTGTCAGACACTGTTGGGTCCCATTTATTTAACTTTTGAGGTGTAATGTATAGCCTGTGTATCCAGTTATATTGTATCATACGTAACCTCGTATTTATTGTATTTCTCATAGTTCCTGAGCATAACTTCTCCCATGTTTCCTTCTTTATCTTTATGTTTAGATCTTGTTCCCATTTTTGTTTAGTTTGACCATTTGTTTCCTCATTCTCCTTTTCTTGTAGTTTAATATATGTTTGTTATAAATTTTTTGATTATCATTGTGTCTGTAATCACAAATTCAAAATTACTTCCCTCTGGTAACCTCAGACTGCTTCCCAGTTTGTCCTTCAAGTAGGATTTCAGTTGGTAGTATGCCAACACTGTACCTTGAGTTATATTATATTTATCCTTCATTTGTTCAAAGAATAATAATTTATTTCCTGAAAAGCAATTTTCTATTCTTTTAATCCCTTTTTTCTCCCATTCTCTAAAGGAAAGGTTATCTATTGTAAAAGGGATTAGCTGATTTTGTGTCAGTATTAGTTGTAGTAGTTGGTAATTTGTTTTATTCCTTTCTACATGAATCTTCTTCCAAATATTAAGCAGATGATGTAATACTGGAGAATTCCTACGTTGTACCAATTTTTCATCCCATTTATATAATATATGTTCGGGTATCTTCTCCCTTATTTTATCTAGTTCTAATCTAGTCCAATCTGGCTTTTCCCTTGTTTGATAAAAATCTGATAGGTATCTTAATTGTGCGGCTCTATAATAATTTTTAAAGTTTGGCAGTTGTAAGCCTCCTTGTTTATACCATTCTGTTAATTTATCTAGTGCTATTTTCGGTTTCCCCCCTTTCCATAAAAATTTCCTTATTATTTTCTTTAACTCCTTGAAGAATTTCTCTGTCAAGTGTACTGGCAATACCTGAAATAGGTATTGTATCCTTGGGAAAATGTTCATTTTAATACAGTTTACCCTTCCTATTAGTGTTAGTGGTAAGTCTTTCCAATGCTCTAAGTCGTCCTGTAATTTTTTCATTAGTGAATAATAATTGAGTTTATATAGATGGCCGAGGTTTTTATTTATTTGTATTCCTAGGTGTTGTATTGCTTGCATTTGCCATCTGAATGGTGATTCTTTCTTAAATTTTGAAAAATCTGCATTATTCATTGGCATTGCTTCACTTTCATTTGCGTTAATCTTGTATCCCGACACTTCTCCATATTCCTTCAATTTCTTATGTAATTCTTTTATTGATATTTCTGGTTCTGTTAAGTATACTATTACGTCATCTGCAAATAAACTGATTTTAAATTCCTTGTCTTTTATTTTTATCCCTTTTATTTTATTTTCTGTTCTTATCAGTTCTGCTAGTGGTTCTATGGCTAACGCGAACAATAACGGCGATAGTGGGCATCCCTGCCTTGTTGATCTGCTTAAGTTAAATTGCTTTGATATATATCCATTTACTGTCACTTTCGCCAATGGCCCCTTATATAATGCTTTAATCCAATTAATATATTTCTCTGGTAAACTGAATTTTTGTAGTACTTGAATAAATAATTCCATTCTACTCTGTCAAAGGCCTTCTCTGCGTCTAAAGCAACTGCTACTGTTGGAGCTTTATTTCCTTCTACTGCATGAATTAAGTTAATAAATTTACAAATATTGTCTGTTGTTCGTCTTTTTTTAATAAATCCAGTTTGGTCTAGATTTACTATTTTTGGTACATAGTCGGCTAATCTGTTGGCTAATAGTTTAGCTATTATCTTATCATCTATGTTAAGTAAAGATATTGGTCTATATGATGCTGGTGCGAGTGGATCTTTCCCTGTCTTTGGTATTACTGTAATTATTGCTCTTTTGCATGAATCTGGTAAGCTTTGTGTTTTATCAATCTGGTTGATTACCTCCAGAAGGGGAGGAATTAATAAATCTTTAAATGTTTTATAGAATTCTATTGGGAATCCATCCTCTCCTGTTGTTTTATTATTCGGTAGTTTTTTTATTATCTCTTGTATTTCTACTATTTCAAATGGTTCTGATAATTTATTTTGTTCCTCTATTTGTAATTTTGGTAGTTCAATTTTAGTTAAAAATTCATCTATTTTGGCTTCTTTCCCTTCGTTTTCAGTTTGGTATAATTGTTCGTAGAATTCTCTGAAGTTTTCATTAATCTCGAAATAAACAAAAATCTAGGCCAATTATATAAACTCAATTACAATCCACTAATGAAAAAATTACAGGACGATTTAGAGCATTGGAAAGATCTACCACTAACACTGATAGGAAGGATAAACTGTATTAAAATGAACATTTTTCCAAGGATACTCTACTTATTTCAGGCATTGCCAATACAACTGACAGAAAAATTCTTCAAAGAGTTAAAGAAAATAATAAGGAAATTTTTATGGAGAGGGGGGAAACCGAGGATAGCACTAGATAAATTAACAGAATGGTATAAACAAGGAGGCTTACAATTGCCAAACTTCAAAAATTATTATAGAGCCGCACAATTAAGATACCTATCAGATTTTTATCAAACAAGGGAAAAACCAGACTGGACGAGATTAGAATTAGATAAAATAGGGGAAAAGATACCTGAACACATATTATATAAATGGGACGAAAAATTGCTACAACATAGAACTTCTCCAGTATTACATCATCTCCTCAATATTTGGAAGAAGATTCATGTAGAAAGAAATAAAATAAATTATCAATTACCAAAACTAATATTGACGCAAAATAAGCTACTCCCTTTTACAATAGACAACCTTTCCTTTAGAAAATGGAAAAAAAAAGGGATTAAAAGAATAGAAAATTGTTTTTCAGGAAGTAGATTCTTATCCTTTGAACAAATGAGAGATAAGTACAATATAACTGGAGATACAGCGCTGGCATATTATCAACTGAGATCCTACTTGAAAGATAAATTAGGAAGCAATTTGAGTTTACCAGAGGGAAGTAACCTTGAATATGTGATTACAGATACAATGTTAATCAAAAGATTTATAACAAATATGTATATTAAACTGCAAGAAAAGGAGAATGAGGAAACAAATGGTAAAACTAAACAAAAATGGGAACAAGATTTAAATATAAAGATAAAAAAGGAAACATGGGAGAAATTATGTTCTGGAACGATGAGAAATACAATAAATACGAGGCTACGTATGATACAATATAATTGGTTTCACAGACTATACATTACACCGCAAAAGTTAAATAAATGGGACCCAACAGTATCTGACAGATGTTTTCGGTGTAAAAAAGAAATGGGAACAACAATTCATGCAATCTGGACATGTGAGAGAGTAGAAAAATTTTGGGATGATCTCAATCAGATATTAAATAAAATAACAGAAAAGTTTTCATTAATCTCCGTTGGATTATGTGATTTGTTTGTCTTTTTTCCTTGATGCCAATACCATTCTCTTAGTTTGTTCTGCCATGCTAGAATTTTGTGCGCTTTTTCTCCTAGTTCATAATATTTCTATTTTGTCTTCATTATATTCTTCTCCACCTTATATGTTTGTAGTGTTTCATATTTTATTTTTTTATCTGCCAATTCTCTTCTTTTAGTTGTATCTTCCTTCATTGCTAATTCTTTTTCTGTTTTTGTTATTTCTCTTTCCAACTTTCTGTTTCCCGATTGTAGCCCTTCTTCATCTTGGTTACATAACATTATTTGCCCTCTGATGAACGCTTTCATTGCGTCCCATAGTATAAACTTATCTTTCACTGATTCCGTATTTATTTCAAAGTACATTTTAATTTGTTGTTCAATGAATTCTCTAAAATCCTGCCTTTTAAGTAGCATGGGGTTTAATCTCCATCTATACATTCTTGGAGGGATGTCCTCTAACTCTATTGTCAATATCAGGTGTGAGTGGTCCGATAATATTCTAGCTTTATATTCTGTTTTTCTTACTCTATCTTGCATACGAGCTGATAACAGGAATAGGTCTATTCTTGAGTATGTTTTATGTCTACCCGAATAATATGAATATTCCTTTTCCTTTGGGTGTTGTTTCCTCCATATATCCAAAAGTTGCATTTCTTGCATCGATTTAATTATAAATTTGGTTACTTTGTTCTTTCTGTTAAATTTTTTCACAGTTTTATCCATGTTTGAATCCAAATTAAGGTTGAAATCCCCTCCTATTAGTATGATCCCTTGCGTGTCTGCTATCTTCAAAAAAATATCTTCCATAAATTTTTGATCTTCTTCGTTAGGTGAATATACATTGAGTAAATTCCAAAATTCCAAATATATCTGACATTTTATCATTACATATCTCCCTGCTGGATCTATTATTTCCTCTTCTATTTTAATTGGTACATTTTTACTGATTAATATAGCTACTCCTCTAGCTTTTGAATTATATGACGCTGCTGTTACATGTCCTACCCAATCTCTCTTTAATTTCTTGTGCTCCATTTCAGTTAAATGTGTTTCTTGCACGAATACTATATCAATTTTTTTCTTTTTTCAGTAAATTTAGCAGTTTCTTCCTTTTGATTTGGTTATGTATTCCGTTAATATTTAAAGTCATATAGTTCAACGTAGCCATTTCCTACTTTGTTTATCTTTCCTTTCCGTTTCCTCATCATCACCTTTCCTTCTTATCCATTTCTGCTTTATAAGACTACATTTCTAAAACATCAAACATTTCCCTTATTCTCCTATCTAAAATTTCTTTAACCCCACTATCCCCTCCCCTTCCTGAGTTGCCCTTTATCCCTTGTCGGGCAACCACATCTCCCCTCTCCATTTGGATTTGCAAATTCACTCGCAAGCGTCAACTGATTTCGCAGTGACCGTAACTCCTCCCCACCCAGCCCCCCCCAGAAAAGATTTCAATTTTCATATATGACAAAGGTCACTCTCTTAATTCCCTCCTTACTTCTTCTCTTCCCTTATTAATTCTTATCTATACTCTATATATTTTCCTTTAAATATGGATACACTCATGTACACACATACATATAGTTCGTGGTAACTTTTGCTCTCGTTACATGTCTTCATCTCTCTGTCTGTCTTGTAGTTGTAATTTTCGTGCTTCCTCCGGATCCAAGAATAGTCTGTTTTGCTGCTCTGGAATAACTATTTTAAGTACCGCTGGGTACTTTAGCATAAATTTATATCCTTTTTTCCATAGGATCGCTTTTGTGTATTAAACTCCTTTCTCTTCTTCAGGAGTTCAAAACTTATGTCTGAATAAAAAAAATTTTTTGACCTTTGTATTCCAGTGGCTTTTTGTCTTCTTCATTGCTTTCTCCAATATATTTTCTCTCGTTGTATATCTTAGGAATTTTACTAAAATGGATCTTGGTTTTTGTTGTGGCTGTGGTTTAGGGGCTAGTGTTCTATGTGCCCTTTCTATTTCCATTTTTTCCTGTAATTCTGGTCTTCCTAGGACCCCGGGGATCCAATCTTTTATAAATTCTCTCATATTCTCACCTTCTTCATCTTCCTTAAGGCCCACTATCTTTATATTATTTCTTCTATTATAAGTTTCCATTATATCTATCTTCTGAGCTAACAGCTCTTGTGTCTCTAACTTTTTTATTAGATTCTTCTAATTTCTTTTTTAAGTCATCTGCTTCCATTTCTACGGCTGTTTCTCGTTCTTCCACATTGTCCACTCTTTTTCCTATATCTGACATGACCATCTCTATACTATTCATTTTTTCTTCTGCACTTTTAATTCTTCTTTTTATTTCACTAAATTCTTGTAATTGCCATTCTTTTACTGATTCCATATATTCTTTAAAAAAAATATATCCATTGTCTTGCCTTTCCCTTCTTCTTCCATTTCTCTATGTTCTTCTTCTTCTTCCTCTGGGTTGGTCATCTGTTGTTTCCTTGTTTTCTTTTTACTCTCTTCTTTTTTGTTCTCGTTGTTTTCTATGTTCTCTTTCTGTTGTTGTGTTGTAGCTGTCATCCTCAGCTTTGGAGATCGACTCCTCAGCTGGTCCCCCCTCCCGTCAGTGTTTTTTTTTCATGCACGGTTGCGCACTTTTACTTGACTCCGCGAGCCATTTTTGTAGTCCCGAGCTAGGGTCTTCCACTGACCTGAGGGAGCGGGCTTCTCTCTCTGCGGCGGGCCTCCTCAGACAGGTAAGGCCTTCACCTTCTTCTTCCGACGTTCTTTTTTCTTCTCTTCTTCCCGTTGCTTTCAACTTTTCTTTCTTCGCTGCCATTTTCTTCCCACCTTTACTTTCACTTTGTTTTAATTTTTATGTTTGTGCCTTTGTGTTTTGTTAAAACTTTTCCGGAGAGGGCTGGAGTTCCCTGACCGGCCACTACTCCATTACGTGACTCCCCCCCACCCACATCCCACCTTAAGCAATCCCTTACGGATCACAGAGCACTAACGGGAGAGGGATTACTTAAAGTGGGATGTGAACTGAAAGAAAAAGGCTGATAACCACTAGTCTAGACATTTAACGATCCCTTGGATAGCCCCATCGACTACCGCCCCAGGGGTCAATATGGACCACTTTACCGACACCTGGTCCAGGTTAATCTTACGTTTTGGCCAAGTTTATCGATTTAAAAAAGCTTTAACCTGATAAGTATTCAGAAGTATTCTTCATATATTTTAGAGAAAGGTTCATTTTTTAAAATTCAAATTCTCAATGTGCTATTTGGACGCAAATTATTTTTGGGTTGGAGATGTTGGGGGGCTGGTAGTCATGGTGGGGAGCTGGCTGATGGAGGACCTCAGTTTTCTTCAGGCTGACTTCCAGGCCAAACATTTTGGCAGTTTCCGCAAAGCAGGACGTCAAGCGCTGAAGAGCTGGCTCTGAATGGGCAACTAAAGCGGCATCGTCTGCAAAGAGTAGTTCACGGACAAGTTTCTCTTGTGTCTTGGTGTGAGCTTGCAGGCGCCTCAGATTGAAGAGACTGCCATCCGTGCGGTACCGAATGTAAACAGCGTCTTCATTGTTGGGGTCTTTCATGGCTTGGTTCAGCATCATGCTGAAGAAGATTGAAAAGAGGGTTGGTGCGAGAACACAGCCTTGCTTCACGCCATTGTTAATGGAGAAGGGTTCAGAGAGCTCATTGCTGTATCTGACCCGACCTTGTTGGTTTTCGTGCAGTTGGATAATCATGTTGAGGAACTTTGGGGGACATCCGATGCGCTCTAGTATTTGCCAAAGCCCTTTCCTGCTCACGGTGTCGAAGGCTTTGGTGAGGTCAACAAAGGTGATGTAGAGTCCTTTGTTTTGTTCTCTGCACTTTTCTTGGAGCTGTCTGAGGGCAAAGACCATGTCAGTAGTTCCTCTGTTTGCGCGAAAGCCGCACTGTGATTCTGGGAGAATATTCTCGGCGACACTAGGTATTATTCTATTTAGTAGAATCCTAGCGAAGATTTTGCCTGCAATGGAGAGCAACGTGATTCCCCTGTAGTTTGAGCAGTCTGATTTCTCGCCTTTGTTTTTGTACAGGGTGATGATGGTGGCATCACGAAGATCCTGAGGCAGTTTACCTTGGTCCCAACAAAGCTTGAAAACTCAAAACGGTCAACCAGTTTACCTATCTTGGCTGCACCATTTCATCAGATGCAAGGATCGACAATGAGATAGACAACAGACTCGCCAAGGCAAATAGCGCCTTTGGAAGACTACACAAAAGAGTCTGGAAAAACAACCAACTGAAAAACCTCACAAAGATAAACGTATACAGAGCCGTTGTCATACCCACACTCCTGTTCGGCTCCGAATCATGGGTCCTCTACCGGCACCACCTACGGCTCCTAGAACGCTTCCACCAGCGTTGTCTCCGCTCCATCCTCAACATCCATTGGAGCGCTTACATCCCTAACGTCGAAGTACTCGAGATGGCAGAGGTCGACAGCATCGAGTCCACGCTGCTGAAGATCCAGCTGCGCTGGATGGGTCACGTCTCCAGAATGGAGGACCATCGCCTTCCCAAGATCGTGTTATATGGCGAGCTCTCCACTGGCCACCGTGACAGAGGTGCACCAAAGAAAAGGTACAAGGACTGCCTAAAGAAATCTCTTGGTGCCTGCCACATTGACCACCGCCAGTGGGCTGATAACGCCTCAAACCGTGCATCTTGGCGCCTCACAGTTTGGCGGGCAGCAACCTCCTTTGAAGAAGACCGCAGAACCCACCTCACTGACAAAAGGCAAAGGAGGAAAAACCCAACACCCAACCCCAACCAACCAATTTTCCCCTGCAACCGCTGCAATCGTGTCTGCCTGTCCCGCATCGGACTTGTCAGCCACAAACGAGCCTGCAGCTGACGTGGACTTTTTACCCCCTCCATAAATCTTCATCCGTGAAGCCAAGCCAAAGAATTTTTGGGTTAATCATTAAACGTAAAACTCCCAATGGATCTATTATTATTCTTATTGGGGAATATTAAAAATGGTTAGTCTAAAATTAACTATGCACCAAATTGAATGTTTACAATTAGTTTTAATTTTTAGGAAATATATAGCAGTTACTGGGAAATCGGACATGGATCTAGATGGCAAACTGAACTGCTCTTGTAAAATATAACTTGGTTTATGTAATACATATAATCTTATAAATATGGAGAGCATTTTTGGTTCGAAGATTTCGAGGCTCGTCCTGCTGGTGATTTTCGGCTTCCACAATGGCCGGCTTGAATGCACGTATTTTTGATCATCTCATTCTCTTCCTTTCATTTGGGAGGAAGGAGGCAGTGGGGTCACTGGGAAAGGATGGGTCGGAGGTGGGATCAGTGTGGGGACTGATACAGGGCTGTGGGGAGAGTGGGGCAGTGGGATCAGTTTGGGGACTGATACAGGGCTGTGGGGAGAGTGGGGCAGTGGGATCAGTATGGGGACTGATACAGGGCTGTGGGGAGAGTGGGGCAGTGGGATCAGCATGGGGACATTCAGGCTGTGGGGAGAGAGCGGTGCAGTGGGATCAGTGTGGGGACTGATACAGGGCTGTGGGGTGAGGAGGGGGATGGGAAATGGTAGGGGTTGGGGGTCACTCTACCCAGGATTTCCCCCCTCCCCACCCCACCAGGGTCATCCCTCTGCTCATTGGGGTCACACCTCCTACCATTCCCCCACCCCCTCCCATTCCAGTCCAGCTGAAATGAAACACCAAAAGACAGCTTCACTGTAAGAGGTTTTATTCACTGAGAGAGTGTTTCAGAACAGTACGATGTCACTGTCCGCCTGGCCCAGATCCCTACCCTCTGCGGCCAGGGGTGGGAGGGTTGGGCTTCATTTCCCAGTGGCCCTCGGAGAGCGAGCGCTGGCGATGACCTTCAGGAACAACACTTCTGCTGCTTCTGACGTGGATGTTTGTGTGTTGCCAGACAAAAGACTAGAATGGTAAACTCGCAGATGTCCAGCTTATTGTTTTTATCTTTATCGATGATAACACTGGCAATTTCATCGTATTCTTTGTCCTTTGAAAGAAAAGGGATAATTCTGTAATTCATTCTGTCTCTCTTCATCTCACCATTTCTTCATCTGACATTTGGCCCATCAACTCCCATGCTAACCCATGAGGCCAACCCACCTAACACTCGCTTTTCACCCCCATCCCCGACACCCTCTCCCCCCTACCCCTGTCTCTCTCCCTCCCTCTCTCCCCGTGTGTGACTCTCTCACTCATCGAACTCACCGAGTACACGCTGAGCTCTTGTTTTAAAATTGATTTCAACTCGTCCAACTCCAGGCTGTCCTTGTCGCCGCCCTTCTCAGCATATTTTTTAAAAATGCTTTCAATTTCATTCATCGCTTTTTCCAGGGGCTTCATCTTGGAACCTAAATGAAATTCAGCCCGATCCCCACAAGGGGAATTTCGTGAGACTTTTTAATGGTAGAACATTCCGATACGGTGCAGGCCCTTCGGCCCACAATGTGGTGCTGACCGATATAAACCTTCCCTCCCTCCCACCCACAACACTCTTATTTTTCATTCAGGTATGGGCTTGTCTGAATTTTTAAAATGTCCCCATTGTCTCTCCACCTCCCGTATTATCTGGTGACCTTCTCCTCTCGTCCACACATCCAGTACACACCATTCATCCCTGCTGTCCCCTATCTCTCCCTCACTCTTTCCATCTCTATGGTGATACTAGACTGGCCACACTCCTACCAGCTCTCCTGCAGGAGGGGATCACTGTACCTGCAGGGTAGACATCGTGGGAGGCTGGTCCCATCTGTCCAGTCAATCACCGGCCCGTATAAAGACCTGTGCCGGCTCCTTTGGGAGCGAATCGGACACGTGGAGCCAGGAAGCGACAGAAGGTACGTGTTGAAGCAGATTAAAGCCTGTTTGAACTTTGTGCCTGAATCCTTTGCCCAGTCAATCTCACATTCCCTCACTCACATCGAGCCTCTATCTCTCTCTCATTCTCTCACACACTCTACCCGCTCTCTCTCCCTCCCTCCCACACTCACTCACTCACTCACTCACCTGGTCTCCGCTGCTGCTGCTCTGATCAGGAGGTGAGATGCTGGGTGCCACAGGTGTGGACGCCCTTCCCCTTATACCCCCACAAGCCGTCCCCCTCCCTCCATCTCGCTGGGTGTGGACCTGTCGCCATTGGCCAAACCATCATACACCCAACAAACATAAGGTGATATTTCATTTCAATTGGAATTCATCTGGAAGCCGGCCAAGCACCTGAACGGGAGACGCCTTTTACTGTCCGCCCACTAAATTTTGATCTCTGATTCATGCCCACCGCCCGCCTACAGCCCAGATCCCCAAGGACCCCGCTCCATAACACCTCGCCCCCCCCCCCCCCCAACCTCACATTCACTCCTTTTTTGTTCCGCGATCTACGGGACAGATCGCAGAGGAGCTTCGAAAGGGGAGCTGGGTTCCAGGGAAAGGGGAAGCAGGTCGGGGCTTCGTTGCCTGGAGCGGGCGAGTTGGCGGTGGTTTATAAAAGGCCGAGGATGTGCAGATCGGCTTTTCCCACTGAGCTCGGGCGGGACAAGATCCACGGATTTGGGGGGGGGGGGGGGGAGGGAGGGAAAGGCTTTGGAGGAGGCTACTTCACGCAGAGAGCCGGAGGGGACGGTGTGGAAAGAAGTGAGTGGTGAATGTGGGCTCCATATGAAGACTTAAAGGATTTGGGCAGGGACACGGATGAGAGGGGTCTGGAGGGCGATGGGCTGAGCGCAGGCAACAGAAAAATGGCTCGACACCGAATAGATGGGCCAAAGGGCCTGTCTGTGTGCAGTAATGTTCTATGGATCTATAGACCACGGTCCACACGAATACACAGCACATCATCCCATCCATGCACCAGCACAAAACTTAAAATATAAACAGATAAATATTTAGGGCTGATAGGGTTGTTTGGGGCGGTGAGATCAGTGTGGAGGTGGTCTGGGTTAATAAGGGAGGGTTTAAGGGGAGGCCGTGTTGTGGTGGTCTCGGTTAAAGTGGGAAGGTTTAAGGTGGGGTGGCAGTGTTGAGGTGGTCTGGGTTCGATGAATTTGCTGCTGGGATGTAATTCCAAGCCTTGCTCCAGTTGGATTCAGTTTGAGGTATTTATCAAACCCACACTGACTGGTCCAACCTGCCCAACATCGAACCACCGTTGATTTACATTCCTTTGGTTATGGGACATAATTGAAGTTTGGGTGGGGACAGGTTGTCGTCAGGACAACTCGCCAACAGAGATCCCCACCCAACGTGCCACCTCCCCCTGAACTCCCTGCACCCGCTGGCAGCCCCTCACTGCACCCCTGGGCGTGCTTTCTACTGCAGAAATTGTCGTCTTTCTGTAGGTCTGAGCGTTTCTGGCGTGGGTTATCACACAGACTCGCTCTCACAGACACACATTGAAGGCCGCAAATCACAACCAGGTCCATCGCGGGCTCCGACACCATAACCCTGGTCCTAACCCCTTCCCTTCGGGCAGAAGGTACGGTTTCCTGAAGACCAGCCCGTCAGGGAACGGTTCCGTCCCAGCCGCCGTCAGGCTCTCGTCCTCGTGAACACCAACCACAAAGTGCTTCGAGGGGCTCGTCACGGGGCAACCCCAGGTTCCTACTTCCCCCTCCCCCCCCCCCACACTGGAACCCCCACCCCCCCCCCCCAACTGCCCTCCACCGACCCCTCGCCCACCTGGAAAACAAGGACTCGTCCGTTCAAATGCCCGTTTATTGACCAGCAATGATCAGACCTCAGTACCTGATGAGGAAGGTGAACCTACCAGGTCGAAACACCCCACCCCCCTCATCTGGATCCTCGACTTCCTGTCGGGGAGACCTCAGGGCGACCATGGGAAGGGGTGTTCGCTGACTACCGTGGGCTGATCAGTGAGAACGAGGAGGCAGGACGTTAGCGGACCGCACGGTGCGGAGCCAATAACCCGTATCTGAAATAAGGCGAAAGAGTTGGTTGTCGACTTCAAGAGGGTCCGGGGTGGGGGGCCGGCGCCCTGCTCTGACCATCCACGCCTCGACCGTTGAGATACAAAGGTATCGAGTTCCTCGGACTGCCCTCGGCGGAGAATCTCACCGGCTCCGCGGCCAAGTCACTCTACTTCCCGCGAGTGCTGAGGGAAGTCCATCTCCCACCTCCGCCCCCCACCTCCTCACTCCATTCTGCAGAGGAGGTATCGAGGGCTTCCTGGGCAACTGCATCACCCCCCGGTACCTCCTCGGACCCTGCAGGGGACGGTGAAGTCGGCGGAAAGGACCGATGACGGGGATAGGCGACCCTTGATGTGGGCGAAGGGCAGTCAACCTCCGCACGTCCCGTCCCCCCACCACCCCTTCACGTCAACTGCTCTCCCCCTGCCAATCGGGTACAAGGTACTCAGGGGGGTCCCCCACGTCCAGATTGGGCAAGAATTTTGCCCCCCACCCGCTCCACACAACCAGGCTCCTGAACTCCCAGACCATTTGGGGATTGGGCCCCGTGTACGTCTTCATATTTGAATGTCTTCGATAAATCTGCCCCGTGGTCCTGGAGAAACGCGATCTCGTTTCTACCGTGCAACCAGAGTGTGAACGATGCGGCTCAACCTCGTTCACTGATCAGGGACGGCTCCCACATCACAATACGACTCCCGTAAACTCCTTTCATCGATTGGAGGTCGATACGGAGGCTCGTCTCAACCACCGAGAGGATGACTGGGGCCTCCCTCCCCTGTACAATGTAGACCTACAGCGCGGTAACAGGCCATTCCGCCCCGCGAGCCCGTGTTGCCGAAATTTCATCCCATTGACTTACACCCCCCCCTCCCCCGGTCGTTTCGAACGGTGGGAGGAAACCAGAGCCGCGGGAAAAAAACCCACTGAGACACAGGGAGAACGTGCAAACTCCTTACAGACAGTGCGGGATTGGAACCCCGGTCCCGATCGCTGGCGCTGTCGAGGCGTTACCCCAGTCACTACGTCAACTGGGCTGTATTCACCGGGATCGGTCCTTGATCGAGGCTCAGATAATCGTCGAGGGTCCTTTCCAACCAGCGCACAGGATCTGTGACTCGGCCATCAGGAAGGTGGTCCGGGAGTCAGGCTGGTGTTCAGGGCCCCGTGGGCTGCGGGGCTCCCTGTAACCGGGTAAATCAGCCCCAAATGTTTTAAGTTTTGTGCTGGTTCATGGATGGGATGATGTGCTGTGTTTTCTTGTGCACCGGGGGGCTATAGAACCATAGAACATTTCTGAACACAGACAGGCCCTTTGGCCCATCTAGTCTGTGTCGAGCCATTTTTCTGCCTTGTCCCGCTGGCCTGCGCCCTGCCCATCGCCCTCCAGACCCCTCCCATCCACGTCCCTGGCCAAATCCTTCTTTAAGTCTTCATATGGAGCCCACATTCACCACTCACTTCTTTCCACATCCCCCCCCCCCCCCCTGCGTGAAGAAGCCTCCTCCAAATCCTTTTCCCCCTAAACCCGTGGATCTTGTCCCGCCCGAGCTCAGTGGGAAAAGTCGATCTGCACATCCTCGGCCTTTTGTAAACCACCGCCAACTCGCCCCTTGTTCTTCTCCGCTCCAGGCAACGAAGCCCCGACCTGCTTCCCCTTTCCCTGGAACCCAGCTCCCCTTTCGAAGCTCCTCTGCGATCTGTCCCGTAGATCGCGGAACAAAAAAGGAGTGAATGTGAGGTTGGGGGGGGGGGGGGTGTTATGGAGCGGGGTCCTTGGGGATCTGGGCTGTAGGCGGGCGGTGGGCATGAATCAGAGATCAAAATTTAGTGGGCGGACAGTAAAAGGCGTCTCCCGTTCAGGTGCTTGGCCGGCTTCCAGATGAATTCCAATTGAAATGAAATATCACCTTATGTTTGTTGGGTGTATGATGGTTTGGCCAATGGCGACAGGTCCACACCCAGCGAGATGGAGGGAGGGGGACGGCTTGTGGGGGTATAAGGGGAAGGGCGTCCACACCTGTGTCACCCAGCATCTCACCTCCTGATCAGAGCAGCAGCAGCAGCGGAGACCAGGTGAGTGAGTGAGTGAGTGAGTGAGTGAGTGTGGGAGGGAGGGAGAGAGAGAGAGAGTAGGGAGTGAGTGAGAGAGAGAGAAGGGGAGTTAAGCAGTTGAGAGTGTGTGAGAGTATAAGAGAGAGATGGAGGCGCGATATGAGAGCGACTGGGCAAAGAATTCAGGCACAAAGTTCAAACAGGCTTTAATCTGCTTCAACACGTACCTTCTGTCGCTTCCTGGCTCCACGTGCCCGATTCGCTCCCAAAGGGGCCGGCACAGGTCTTTATACGGGCCGGTGATTGATTGTGGGCGGGTGGGACCAGCCTCCCACGTTGTCTACCCTGCAGGTACAGTGATTGCCTCCTGCAGTGGAGTTGGTAGGAGTGTGGCCAGTCTAGTATCACCACAGAGATGGAAAGAGTGAGGGACAGATAGGAGACAGCAGGGATGAATGGTGTGTACTGGATGTGTGGATGAGAGAAGGTCACCAGATAATACGGGAGGTGGAGAGACAATGGGGACATTTTAAAAACTCAGACAAGTTCATAACTGCATGAAAAATAGTGGGTTGTGGGTGGGAAGAAGGAAAGGTTTATATCGGTCAGCACCACATTGTGGGCCGAAGGGCCTGCACCGTATCGGAATGTTCTACCATTAAAAAGTCTCACGAAATTCCCCTTGTGGGGATCGGGCTGAATTTCATTTAGGTTCCAAGATGAAGCCCCTGGAAAAAGCGGTGATGGAAATTGAAAGCATTTTTAAAAAATATGCTGAGAAGGGCGGCGACAAGGACAGCCTGGAGTTGGACGAGTTGAAATCAATTTTAAAACAAGAGCTCAGCGTGTACTCGGTGAGTTCAATGAGTGAGAGAGTCACACACGGGGAGAGAGAGAGAGAGAGGTGGGGGAGGGAGAGAGAGAGAGAGAGAGGTGGGGGAGGGAGAGAGAAGGGGAGAGAGTAATAGAGAGGGGAAGGGAATGTCGGTTAGAGGGTTTTGGGGGTATCAATGGGGGTGAAAAGCGAGTTGTAGATGGGTTGGCCTCATGGGTTAGCATGGGAGTTGATGGGCCAAATGTCAGATGAAGAAACGGTGAGATGAAGAGACAGAATGGATTACAGAATTATCCCTTTTCTTTCAAAGGACAAAGAATTCGATGAAATTGCCAGTATTATCATCGATATTGATCGTGACAATAAGCTGGACATCTGCGAGTTTGTCCCAATAGTCCTTTGTCTGGCAACACACAAACATCCACGTCAGAAGCAGCAGAAGTGTTGTTCCTGAAGGTCATCGCCAGCGCTCGCTCTCCGAGGGCCACGGGGAAATGGTGCCCAACCCTCCCACCCCTGGCAGCAGAGGGTAGGGGCCAGACGGATAGTGACATCGCACTGCTCTGAAACACTCGCTCAGTGAATAAAACCTCTGTGAAGCAGTCTGCTGGTGTCTGGTGTTTCATTTCAGCTGGACTGGAGGGGGTGGGGGGGTGAGGAGTGGGGGTGGGGGGGGTGAGGAGTGGGGGTGGGGGGGGTGAGGAGTGGGGGTGGGGGGGTGAGGAGAGGGGGTGGGGGGGGTGAGGAGAGGGGGTGGGGGGGGTGAGGAGTGGGGGTGGGGGGGGTGAGGAGTGGGGGTGGGGGGGGTGAGGAGTGGGGGTGGGGGGGTGAGGAGTGGGGGTGGGGGGGTGAGGAGTGGGGGTGGGGGGTGAGGTGTGGGAGTGGGGTGAGGAGTGGGGGTGGGGGGGTGAGGAGTGGGGGTGGGGGGGTGAGGAGTGGGGGTGGGTGGTAGGAGGCGTGACCCCGATGGGCAGGGGGATGACCATGGTGGGGAGGGGGGCAATCATTTACCATCCGGGGGAGACTGACCCCCAACACCTCCCCCTTCTCGCCCCACAGCCCTGTATCAGTCTCCACACTGATCCCACTCTCTCCCCACAGCCCTGTATGTCCCCACACTGATCGCACTGCCCCGCTCTCTCCCCCACTGATCCCATGGCCCCTCTCCCCACAGCCCTGTATCAGTCCCCACACTGATGCCATTGCTGGGACTGATACAGAATTGTGGGGTGAGCGGGGCAGTGTGATCAATGTGGGGACTGTTACAGTGCTGGGGTGAGAGAGTAGGGTAGAACATACACAACTTGTCCCCCTCTTCAGCGCATTTGTATGAAGAGGGAATAAAGAGAGTGGATCGCAAACTGAGATTACCTGGGGTATATCTGGAACAGCAAACACTTTTTCCAATTTTTTTTAATTCTGATCTTCTCAATCTACTTTTACAGCATTCAATGAGTGAAGAAATCCCATTTTCAATAAAATTCTTTAAAAAAACATTTCGACATACAAAGCATATATGTGTGTGTGTGTGTGTCTGGTTTACGTATGTATATAGTCTATGTGTGTATTTGTGTGTGGTTTGTGTATTTGGTCTGTGTGTGTCTGGTTTGTGTATTTTGCTTGTGTGTGTATTTAGTCTGTGTCTGGTTTGTGTATGTGTATTTAGTCTGTGTCTGCGTCTGGTTTGTGTGCACACGCAGTGAAATAACTGGTCTCTTGGTAGTTAAACAGTGTTGGGGGGGGGCATTGTTTCTGGCTTTTGCCACCACCTCCCATCGTTTGGAACCAGCCTCTTTAATACACTCAGCTACGACTGCCCCCACCCCACGTTAGCAAAGGTGTGGTCCCAGGAGAGACCCTATCACTCACCCACTGGACTCCCTCCCTCAACCCACTCCCTATGTTCCTTACCCACCCCCCCCCCCACCACCACCCCTCTCCCTCCCGTCTGACTCCATGCGAGCTGCCTTTAATTCATCACCGCCTCACTCTTTGGTTTAAAAACAAAAAAAAAATCAGAATCTAATCCAGAATGCAAACGAGGATGTGCTACCTCCTCACTAGCGATTAGCTATGTAAACGGTCACACTGCAGTTCTAGCCTCCCACCAGTAGGGGGCACTGTGGCAAGGCTGGGACACAGCCAGAGCTGCCCCACTTATAAATAAGGGTGGGATGGGGGTGGAAGATGAAGGTTGGAGAGCATTGGAGGTTATCCCTGATGTGAATTCAGGAGTCAGGGGAAGGGGCTAAAGTCAGACGTGGTACTCCTCTCGAGTCACCACAGCCCCTTGCAGGGGGATTTCTTGACTTGATTCCTTGCCCCCAAGCCCCAATCTCTGTCCAGAGAGCAGGAAGGGGTGGGGGAAGAGGGAGTGTCTTGGATCAGGGCTGGTGGTGCCTGGAACTGCCTTGGGGTTCAGGTTGGATGCAGAGACTTGCAGGGAGCCTGATATGAACATGATTCCTGTTAAATAATTTCCCTGGCTTTGTAATCTCCAGTGTTGAACGAGCTCCCAGCTTGGTAACACTCCACACAGATCAGGGGATTGGAGAAGGGGTGGGTGGGGGAAATTGATGCAAGAGAAAACTCTCCTCCCCCCAGCCGGGGAAGGCCAGGGGTCAGAGTTCAGTAATATTCATCGTCGTCATCCTCCTCTGCGGCAGGGTTCAAGGTCAACTGGGGCTGAGAGGTGGGCTCTTCGTCTCCCGAAGCTGGCGGGTCGGGGTCAGAGACAGCGTCTTCTGGAAACTTCTGCAGCTGCTCGGCACCTAGGGAGGGAGGGAGGGGGAAATCAGATGGGTCACCCTGGACCTTGCAGGCGAGCAGCCCTCGATCTTTCCACCACCCCCCCCCCACCACCAATCACACGCACTCAGGCACACACACATACTGTGATAGTACAGATTCTATCACCAATGTGTATATGTACATACGTACAGATGGTGGTGTAGGATGACTGTGATTGGCTGAGAGTGTAGCCACACCTACTGGCAGGACTTAAAAGATTGCTCCTAGCCAGACCAGGTCATTCTGGACTGGTCAACCTACTTGTGATATGCTCCAGTCTTTTAGTTAATAAAAGACTTGGTTTAGATCAACAAGTCTTTGGTTCTTTTGATGCGCTCCACCTACTGGCAGGTCTTAAAGGATTGCTCCTAGCCAGACCAGGTCATTCTGGACTGGTCGACCTACTTGTGATATGCTCCAGTCTTTTAGTTAATAAAAACCTTGGTTTGGTTCACAAGTCTTTGGTTCTTAAGACGCACATTACACATACATAATCACACACACACATTTAAACACACAGACATATATAGTCATACACAGAGAATTGGCTACTGCTCTGCACCTCCACTGACCATGAGGGGGCTGTGTGGAAGGACAACCTGGCTGACACAGGCAGACCCCGCCCACCCCAATTCCACACCCACGCTGTTCCGGACAGCGAGGGTCCCCAAGGACCGGGGTGACCCCCCCCTGCAGATTGGGACCGTCCGCGGACACCACAAACCCTCCTTCCCGCCAACCTCATGTACCTGCAGCCTCCTCGCCCGACGAGGTGGAGGGACTCTCGCTCCCCCCTTCCTCCTCCTCCTCCGGGACGTCCTCCTCCGTCTGCTGCCCGACCCTCGGGGCCAGCCTCCTTTCCAGGCCCTCGCCCACCTCCTGGGGCGTGCAGGGCTCCTCAGGGGGGTCCGACCAGAGTCCCAGGCACAACTCGTCGGCGCTTTTCCGGCGCTGCGCAGCAGGCAGAGGCTGCAGGGGATAGACAAATGCACCAGGTGGCTTTATAGACCTCTGGACAGGCTGAGGAAAGCAGGCCTCGTTTTTCTGCAGATTTGGGGGGCGGGAGAAGTTTATTCTCAATTTGACACAGTGAGGTCATGGACATTTTTGGGGCTTCTCCTCCCCCCCCCCCGAGAAGCAGTGATGAGCACGGATCCTGAGGTCCACTGGCCCGGGATCCGATCCCCCATTGGCAGCCGTCCAGATTTGAGGTGCTTGTTCCCAAGGCCTCAGTGGACAGGACTGAGGTCTATAAAACCACGAGGGTCATTTATAGTTTCTCAGAGCTCGAGAAACTTTAGAAAGGAGATTGATCAGGGTGTTGCCTGGATTGGAGAATGTGTCTCACGAAGCAAGGTTGACAAGGGCTGGGAATTTTTCCCTATGGAGCGACGAAGGATGAGGCTGACTTGAGAGAGGGTTACAAGATTCTGAGGAGCAAAGTTGGGGGAGTCGGGCAGGACAGCACAATTCTGGTTTGAGTCTAACCGTTCGACCACACTTGCACTCAGGATCTGGCGACCTCATTTCAGAAAGGATGCACCAATTAGTCCCTGACTTAAATCATAATTGGGACTGCTTGCATCTCGGAATTGTGGCCGCACACCAAAGCCTGACAGCAGGCGTTTGAAGTCAAATAGATTCACCGATAACAATGCGAAGTTTCCGGAATTTGCTGATTGACCTTGGGCGAACCTTTCCATGTTTCGGGTCCAGGCTCACCTCGTTAATCGGCGTCCCGGGGCTGGGCGTGGCCACCTCGATTCTGCACGCACACAGGAATAAAGTTGGCCGTGCTCAGCCTCCCCCCCCCCCAGGACGCCGACTGACAAGGTAGGTGCACACATTTTGCTTCTTATGTGCCCTGTACCCTTGTTATAGTTTGTAAAATGCAGCATAATCTGTGTTAATTTTATATTTTTTTTTAAAAAGTTTTTGGTTGTATGTGTGAATGGATGGATGCAAGTCACATACGTTGCAAGTTGGGGAGGACCTGTGGATGCTTTGGAGAGAGCACAGAGTTTTACCAGGATTGGAGATCGTCTCATGAAGCAAAATTGACAGAGCTGGGGCCTTTTTCTCTTCGGTGCGACGAGGGGCGACTCCGTAGAGGTGTCCAAGACCATGAGGGGGCTTAGATTGAGGTTAAGTCTTGGGTTAAGGGTGATAGGGGAGAAGCTCAGGGGGAACGACTTCACACAGAGAGCAGTGATACAAGCAGAAGTGGTGAATGCAGGGCTGAATTTTAAGATTTCGGAAGAATTTGGACAGGAGGGATATAGACTGGGGGCAGGTCAGGGGGACAAGCCAGAATAATAGTTTGTCACAAACCGGATGAGTGCAGGACCTGTTTCTCTGGTTCGAGTGTCGGCCAGACCTTTTTCAAGGGGTGATAGAGAGGACATCTGATTAAGGTGAGGGGAGGGAAGTTTAGGGGAGATTTCTTTTTTGAAAAAACAGAGTGGTGGGTACCTGGAAAGGTACTTCCGGGGGTGGTGACGGAGGCGGCTACATTTAAAAACACCTCCGGCAGGCAGGTAGATGTGAGAAACATTGAGGGTTATGGGCGTGAGGGAGGGGAGGGTGAGGCTGGCACTGTTCTCTGAGATTGATGAAGGTGGGCGGGGTTTACAAGGGGCACAGCCTGGGTGTGGGGCAATGTGGGAGGGGGTGCATCTGGCTCTTCCCCTCCCCATCCGAGACTCCATCCAGTATGTCATTGAAACCAGGCCGGAGGGCAAGGGGCTCTGGTTCCCACCCAACGCCCGCTTTTGGGAGCTGACAAGGGTTCTGCCTCGTAAAAGAGCCCTGGCAAAGCCTCAGGCGCCTACGAGTGGATCTCGGATCCTAATGGGTAGGTGGGGAAAGATCAGAGTAGCGAGAAGGTCCTGCCTTGCCTCCATACAGCTGTTGGCCCGCTTAATCTGTACCAATTCCACCCCCCCTCCCCACTTTCCAGGAACAATCTTGGCAAGCCAGGATGCCTCCCCACAGCTCTGGTCCCAAAACCTCGCCCACTCACGGCGGACATGTCACGGGGGAAGGATTCCTCCCCATCCACCCCCTCATCATTCAGTTTGCTTCTGCCAGGTTCCATCCTCCCCCCTCCCCACCCTTTGCTCCGAGCAACAGATATAGTCTCTCCCCATACCTGTCCCAGGGAATCCCCTCCACTCCAGGAGCAACAGACCCAGCCTCTCCCTGCAACTGTCCTAAGGAATTGGGACCAGACTGGGGTGGGGCAAAGGGGCCTCACCTGAGCCGTGCTGGTGTTGAGGCAGGAAATCGGCCCGGCGGGCAAGCTGAACTGTCTGGAGTGGACCTTCCTCTTGGGCCTCAAGACAGCCGCGGGGCAGGCCTCCATGCCAGGACCCGCCGGGGGCCTGGCGTCCCGCTCGCTCTCCAGGAGCTCCCTCCGCTTCTCCGAGTCCCTGAGCCTGGCCTCCAGGGCCCGGAGCTCCTCCGCGCGCTCCTCACAGGTGCGCCGGCTCCTCTGGAACTCAACCTGCAGCAGGCCATGCTGCCGCCTGAGGCCCGCCAGCTCCTCGCTCTCCTTCTCCAGTCCCCGCAGCCTCTCGAGCTCTGGCTGGGGGCTCTCCTTGGCTCCTGGCCGGGACGCCCTCTGATTCAGCTCCGACAGCTGCTGCCTCTGTTCCTCCAGCACTGTGTCCTGCTTCACCGCCACTGCCTGCTGGGTCAGGGAGAGCGTGGGAGGTCCCAGAAGGGAAAAGGTCATTGACCCCACCACCCCTCCCCTCCCTCCGGTATTACTGAACAACTGTTGGCCCGCTTAATCTGTACCGATTCCACCCCCCCCACTTTGCAGGAACAATCTCGGCAAGCCAGGATGCCTCCCCACAGCTCTGGTCCCAAAACCTCGCCCACTCACGGCGGACAGGTAACGGGGGAAGGATTCCTCCCCATCCACCCCCTCATCATTCTGTTTGCCTCTGCCAGGTTCCATCCTCCCTCCCCCCCCCTCTACCTTTTGCTCCAAGAGCAACAGATATAGTCTCTCCCCATACCTGTCCCAGGGAATCCAGGGGCAACAGAGTCAGCCTCTCCCTGTAACTGTCCTGGGGAATCTCCTTAACTCCAAGGGGTACAGACCCAGCCTCTCACCATATCTGCCCCACGGAATCCCCTCCACTTCAGGGGCAACAGAACCAGCCTCTCACCGTACTTAAACCCTAACCTTCTCTCCTACTGACTACATAAAAAATGTTACATGAGGTGGAAAGAAAACAAGGCTCCTAAGTGCTCCAAATCTAACTTCCCGCCTCCCCGGGGGGGGAGGGGGGGGCGCACATTTCAATGTCGTCCCCTCCTTGTTCTGCACACTTACCACCTTCTGCGTGAAACCATTGCCCCCTCAGCCCCCTTTTAAATCTTTCCCCTCTCACCTTTTGTTCTCCTGACCCTGGGGGAAGGTGGGGGGGGGGGGGGGGGGCGGGGTGAAAAGAGACTGTGAGCTTCCACCTTATCGACGCCGCACTTGATTTTATGGACATCAATACGGAGCCCCTTCATCCTCTGATGGCCCAGGCAAAACAGACAAGAGGGCTTGTCTACTGAGACTAAATGGGTGGAACTGAGGAATAGGAAGGTATGACTACGTTAATGGGGTTGTATTGTAGACCACCCAATTGTCAGTGGGAATTTGTGGAGCAAATCTGCAGAGGGATAGCAGACAGCCGCAGGAAACCTATTGAAATTCATTTTTTAAAAATTAAATTTTGACACACAGCATGGTAACAGGCCCTTTCAGTCCACGCTGCCCAGTTACACTCAATTGACCTACAGTCCCCACCCATGTTGTCGAAGGGTGGGAGGAAACCGTAGCACTAAGAGGAAACCCATGCAGACACGGGGAGAACGTACAAGCTCCTTACAGAGAGACTGGGATTCGAACCCCTCCCTCCCCGATCGCTGGCGCTGTGACATCGTTGCCCCTTGAGGAGGTGACAAGCAGGCTGGATAAGGGAGATGACGAGGTGACAAGATGCTGCACCTACTTAATGATATTATGAGCCATGGTTACGACCCTGCGTGGGTAGAGCGCTGACCGATTGGCAGGAAGCAAAGAATTAGAGTGCAAGGATCCTATTGCGATCGGTTGCTAGTGGCGTTCCACAGGGGTCGGTGTTGGGGCCACCTCTTGTAATGTATATCTTAATGATTTGGATTCTGGAATGAATGGCTCTGTGGCCAAGTTTGGAGGAGATAACGGAGCTCGGTGGAGGAGCAGGTAGTGCTGAGGAAATACGAAAGCTGCAGGACTTGAGCAGTGGACCTCAAAGTTTGTCTTCCCACCCACATCCCAGTTCAAGTAATCCCTCTGCCATCAGTGCTCTGTGATTGGTAAGGGATTGCTTAATGTGGGATGTGAGTGGGAAGGGAAGGTTGAGAATCACTGCTCTAGACCCAATTGTCACTGAAATATTTTGCTGGAGAAAAATGGTCATTGGCCCATTTCCTTTGGAGATCTGAAACCGTGCACATAACGAGGCAATGAGGGACGATTAAAACAGTGGTTTTCAAACTTTTTCTCCCCACTCACAGACCACCTTAAGCAATCCCACAGAGCACTGATGGCATCAGGAATACTTAAAGTGGGAAGAGAAAGGTTGAGAACCACTGATTGTCTATCCAAATCACCTGTTTAATTTTGGTCAGGAAGCAAAGCTTTTGAATAAATGTGTTATGCAGGGATAGTCAGACCAAACTAGAAGGGCCGTATGGCCTGTTCTCTGTCTGTAATCTTCTGTTGATCGCTGGACCCCTAATAATTTTGGTCTGAACCAGTGGCTTTCAAACTTTTTCTTCCCATCCACATTCCACCCTAAGCAATCCTTCACTCATCAAGGTGTCACTTAAGGTGGGATGTGAGTGGAAAAGTTGAAAACCACTGGTTTAGGAAAATGGGTGGAGAGGCGGCAAATGATCCAGAATTTAAGCAACTGGCAGAAAAAAAATCAAGGAAAATAGGTAAAAGCACTGGTTTAAATTGGCGCCCCCCAGTGGTTAGTTCTCCCATTGAGGTACCAATCAGGGAGATGCTGGATCTCCTCTGAGGGAACGAGACAGGGGCAGGTGACAGAGGCCTGTGCAGGGGGATAGCAATTGTAATACCATTGGGTTTCAAGTCAATTATGGAGAAGGAGAGGTCTGGTTCTCCAGTTAAGATTCTAAATTGGAGGAAGGCCAATGAGAAAGGATGTAGAAAGCGTGGATTGGCCAAGGGTGTACTTGGGTAAGTGGGAGGCCTTCCAAGGCGAAATTTTGAGAGTGCAAGAGTTTGTACGCTGCAGTAGGAAGTTAACAGGCATAAGGAACCTTGGAAATTGGGGGATCTGGGGTGCGTAGCAGGCGTAGGTAACACAGGGCGCTTGAGGAGTATAACAAACACAAGAGGAAAGGACATCAAGAGGGCTAAAAGAAGACGTGAGGTTGCTCTGGCGGACAATGTGAAGGAAAGTCCTAAGGGTTTCTACAGGTATATTAAGAGCAGAAGGATAATAAGGGACAAAATTAGTTTTCTTGAAGATCAGAGTGGTTGGCTTTGTATGGATCCAAAAGAGATGGGGCAGATCATGAATGGTTTTTTTTTGCATCAGTATTTACTCAAGAAACTGGCACAGACTGTGGGAAGCAAGGAAAACAAGCAGTGAGGTCATGGAACATGTACAGATTAAAGAGGAGGAGGTGCTTGCTGTCTTAAAGCAAACAAGTGTGAATAAATCCCCAGGGCCTGACAAGGTATTCCTTTGGGCCTTGAGGGAGGCTAGTGGAGAAATTGCAGGGGCTCTGGCAGAAATATTTAAAATGCCCTTAAACTGGAGGATTGGAGTGAACCATGATGCTGTGATTGTCGTAAAACACAGAAATGCTGGAGGAGCTCAGGCTGGTCTCGCAGCGTCCGTGGCAGGTAAAGGTGTATTATAAGGGGGGGGTTAAAGATATACCAACTTGTGAGTAAAAAAGCTGGCAGCAGCTTGAATTACACTGTGGGTGAAAGGGGGGAAGAATGGGGAGGGGGACGAGTGCAGGCCAACAGACAAAAGGTGTGAATTCGATAGAAGAGGAGAGAGAAAAGGCCAGGATTGGGGGAGGAAAGGAGAGGTGAGCTAACGCAAACAGGAGAAGTCGATGTTAGTGCCATCTGGTTGGAGGGGGCCCAGAGGGAAGATGAGGTTCTATTCCTCCAATTTGCAAGTGGTTTCAGACTGCCAGCGTGCGAGACCATGGACAAACTATGGAAACTAAGAAAATCCAGGTGCCAGAAATCCAGACTTCTTGACCATTCTTGGATTTTGAGTGGAGTGCGTGTGTGTGTGTGTGTACACAAGAGAGGGTGTATATGGATGTGTGTGTATGGATGTGTGCGTCAAGGTGTGGGTGTCTGTGTATGTACAAGAGAGGGTGTATGGATGTGTGTGTCTGTATGGATGTGTGAGTCAAGGTGTGTGTGTCTGTGTATGGATGTGTGTCTGGCTGGTTGACAACTCTCGGCTTTTGGGTACATGGGTGGAGAGAGAGTACGGACTGCTTGCGTGCATTACTTGGATTCATGCATTGTGTACGGGTGTGCATTACGCGCAGGCATTACGTGTGTGTAAGTGTGCGTGCATGCATTACTTGATTGCTTGTATTAGGTGGGTGCATTATGGAGGAGCTGCAAATATACTGCCCGAGAGGGCAGAAAATCCGGATCGACCCGCTCCCCGAACAGTCTGGAGTTGAGGACTCTTAGCATATCTGGATCACAGCGAGGCATTCGTCTGTTGCTGCTCTGCAAGGAAAGACTGCATGGAATCCAGGGCGAGAGAGCACATTGGTAAAATGGGACCATTTAAAAGACGCAGATGTTGTGGGCAGGGCTGGGAGGGATCAGATTGTGGAGGAGCAGGTTTATTGCGGCTGGCACACCATCGTGGGGCTGAAGGGCCTGTTACTGGTGCTGGACTACTCTACCCATCTGTGAATTGTGAGCGGGAGGGGACTCTCGGCTGATCAATATTTGGGGTGGAACGGTTAATGCAACGCTGTTAGAGTGGCAGCGACCGGGGCTTGAATCCAGTGCTGTCTGTGAGGAGATTTTACGATCACCCCCAATCCCGCCATGTCCGCGTGGTTTTCCTCCAGTTTCTTCCCACCCTCCAAAACGCTGTAGGTTAATTGGGCGGCACAGGCCCCTTGGCCTGGAAGGCCTGTTTAAATTCCTCATAATTTGCTGTATGGGACATGCTAACGTGTACCACCCAGCACTTGTCAGGAATAAATTTTACTCGCTAATTCTCCATCCAACTTTACATCTGGTCTACCTTCCTGCTGCTACCCGACGCACCCTTCTTTGCAAAACAAGAGGCTACGTCTTAACTGCAGACGTGGGTGCATTCCCCTCTTGCTTGAGACACTAGAACATCACTCCACTCCTCAGTGACCAAACCCTTGCTCGAATGTCCCACTGCAAGGACACCATTCCCACTCATCCCAACAAAGGAGAGGGTTCCCCCGAGCCTGAGGTACCAACCTGAAGGGTGAGAAGCAGGGTGGAGAGTTGGGAGAGTCTCTGCAGCACCTCCTGGGGGGGGGGAGGAGAGAAGGAGAGTTACTGAGGGATGGGGGTGGGGGGCAACAGAGGGGAGGGGTTCTGGCTCAGGGCCCAGACGCCATTGTGACATCACGGCCTGTCACTGCGACACCACGGCCCGTCACTGCAGCATCTCCGTGACACCATGGCCCATCCCCGCGACCCCACGACGCCTCGGCCCCCATCCGTGGTCCCTCTCACCTCATTGTATGGTTTCAGCTGGTTGCCGTTCCTATCCTGCAGGAGAGAGAGAATGGGAAATACAGTGAGGCATCTGCACTGGGGGAAGAGGACAGGTAGAGGAATCAGGAGGGGTAGGGGAGGAGACTGGGGAGAGGGGGAAGCTGGGGGAGGGAATGGGTAGGGGGTAGGCTGAGGAGGTGGGTTGGAGATGGGGGTAAGGAATGGGGGAGGAGGAATGGAAAGGGGGGTTAGAGAAGGGGGGATCGGAGGGGGATAGGGAGGATGGGGAGGAGGAGAGGTAGAAAGGGAGAGGGTTGTGGAGATGGGGGTGTGGGGAGAAGGAGATAGTGTAGGTTAGTATGAGGATAGGAAAGAAGAGGATAGGAGAGGGGATGGGTTAGTATGAGGAGAAGGGGAGGGAGAGGAGTATGAGAAAAGCCCAAACAGCAGTGATAGCTCGGCAGATTTCCTACCCGTGCTGTGTCCATGAGGCTCTGACTCCGGCTCAGCTCCACGCTGCCGTTCACACTGGGCAGTTCCGTCTCTGAGGGAGTAAGAGGAGATGAAGCAGCCGCTGCAACACTGCAGGCCCTGGGAACCAAGGGCAGGGCCTGAGGAGATGGGTGGGGCTTTGTGCAACAAGGGGTGGGGCCTGGCAAGGCGATGGACAGGGCAAGGGGATTGAGGGGTGGGGCCTGGGTGATAGGATGGGTCTGGGAAGATAAAGGGCAGGGCCTGGGAGATGAGAGGGGCGGGGCCTGGGAGATGAGAGGGGCGGGGCCTGGGATGGGGCACAGGCCAGTGAGGCTGAAGCTGGAGATGAGGGAGTGGACGTACCTGGAGAGCTGAGACCTGGTCCGCTAGTTTTCTCCGTTCCAGTGGGAATGAAGTTCCCCGGGGATTGGTCCACGCTGGTACAGGGGTTCACATAAGCGTTCACTATCAACTCTGAGAGGCTTTGAACTACAAGGACAGAGAAAAAAGGTAGAAAATCAGGGGTACTGGCCCATACCCTTTAGTGTGGGATTGTTGCAGGATTCAATTTGATACCCAACAACCCACCAAATGCATGAGGATTCCATCCACTTGACTCATGTCCCCTGCACCCCTCAACAACTTCTACGTGCCCATTGAGAACATCCCATAGAGGTCATCTCAGAGGGTTGGGATCTGTTCACCCCAAATCAGAGAAACCATGAACATGGCTCAGACCATCACACTCCCCACCTCCATCAACTCTATCTACACCTCATCACACCCCCTTCCCTCCATCGACCCCAACTACACCTCATAACCTCCCTCCCCTCCATCCACTTCATCTGCACCTCCCACTGTCTTGGAAAAGGAATCAACACATTAAAAGACTCACCCCACCCTGGTCACACTCTCTTCACTCCCCCCCCTCCCCTTTCCTGTCAGGGGGAAGATTCCCAAATGTGAGACCATGCCCCACCAGATTCAAGGGCAGTTTCTCTCTGGCCATTATCAAGCATCTGACAAGGGTAAAATCACAACTGCTAGCTCACTGTAACTGTACTGTTTCTTCCTTGTGGTACTGTGTATGGGGGTGCTAACTGCTCTGCTCGCAAAACGAACGTTCTTCCTGCAGCGGTGCATGTAAAAATAAGCCTGACTTGAACCCTTGCATCCCTGTTCCATCACCCTCTCTTGAACCCTACTTCCTGTCATCCTCTCTGTTCCTCTTCTGCCCCCCCCCCCACCCATTTAACCCTGCTCCATTATCCAGAAACAGAATTCATTGCCTTGAACACTTCACAAAATTCATTTCATCATAGTGCAAACATTTACATAAGCCATCTTTTGGGATAAATAAAAATAGTTGAATTTAGGCAGTGTCTATGGTTCACTGTTCATTCAGGAATCTAATGGCGGAGGGGAAGGAGCCGTCCTTGTGCCGCTGGGTGCTCGTCTTTAGGCTCCTGCACTTCCTTCCCGATGGTCGCAGAGTGAAGAGTGCATGCCCTGGGGGTCCTTGAGGGCAGAGGCAGCTTTCTTGAGACACCGCCTCTTGTCGATGTCCTCGATGGAGTGAAGACTGGGGCCTGTGATGACGCTGGCCGAGTTAACAACCCTCTGGAGTTTTGGCTGGTCCTGTGCTTTGGCACCTCCATGGCAGGCCAGAATGCTCTCCAAGGTACACCTGTAGGTGCTTTTAAGAGTCTTCAGTGATGTACCGAATCTCCCCAAACTCCCCACGAAGTATAGCCATTGGCGAGTCTTCTTCGTGATTGCATTGAGATGCAGGCCTCCCCCACCCTTGCCCCTCTCTGGCCAAGTAGGGGGTGCAAAGTTGTCACCCCCTCCCTGCGCCACATCTTGAAGCTGCCTCTCAGTGGTGGTCTGTACCCTTAACCCCAGAACCTCACAGTGCAGGCCATTCGGCCCGACTAATCCACACCTCGAAGAGCACCTCCCACCCACCCCGGCCAGGAATACCTTCCCTCATCGCCTCAACGACGAGCCTCTCGCCCTGCGGGTGGTCACTAGGGTCGGGGGGGAGCAGCAGGCGCCGGGGAATGGGCCCTGGGGTCAGATCTTCGCCGCTCCTCAGCTGCAGCATCCGTCTCAGGAGGCCGGCCTTCTCCTCCAGGAGCTCAGAGACACGCCGGTCCCTCTGCTGGATCTCATCTGGCAGGGGTGGGGGCAGAAAGAGAAGGCCGTCAGTGAGGGGGGAGGAGAGGAGGGACATGGGAGTGAGGGAGGGATCTCCTCTGGCCAGAGGGTGGGGAGAGAGAGGGGCTGTCAGGGAGGAGGGAACGGGAGGGGTAATAGGGAGGGAAGCCTTCTCCAGGAGCTCAGAGATGCAACAATCTCTCTGCCAGACATCTTCTGGGGCGGGGGGGCGGGAAAGAGTCAACAGATAAAGTGTCAAAAGGGAGAAGGGGATGTGCGGAGGGAGTGACAGGGGAGAGGGGCTGGGATGGGGGAAGTGAGAAGGAAAGGATGGTTGCGACTACGGGGAGGGGGTGAGGGAGAGGGTTCGCAGGTGGATGTGGTTCGTGGGGGTAAGGGTTTGAGGGAAGGTGCGGATAGGAAGGGGGTTGGGGCTTGGAGTGCTTGTCATTAGGAAGGGGATGGAGTGGATTTTCGGAGGTCCAGAGCGGTGGGCGGAGGATCCCCCAATACCTGACAGCTCTCTCAGCTCCTCCCTGGTCTGGATCTCCATGGAGAAGAGTTCCACCTCTGGGCAGCTGCAAGACACAGTGGGACCATGAGTGTCATCTCCACCCTCCCCCCAACCTGAAAGCCTCAAACGCAGAGCAAGATCCCATGCCCTGCGTATGTGGGTCCAGCACACGCTGCTTTGCGCCACGACCCTGGGAAAAGCCCAGTGCGATCTCACAGCACCTTCTCAATAATGCGCTGGGCTGTCTGACCTTTCTCTGGGAGTTCCCTCCCACCTCATGCATTCGGAGTGGGATTCGAATCCACAACTCAGGGGACTGCACTGGAGCCTCAACAGCCCCCCAGCAGCAGGCACCTACAGCGTCTCAGAGAAGGGACCTTTCAGCTAATCTCTCCACTCCCAATCTCTCATTGCCTCCTCTCCTCTTGGACCCTACCCCTCACTCAGCGTCTCCCCTCTCTCTCTCATCCTCTCAAGGACCCTCCCCCACTCTCATCTGCTCCCCCCACTCTCATTCTGTCCTCTCTCTCTCAGGATGGCGAGAAAGGATGGAGAGGAGATGGGATTGAGCAGTGGAGAGCAGGGGAATGAAGGGTAAGGGGTGGGCAGAGGAGCTGGGTGAGACGGGATGGGGAAGGAGGGTGGAGGTGGGCGTTGGATAAAGTGGAGATGGGGCAAGAAGGATAGGTTGGGGAAGGTGCAGGAGATGAGGGGAGAGGTGGGGGTGGGGGAAGGGTGAGGTAGGGAGTAGGGTAGGAGGGAGTGAGTGGGGAAGGAGGCAGGGGTTGGGGAGGAAGGAGGGGATAGGGAGGAGGAGAGATGGGGAAGGTGGTAGGAATGGATAGGGGAGGAGTGTGGAGGTTTGGGAAGGAGGGGGAGGACGGACAGGTGGGGAAGAGGGGAGGTGGGGGTTGAAGGGGGCAGTAGGGGAGAGGTGGGGGAGGGGACGATAAGGCATGGTAAACCCTGGACTCACATGCTGACGGTGCGCTGGATGATCCGGATCCAGGTAGACCTGTCCTCGCGGGACGCCATGTGGATCTCGTACATCTCTGGTACGGGGGCCGCAGCGCTGATCAGGAACATGCCCTTCTCCTGGTTGGCGATGTCCCGTACAATCAGCTTCTGCAGAGGTATCACCGCTGGCTTGTTGTCCTGGGGCACACCGCCGAGAATCAGCAGGGGTACACCATCCGTCAGAGCGTCCCTCTGTTTTAGTTCACCTCCCCAGGAAGGTGAACCTCCCCAAGACAGGGAAAGTTCCCCCAGGACAGGGAAGGTTCCCCCAACCCAACCAGGATGTGGAAACTCCCCCCAAGGGCTGTGTTTGTTGACCTCACCAGGACGGGTAACCTCCCAAACCTCACCAGGACAGGGAAGCTCCCCACCTACCCACCAGAATGAGGAGGCTGATTCCCACCCCCAATCGCCTAGGGAAGTGTCAGTTGGCCTCACCAGGACAGGGAAGCTGTATCTCTGGTCCTTCTCCTGCAGGAAGATCAGCACGTCGGTGAGGAGCAGAACCTGGACATCTGTCGGGAGGCACAAAGGTCAGCATAGGGTCACAGGGGTTGACACAGGGTCAATGGAAGATGTAGGGAGTGAGCACAGAGAAACATAAGGGTCAGCCTGGGGTTACACAGGGAGAACAAGGGGTAGGCCTGAGGTCACACAGGGTCAGTGCAGGGAGACACGGGGTCAGCCTGGAGTCATGCGGGAAACAGGGAAACAAAGGGGTCAGCACGGTCAACGGGAGAGATGAGGTCAGCTTGGGTTCACATGGGATCAAGGGGAGCAGTGGACATCACAGGGGGTCACCAAGGATCAGTAGAGGTCAACGGGGGCACAGGTGTCAGCATGGGGGGTTGTCACACAAGGGTCAGGACCTCTGCTTACACCCCTCCTTGTTCCCGTACCCACCCTTATCTTCCCACTAACCAACAACCCCCCCCCGCCCCCCCACTTTGAAGTGCCTGGCTCTTTCACAGCAGAGAATTGTCATGTCACCTTGCCCCGGTACCCCTCCTCCTCTCTCCCACCCGCAGTACCCCTCAGCCCTGGTGACCCTCCTCCCTCTCTCACAATCCCCACCTCCCTGCAGTACCCCTTTCCCCCAGTGATCCTCTCCCCCCCCCTCCCCTGGTGACTTTCCTAACTCTGCCCTATCTCCATCTCCTCCCCTCTCACTACCCCT
The DNA here is from genome assembly GCF_036971445.1 of Narcine bancroftii. Lineage (NCBI taxonomy): Eukaryota > Metazoa > Chordata > Chondrichthyes > Torpediniformes > Narcinidae > Narcine > Narcine bancroftii. Next base: position 189,961,037 of record NC_091473.1, read on the forward strand.
CTCTCCCAGTGACCCTCCCACCTTTCCCCCTCCCCCAATGATCCTCCTCCCCTGTCCTTTGCCCCCCCACCTTCCTTTGAAGTGGCCAGAACTAGTCTTTCACAAACTGACAGGCCCATTCCTCCCACTGCCCCTCATCCCTCCCCCACCATGTCCCACTTAATTTCCTCCCCTTTCACACCTCCCCCACAGCCCCCCTTCCCTGACCCATTTTCCGCCACCCCCCCCCCCACCTTTGAAGCGGCCAGTGCTGGTCTTCCACAGCACGAAGCCATCGTGGACCAGCCTGCGACGGGCCAGGTCCTCGCACTGGAAGGACCGTCCACTGTGCATGGTGGCAGCCGCCCGCGGGTCCATACGGCTGCACACCTCCTGCAGCCGGCAGCGCCGCTCACACTCGTGCACCTCAGTGTCCACCGCCACAATCACCTCCTTCATCAGCGCCAGCGCCCGGCCCAGGTCCCGTTGCTCCTCCTCGTCCCCTGGAGGGGGTGGACACAGAGGGGGGGGGTCAACTGGGTGGGTTCATCAACACATCACACACCCCGGAGACAAACCGGCCTCTGACCCATCGAGAACCCACCCATCCTGCTCCTCCTAGTCCTCTGGAGGTTCTAGGCACAGGGGTGGACATGGGGGTGGGGGGGGTTCATCAGCACAATACACACCATGGGGATAACCTGGCCCCTGCCCCCTTGCAATGCCTCACCCACCCTGCCTCCGCTCCTCCTCCTTATCCCCTGGGGACAATGAAGGTGATCAGAACCAATCCCTGCCCCATCCCCTGGGATAACATTGCCCCCCAACACCTCCCCTAGGAGAGCCTGGTTCTTGCCCCACCCACCCCCAGGATAGCCTGCCTCTCTCTCCCTCACACGTATGCACACAGACACAGTCATGCATGCAATCTCGCTGGCACATGCCCAGCCATGCACACCCACATACATGTGCACATTCATGTGCACCGACACTCACACATTCATGTGCACCATACATACAGACATGTGCACATACAGACACACAAACATGAATGTAGACACTGATCTTCAGATTCACACGCACACCGACATTCACACGCATACCGACACGCGGGCGCACCCACACACCGACACTCTCTCTCTCTCTCCCCCACACACACGCAATAAGACACACAGACAATGGCAGAGGGTCAATATCAACCACAGATCCCTCAAGTGGTGAGACAGTGATTCTTCTCATGAGGATGTCGGACCCTTGACCCATGATCAAGATCCAAAGTCCACATCCAGCAGTGGGCCTCACTAGAGATTTGGGCTCTTCCCTCCTTAACTCATCTGTACAGGACAGGAACAGGCCCCTCTGCCCACCTCTCCGTGCTGAACACCATGCCCAAATGAAACCAAGCCTCTGCTACCTGCCTCTGCTCCATCTCGCTGCATCCTCTGAATGTTGCTTTGTCTATCGTCTATCTACAGGCCTCCTACTAAACACCACAGTTGCATTTTCTTGCACCAGTACTTCTGGCGCCCACCACTCTCTGGGTAAAATATATGACCCACATATTTCTCCTAAACTTCCATCCCCTCGCCTTAAGCATGTCCTCCAGAGTGGGATGCTTTTTAACGTGGGGGCGGCCCATCCCAACAACGCCTTTCGTGATTTATCTATCGGGTCAACGCCTTAGCCTCCAATGCTCCAGAGAAAGCAGCTTAGCTTTGTCTGACCTCCCGCCCCAGCACAGACCCTCAAATCCTGGGACCATCTTGGTGAGTCTCTTCTGCCCCGTTTCCAAAGCACACAAATTCCTCCTCAAATGGGGCGAACAGAATTTTATACAGTATTCCACACGCAGTAACGTCCTGACCCACCTCTGTGACCTTCATGGCACCCGCTGACTATCTTTGTCCTGGTTTGTCTTTGACCACAGAGGGTCCTGCATGGCTGGGGACCTCTCCCAGGACAAACTCTGACCTGAGACCTCACCCTATCTCCCATGGGATACGGGGCCTAGGCTCCACACCGTGTCTTTACCTTTGGTGTTCTGTAGGATGCGGTCGAACAGCACGGGGTACTTGGTAATTCTTTGCGTCACCAGCAGAATGCACTCCTGGATCCCGTGCCTCCTCAGCACAGAGCAACGCGCCATTCTCTGTGGAAACACTGGACTCAGCAGCATCCAAGACAGCGTGGAGAAGAGTACCCAACAATTCGTCCCATCACTCTCTCCCGGGGTCAGACACAGAGTGAAGCTCCCTCTGCATCATCCCATCACACACTCCCAGGGTTAGACACAGAGTGAAGCTCCCTCTGCACCATCCCATCACACACTCCCATGGTCAGACACAAAGTGTCTATACCTATAAGTTGACCCGTACTGGTAACATTGTCTCTAGTGGAAGTTTTGGAAGAAGATTCCTGACCGCCACATAGGATACAATTTCTAGGCTCTCCATGACACCCATGTTCCCTAGCACTGTCCTTTCCTCTTCCCTCTTATTACAGTGTTTAGCCTCAGAGCGATGGGAGAACTCACCCGCACAAATTGCTGGAATCGCTTGTCTCGTGTGAACAGTTCCTTGTAGAGTTTGACAGCTTTGGTGTGACGGCTGCAGAATTCCATGTATGCTTTCTTCAACAACTCGGCATTCTTCCCTGAGAACTGGGGGAGAGGGCAAGGTCAGTGTGGGTTGGGGGGTCAGAGTGAGTTGGGGGGGTTCGTGAAGGTCGGGGGGGGTTCGTGAAGGTCGGGGGGGTTCGTGAAGGTCGGGGGGGTTCGTGAAGGTCGGGGGGGTTCGTGAAGGTCGGGGGGGTTCGTGAAGGTCGGGGGGTTCGTGAAGGTCGGGGGGGTTCGTGAAGGTCGGGGGGGTTCGTGAAGGTCGGGGGGGTTCGTGAAGGTCGGGGGGGTTCGTGAAGGTCGGGGGGTTCGTGAAGGTCGGGGGGGTTCGTGAAGGTCGGGGGGGTTCGTGAAGGTCGGGGGGGGGGTTTGTGAAGGTCGGGGGGGTTCGTGAAGGTCGGGGGGGTTCGTGAAGGTCGGGGGGGGGGTTCGTGAAGGTCGGGGGGGTTCGTGAAGGTCGGGGGGGTTCGTGAAGGTCGGGGGGGTTCGTGAAGGTCGGGGGGGTTCGTGAAGGTCGGGGGGGTTCGTGAAGGTCGGGGGGTTCGTGAAGGTCGGGGGGTTCGTGAAGGTCGGGGGGTTCGTGAAGGTCGGGGGGGTTCGTGAAGGTCGGGGGGGGTTCGTGAAGGTCGGGGGGGTTCGTGAAGGTCGGGGGGGTTCGTGAAGGTCGGGGGGGTTCGTGAAGGTCGGGGGGGTTCGTGAAGGTCGGGGGGTTCGTGAAGGTCGGGGGGGTTCGTGAAGGTCGGGGGGGTTCGTGAAGGTCGGGGGGGTTCGTGAAGGTCGGGGGGGTTCGTGAAGGTCGGGGGGGTTCGTGAAGGTCGGGGGGGTTCGTGAAGGTCGGGGGGGTTCGTGAAGGTCGGGGGGGTTCGTGAAGGTCGGGGGGGTTCGTGAAGGTCGGGGGGGTTCGTGAAGGTCGGGGGGGGGGTTCGTGAAGGTCGGGGGGGGGGGGTTCGTGAAGGTCGGGGGGGTTCGTGAAGGTCGGGGGGGTTCGTGAAGGTCGGGGGGGTTCGTGAAGGTCGGGGGGGTTCGTGAAGGTCGGGGGGGTTCGTGAAGGTCGGGGGGGTTCGTGAAGGTCGGGGGGGTTCGTGAAGGTCGGGGGGGTTCGTGAAGGTCGGGGGGGTTCGTGAAGGTCGGGGGGGTTCGTGAAGGTCGGGGGGGTTCGTGAAGGTCGGGGGGGTTCGTGAAGGTCGGGGGGGTTCGTGAAGGTCGGGGGGGTTCGTGAAGGTCGGGGGGGGTTCGTGAAGGTCGGGGGGGTTCGTGAAGGTCGGGGGGGTTCGTGAAGGTCGGGGGGGTTCGTGAAGGTCGGGGGGGTTCGTGAAGGTCGGGGGGGTTCGTGAAGGTCGGGGGGGTTCGTGAAGGTCGGGGGGGTTCGTGAAGGTCAGGGGGGTTCGTGAAGGTCGGGGGGGTTCGTGAAGGTCGGGGGGGTTCGTGAAGGTCGGGGGGGTTCGTGAAGGTCGGGGGGGTTCGTGAAGGTCGGGGGGGTTCGTGAAGGTCGGGGGGGTTCGTGAAGGTCGGGGGGGTTCGTGAAGGTCGGGGGGGTTCGTGAAGGTCGGGGGGGTTCGTGAAGGTCGGGGGGGTTCGTGAAGGTCGGGGGGGTTCGTGAAGGTCGGGGGGGTTCGTGAAGGTCGGGGGGGTTCGTGAAGGTCGGGGGGGTTCGTGAAGGTCGGGGGGGTTCGTGAAGGTCGGGGGGGTTCGTGAAGGTCGGGGGGGTTCGTGAAGGTCGGGGGGGTTCGTGAAGGTCGGGGGGGTTCGTGAAGGTCGGGGGGGTTCGTGAAGGTCGGGGGGGTTCGTGAAGGTCGGGGGGGTTCGTGAAGGTCGGGGGGGTTCGTGAAGGTCGGGGGGGTTCGTGAAGGTCGGGGGGTTCGTGAAGGTCGGGGGGGTTCGTGAAGGTCGGGGGGTTCGTGAAGGTCGGGGGGTTCGTGAAGGTCGGGGGGTTCGTGAAGGTCGGGGGGTTCGTTAAGGTCGGGGGGGTTCGTGAAGGTCGGGGGGGTTCGTGAAGGTCGGGGGGGTTCGTGAAGGTCGGGGGGGTTCGTGAAGGTCGGGGGGGTTCGTGAAGGTCGGGGGGGTTCGTGAAGGTCGGGGGGGTTCGTGAAGGTCGGGGGGTTCGTGAAGGTCGGGGGGTTCGTGAAGGTCGGGGGGTTCGTTAAGGTCGGGGGGGTTCGTGAAGGTCGGGGGGGTTCGTGAAGGTCGGGGGGGTTCGTGAAGGTCGGGGGGGTTCGTGAAGGTCGGGGGGGGTTCGTGAAGGTCGGGGGGGTTCGTGAAGGTCGGGGGGGTTCGTGAAGGTCGGGGGGGTTCGTGGTCGGGTGGGGGTTCGTGAAGGTCGGGGGGGGTCAGAGAGATTCAGAGGGGTCAGGTAGTCAGAGAGGGTCAGGGACCAGTGAGATGCAGGGTATATTGGCGATTTTGTACTGGGGAGGGGTATGCATTGGAGGAGGGGGTGTTTATTGGGGAGGAGTTGTATCGGGGAGGGTATCGGGGAGGTGGGCTTATCAGGGAGGAGTTGTATTTGGCAGGGGGTTTTTATCAGGGAATTGTTTTGGGGAGGGGAGGTTATCAGGGAGGAGTTGTATCGGGAAGTGGGTGTTTATCAGGGACGTTATATCGGGGGTGTATCGGGGAGGGGGGACGTTTCTCAGGGAGGAGTTGTATCGGGGAGGATTTTTTTTAATCAGACAAGTTATATCGCGGGTGTATCGGGATGGGGGTGTTTATCAGGGAGGAGTTGTATTGGGAAGGGGGTATTTATCAGGGAGGAGTTGTATCGATGAGTGTATCAGGAAGTGGGTGTTTATCAGGGACGAATTATATTGGGGGTGTATCGGGGAGAGGGGTGTTTATCAGGGAATTGTTTTGGGGGGGGGTGTTTATCAGGGAGGAGTTTTTGGGAGGGGTGTTTATCAGGGAGTTGTATCGGGGAGGGGTGTTTATCAGGGAGATTTGTATTGGGGAGGGGGTGTTTATCAGAGAGGGGGTGTATCAGGGAGGAGTTGTTTTGAGGTGTGGAGAGAGGGACGGGGTGGACAGGTGGTACCGGCGTTACCTCGCTGACCAGCAAGTCGCCCAGCCGGGTGATGACGAAGTTGGTGTGGCTCCCCCCCAGCAGGGAGTCACGGCGCCGCTCCAGCAGCCGGCTCAGGAAGTGGGCGTGAAAGTCCAGCAGCTCATCCAGGGCAGGAAACATTGCGTACACTGTGCTGCTCTCCATCTGCAGGTCTTCCACCATCCCCTTCCGGAAAATGTCCGACATGATCTTCAGTGTCCGCACGTGGTGAACCTCCGTCTGGATTAGCTCTGGGTGGGGGGGAGGGTCACAGGTCAGCATTCGGTGTCAGGATGTTGGGGGTGGGAGAGAGGAGGTGGCAAAGCAGGGCAAGGTCACCCTGCTGGAGGCATGTGCGGAGTGTCATGTAATTACACGCCGGATGTGGGAATGTACCCTGCGGATACGTGCTACTGGTAATGCACGGTCTGCAGGGAACACACAGTACACGATGAAGGGGATATTCAGTACATGGTACAGGGGAAGTGCATGGTTTGGGGAAAGCACAGTATACAGTATGGGGAAGTACACGATATGGGGAAGCACAGTACACAACTCAGGGGAAGCACTGTACGTGATACAGGGGATGTATACAGTACAGGGAAGCACAGTACACAGTATAGAGGAAGTACATGGCTCAGGGGATGCACAGTATACAGGGTACAAGGAAGTGCAGTACATGGTACAGAGAATGTACACAGTTCAGGAATGAGTCATCGTGGGTTTTAAAAGAATTTTTTAAAGATGCACAGCACAATAACGGGGTCCTTCAGCCATATGTCACCCAAATACACCCAGTTAATCTACAAACCATGTTTTGAACGGTGGGAGGACTCCGGGGAAATCCTACGCAGACACGGGAAGAATATACAAACTCCCTACAGACAGTGCAGGATTCAAATCCCAGCCCCAATTACTGGTGCTGTAACAGCGCTGTGCTAGCTGCTATGCCAACCGTGCCAGGTGCTGGGAGTGGGCAAGAGGTGAGAGTGAGGGAACAGAGTGCACAATGGGCGTGTATGAGTTAGGGGCATGCTTAAGTGAGTGGGTGTTGTTTGAGCGCGTGGGGGATTTTTGAGTTCATGGGGGTGGGGGGTGGTGTTCGAGTGTGTGAGGGGAGTTTGAACACATGGGGGGGGTGTTTGAGTTCGTGGTTGGGTGTTGTTTGAGTGTGTGTGGGTTGGTCAAAGCGCATGGGGAGATCCTTGCTCGCGTTACGCAGTCCCTCCCAGAACGCTGACCGTAGATGACGTCCTGCCTCTTCATCACATCCTTGCGATGCATCTGCAGGAAACTGGTGTCCACAGCCAGGCTCCACGAATCCGCCTCAAAGTCCTTCTCGTCCGTCTCCAGGTCCCCCATCAGCTGGCTGTAAATGGTCTCTGCCCCTGCAGGCAACGAGAAGACACCAGTGAGATGGGGGGGGGGGGGTCAATCCTCCTTCCCCCTCCGTAACCCCAGGACTAGGGTGGGTCCACAGTCCTCAGCTCCCCTCAGAGTCAGTTGCTGCAGCAGGTTATCATGAAGGCACAACCTTCGTTGCCAGAGGGTTTGAATTCAATAGTAGGGAGTTCTTGCTGCAACTGTACAAGCTTCTCCTGTAGTTATGGTGCAGTTTTGGTCTCCTTACTGTAGGATGTCCTGGCTTTGGAGGGGGCATAGAGATACCTTTAATTCACCAGTGAAACAAATATCTAACTGTAAATGGACAGTATGCATTCCTTAAAGGAAAATCTTGCTTGACAAGCCTATTGAGGAGGTGACAAGCAGGCTGGATAAGGGAGGTGCAGTGGATGTTGGGTATTTGGTTTTCAGAAGGAATAGAACACAAGAGCTGGGATGTGATGTTGAGGCTTTATAAGGCCCTGGTGAGGCCTCACGTGGAGAATTGTGAACAGTTTTGGGCCCCTCGTTTAAGAAAGGATGTGCTGACATTGGAGAGGTTGGAAAGGTTTCACTCGGATGATTCTGGGAATGACAGGGTGATCCGAGGAGTGTTTGGCCTGTATTCGTTGGAATTTAGGAGAATGGGGAGGGGGGGGTCTCATTGAAACATTTTGGATGTTGAAAGGCATGGACGGAGTAGACGTGGAAAGGTTGTTTACCCCCCACAGTGGGAGAGTCAAGGACAAGAGGGCACAACTTCAGAATTGAAGGGCGTCCTCTTGGAAACAGAGACGCGGAGGAATTTCTTCAGTCACGGGTGGATATGGTGGCCGGGAGATTGACAGGTTCCCGATGGGCCAGGGCATCCAAGGTTAGGGGGAGAAGGCCAGACAGTGGGGCTGAGTGGGGAAATGGATCAGCTCGATTAAATGGCGGGGCAGATTCGACGGGCTGAATGGCCTATTTCTGCTCCTATCTCTTATGGTCTCTTCTGCTTCCTCAGGGCACAGATTCACTCCTCTCCTGGAGAAGCAGTTAGATCTTAGAACATTGCAGCGCAGAACAGGCCCTTCAACCACAATGTTGTTTGACCTGCGTAAACCTACTCAAAAACAATTGAACCCTTCCCTCCCTCACACCTCATAACCCTCGATTTTTCTTCCATCCGTGTGCCTGTCTAAGAGTCTTTTGAATGTCCCTATTGTACCAGCCTCCACCACCACCCCTGGCAACGCATTCCAGGCCCCCATTACACTCTTAGTGTTTTTAAAAAAAACTTTCCCCTGACATCTCCCCTAAACCTTCCTCCCCTCACCTTGTACAATCTATTTTCCTGAATCTTGAGGCTTCATCCCCCGGTTCTGGTCTCACCTCCCAGAGGAAACAACTTTCCTACTTCCACCTTCCAGAAGAATTCCACAGGGATCTGTTCTGAGACCCCAGTTCTTTCTGTTGCAATTCTACAAATCATTTCAGTTCTGGTCACCTCGTTGCAGGAAGAATGTGGAAGCTGTGGAGAGGGGGCAGAGGAGATTCACCAGGATGTTGCCTAGTTTGGGAAATGTGCCTTATGAGGAACTTTTCTCTTTGGAGAGAAGGACGAGAGGTAACTTGATAGAGGTCGACAAGATTATGAGAGACTCGGATTTGGTAGACAGCCAGCACCTGTTACCCAAGGTGGGAGTAGCAAACACCATATGACATCTGTACAAAGTGGAGAAGAAAGTTTGGGGAGACATCAGGGATTTTTTTTAATTATTTTTTTTTACAAGAGTTGTGGATGCCTGGGATGGTGATGGAGTTTGGAACAATAGAGGCATTTAGACAGGCTCATGGATGAAAGATAAATAGAGGGCTACAAAGTGGGGTGGGGGGGGGGGGGGTTTGTTTTTTTTTGCTAGGTATTTATGGGTAATGTTCCATGTTCCTTCTCTATCCCTGTCATGTTTCTCTAAGATCCCCTCCCGTTCTTCTGAATTCCAGCGAGTACAGTCCCAGGGAACTCGATCTCTCCTCAAAGACTAAACCCCTCCATCCCTGGTGAACCTCATCTGTACTGTCTCCAAAACCGGTTGATCCCTCATCAAGTAAGGAAGGCAGAACTGCACGCTGTACTCCCGGAGCTGCCTCACCGCGCCCCTGTACAGTTATAGCAGATCCTTCCTGCAGCAACAAAGGCCAACATCACATTTACCCTCTTGATTACCTGTTGCACCTGCAAACTAACCTTTTGTGATTTATGCACACACCCTCCCAGGTTCCTCTGTACCACAGCATGCAGGAACCTTCCACCCTGTACGGTAAATAGATCATATAATCATATAACTGCTTTACAGTGCAGGAACAGGCCATGTCGGCCCTTCGAGTCCCCGCCAGTTCACTTGAACCACTCCACTAGCTCCCCCCTCCTGCTCTCTGCCCATAATCCTCCAACCCCCTCACATCCATGTACATATCCAACCTACTTTCAAATGATAGAAAAGATCCTGCCGCAACTATCTCCTCTGGAAGATCATTCCATTCTCCCACCACTCCCTGAGTGAAGAAGCTTCCTCTAACATTTCTCCTAAAGTTTTTCCCTCCTTTACCCTTAACATGCCCACTTTTCCAACCTCCCCTGCCCTCAGGGGAAAGAGTCTATTTACGTCTCGTCTATCTATTCCGTTCATAATTTTAAATACCTCCCCTCTCAGCCGTCTACGTTCCAATGAATAAAGTCCCAGTCTTCTTAATCTCTCCCTGTAATCCAGATGCTGTAAGCCAGGCAACATCCTTGTAAACCTTCTCTGCACTCTCTCCACCTTATCTATATCCTTTCTATAATTTGGAGACCAGAATTGAGAACAGTACTCCAAACCTGGCCTCGCCAATACCTTAAACAGATGCAGCATCACTTCCCAGCTCCTATACTCTATATGATTTATGAAGGCCAGTATACCATATGCCTTCTTAACCACCCTGTCTACATGGGAGTCCACCTTCAAGGAACTCTGTATCATAATTCCCAAGATCCCTCTGCATTCATCAATGTCCTCCCCTTAACTGCATATGTCCCATTATGGTTATTTTTTCCGATATGTAGCCCCTCGCACTTGTCTACACCTTATCAATGCCCTCTCATCCTTTTATGAACCTCTGTAAGTTCCCCTCCAGCACTTCATGGAGGAAAATCTCAGCCTATCCAAGCCTCTCCTTCTCAATCAAGCCTGCCCCCAAAGTCCTGGGAACATTAGAAATAGGAGCAAGAGCTGGCCATTCGGCCCGTTGAGCCTGCTGTCATTCAATGTGATCACGGCTGATCTGATGATGGGCTCATCTCCACCCACCTGCCTTTTCCCCATATCTCTCAATTCCCCTACTATGTAACAATCAATCCCACCTTGCCTTCAATATATTTACTGAGGTCACCTCCACTGCTTCAACAGGCAGCGAATTCCAGATTCCCCACCCTCTGGGAAAAGCATTTCCTCCTCATCTCTGTCCTAAATCTGCTCTCATGAATCTTGAGGCTGGTCTCTCCCACCAATGGGAACAACTTACCTACCTCCATCTTATCTACGCCTTTCATAATTTTATACATTTTTGTAACATCCCTTCTCATTCTTCTAAATTCCAGTGAGTACAGTCCCAGGCGACTCAATCTCTTCTCATAGTCTGAACCTCCCCTCATCCCTGGAATCAACCTGGTGAACCCCCTCTGCACCGCCTCCAAAGCCAGTCCGTCCTTCCTCGAGTCAGGAGACTGGAACTGCACACAGTACTCCAGATGCGGCCTCACCGGGACCTTATACAGTTCCAGCACAACCACCCTGCTCTTAAATTCCATCCTCCAGCAATGAAGGTCAACATCCTATTGGCTTTCTTGATAGCCTGCTGGACCCGCAAAACAACCTTTTGTGATTCAAATACTCCCAAGTCTTTCTGCACGGCTGCAATCGTCTTCCATTATAAAGAATAATTTGACCTTCTATTTTTCCTTCGAAAGTGGGTAACCTCGCATTTACCAACATTGTAATCCATCCTGTGAATCTTTGCAGCCCCAACTGGAGAACAAAACCATGTAGGTGTACAGGCACCAATATAAGGCGCTGGTGAGCCCACACTTGCGCAGTAGAGATCGCCTGGGATTCAGGAGGAGAATTTGTAGAGATGTCGAATTATTAAAGGAACAGATGATAGGGCAGGGACATTTTTCCACTGAGAGGAGAGTCTAGAATCAGGGACAATATTCAGGCGTTAGAATTTACCCAGATTCCTGATGGAGGGCTCAGGCCTGAAATGTCGCCTGCCTTGTTCTTCCCATGGATTCTGCGGGATCTGCAAGTCTCTGTGGCACTTTTGTGTCATTTATAGCAATATCTGCGGCACCTGCTGCTGCAAAGCAACAAATTTCACAACGTGCTCTCGACGACAATTTCTGATTGTGTATTTTGCTCCAGATTTTGGGACGGAGATATGAGGAGGAACTGCTTGTCCCAGTGAAAGGAGCAAATGCACGGAAATTCCCTGCCCAAGGAAGCAACCGGTAACCGTGTTGAAGACAGATCTTTGCATCGTGGGGGAATTAAAGGTTATGGGGAACGGTCGGGTAAGTGGAACTGAGTCCATGGCCAGATCAGCCGTGATCTTAATGGATGGAGAAGCAACTAGCAGGCTGAATGGCCTCATGCTACCAACTTGTGCTCTGGAACAGCAAGAGGAATGGGCATTAAGAGCAACTGAGGGGTGGGGAGGGGGGGTGAAGGAGGGAGGAAAGGGAGGGGGGAAAAGGGGAGAAAAAGACACTGTATATTCAAGAGGGAAATGTTTGTGTGTATTTTGGTCAGTATGGTTCATAGTGTGGAAAAATTAAAATTTTTAAAAAAAGAGCAACTGAGGATGAAAGGTGACTTAAGAGAGGGACAGTAAAACCCCTGGTATATGGCACCTATGGGAATTAGTAGATGCCAGATAAATGAATTTTCCGGTTGCTTGAGATTGCCAATTTTAAACCTGTATTTTTACCTATTTATTTTCTGCAGTTTTTTTTGCCAGTTGCTTTGGGGTTTTACTGTACATAAAATTAAGAGGGGGATAGAAAGGGTGGGCAGCCAGCACCTAGTTCCTGGGTCAACAATATCGAATACCTCCCTCCGCACCATCCATCACACAAAACCACCCTCCAGCTCACTCTCATCGACGAGCGACTCGATGGACAGAGTCCGGGTCTTCATGTTCAGCGACTCAGTGGAATGCGACAGAATCTTCCGGATTCCCAGAGTCGTTTCGTCATTCAGGTTCCTGAAAGCAGGTATCTTTAATTCAGTGAAAATTTAAAAACAAAATACCACAGACTCTGCAGCAAACATTCAGCATCTGGCCTCTCCTTCCTCTCCACAGGCGCTGCCCGACCTGCCAGACAGTGCAGCATTTTATTTATGTTACATCAAAATTCTTTCATCTTTTTCAAAATGAGCAAAATGAGACAAAGGCAGGAGGTATCAGAGAGGGCAACCTCCCAGAGGTGAAGTAGGATGCAGGCGCTATCCACAAAATGTATGATGGGATGTTGCAGATGGAGCTTCACTCTGTATCTGACCCCGGGAGTGTGCGATAGGATGGTGTGGAGGGAGCTTCACTCTTTGTCTGACCCCGGGAGTGTGCGATAGGACGGTGTGGAGGGAGCTTCACTCTGTGTCTGACCCCGAGAATGTGATGGGACGGGGTGGAGGGAACTGGGGCCTAACAGGTGACTGGGATGGGCTGTGAAGGGGTACATCTGCGGGCTGCTAAACACTGCAGCCATCCCAGAACAGCAACCATGGGGCTATTGCCACAAGGGAGGTGCGAGTCTGTAGTTTGTCCCTGAGCCACACCCTAGCCTGGTGCCATGTCCCAACTTGCAACCACCATTGAGCCCCATCCCCCACCTACTTACCCGATGTTGTTGGTGGAGACGCTCTTGGATAGGGACTGGAAGGGGGTCCTGGCCCGGCGAGATCCCAGTTGTGAGAAGAGTGGCGACTGGCGCAGGCTGTCTGATGGGTAGACTGCCGAGTTGGGACGCTCGCGGCCCAGGGATGCTTCAGGAGACAAGGGGGAAGGTGGAGGGTTTGGGGGCAAGGGGCGGAGAATGGAAGGATGTGAGGAAAGGGGGGAGGGGAAGGGTTGATGAAGAGAGGGGGAAGACACGAAAGTTGGGATGGGTGGGGGAGGGATGTGGAAAGGAGTGGGAGTGGGGCAGGGAGAGGGGAGGAGTGGGAAAGAGAGGGAATGGGAGAGGGAGGTGGGATGAGTGAAGGAAGGGGAGAGGGGGAAGGGGAAGGATGTTTATTAGATGGAACAGTCATACTACAGAGAACCATGACCAAGACTGTCACTCACCTCAAGGAATCCTACTCTGACCTGCTTGAATCACACGCAGACTCCTCCTCCTGTTGTCCATCCCACATTCCCTGCCCCGTCTCCGTCCCCATCCTCTCTCCCTTACCCTTCCCCCCTCCCTGTCCCCATCCTCCCACCCCTTTCCCTAAACCAATCTCGCTCTCCCTGTCCCCCACCCCACCCCCTCCAATGTGTCCATCCTACCCCCTTCCCACAGTCCATACCCCATCCCTGTCTCCATTTTTGTCCCCAACTCCCTCACCCAGTCCCCGCCCTATTCTGCTGTGCATTCCTCACTCCGTCGCCAACCTATAACTTCTCTCCCTGTACACCTCCTCCCCTGTCCCCATTCCCTCCACCTCCACCCATCCCGGAGCCAGACCTGGATTGCTCACCTTTATGACGCATGGAGACATTCTGCAGCACCGAGTTGTTCTTGGCCTGAGCTGCCTTCAGCTGCTGCAACCAAGAGGGCAGATCAGGTTAATGTGGGGCAGCGCAATGTTCCCTCCCCATACTGTCTCACCCCCCCACACCTGAAGGGGGCACAGCAGCCCTCGGCCTGGGGGGTGAGGGAATAGGGAGCGTGGGTGGGGATGGGAGAGAGGGAGGGGGAGCGAGATGGAGGGGGAGGAGGAGAGACTGGGTCAATGTAGGTAGGACCACGTCAACACTCTCCCAACCTGCAGTCACTGCATGGGTGAGGTAAAGGGTGGGATGGCAATGGAGAGGGTGTGGAAGAGAGAAGGGAGAGAGAGGGGTAGTGGAAGGAGGAAAGGGAGTGATGAGGGGAGAGGAGTGGGTTTGAGGGTGGGGAGAAGGGGCATCAGGGAGGTGGGGAATGAGACGGGGAGAGGGTGGGAAGGAGGAGGAGAATGGGAGAACCAGTTGCGGGGAGAGAGGGAAGGGGATGGAGGTGACGTGGGGAGGGGGATGGAGGTGACGTGGGGAGGGGGATGGAGGTGATGTGGGGGAGGGGGATGGAGGTGATGTGGGGGAGGGGGAGGGGGAGGTCCGTGGGGAAACAGTGGCATTTCCACACCTGCATGGGAGGAGATGGCGGCGGTGAGGTGAAGGTGGGTGTGAGGAGGAGGCAGGTGTGAGGAGGGGGGGGGAGGGAATAAGGAGGGTTTCTGGGGGAGCTATGCCATCCCCACACCTCCCTTCTGCTGTGGGAGGTTTTGATGATTGATTGAGGGTGAGGGAAGGGTTGAGGAGGGGGATGTAGGGAGAGAGGGGATGCGGAGAGTGGAGAGGGGTTTCTGGAAAGCTATGGCATCTCCACACCTCCCTTCTGCACAGGGTGGGGGTAGGGAGACACTGGATCTTGTGTGAAGCTATGGCATCTAGGCACCTGCATGGAAAGGGAGAGGGTGGGGAGAGGGAGGGGATGGGGATGCGAATGGGGGTGGGGAGACGGGAGAAAAAGGGTATCTTGCGTGAAGCTATGGAGTCTTGCTACTTCTGCACAGGGAGGGAGGGTGTGAGGAGAGGGAGAGGGTGGGGAGACAGGGGATCTTGTGTGAAGCTATGGCGTCTAGACACCTGCACGGAAAGGGAGAGGGTGGGGGAGGGGAGACAGGGGAGAGAAGGGGTATCTTGCATGAAGCTATAGAGTCTTGCTACTTCTGCACAGAAAAGGAGAGGGAGGGGGTGGGGTGAGGGAGGGAGGGAGCGTGCGGTGGAGGGTCCCCACACCTACCTTCTGCTTGACCTTGGTGCACGAGGCCAGCACATCCTTGCAGCTCTTGTGGATGGTGACAATACAGTCTGCGGAGACACGGAAGGAGGGTGAGAGTGCTGACCCACCGAGCATCGCTTCCCTCCGTATCCCAACCAGGGACAGCCCCACCCCACCATCTGCCCCTCCACTTTTCATAGGAGAGGGGAGAGTGGGGGATACCTGTTGAATGTAACGGGGAGAGATAGGAAGGAGCTACCTGCAGTGGGTACAGCACGGCACACCTGTCAAATGGCCTGCAGAGCCTTGTTGTTTCTTCCTCACATACCGTCTATCATCTCTTAAGTCAAGGGTTAGTGTATGCATGATGTGAGAGGGAGGGAGTGAGTGAGAGAGAGAGAGACAGACATTGCCTGTATGGGGTGGAGTAGGGTGAGCAGGGAGCAACATGGGAGGGGCGAAGAGGAGGGAGGGGTAGTGTGGAGGGAGGGGAGCTGTGGTGGAGAGGGAGTCCTGCAGCACGGTGTTACACAGTCTAAACGCAGCCTGCATCAGTGCGCTCTGACTCACTCCCAGCTCAAAGTGGAAGTTTTGGAGGGCAGTACAAAGTCTGCCCACTGACTGGGAGGGGATCCACAGAGGTGGCGGCAGGGAAGTTCTGCTGGCATGGACTATGACCTCAGAATGACTTCAGGTTCTGCCTGCAAACTCAACCACGCTGCAGTTCAGTGGGGAGGGAGAGGGATGGAGGGGAGCGTCAGGCGAAGGGGTACTTCGTGGTATTTTACCAGGCACCAACCCCAGGTGTCCGGGCTTTGGAAAGCCCCTCCCCTTCATGCCCCCACCCCCCAATCCCTCTGCGTTGCTGAGTTCCGCTTTCTCAACCGCTGCAACTATAAATAATTCTTGCATCAGGCTGGTCAGAGAGAGGGGGGGGTGGGAAATGGAGGCAGGGTTCAGAGGGGAGAGAGCTCATTGGCAAAGGAAACTGCGCGCTCTCTGACTGCAAACAGGAAGCAAAGAACAGTGGAGTCACTCAGCACTGGGACAGGCCCTGCAGCCTATCTAGGAACCTGCTAGCTCTTTGCATTCAATCCTAGTATCTGTTCCCACCCTCCGATCAAATGCCCTGCTTGCCCCCCCCCACATCTGGATTCTACCCCTCTCCACAAGCTTTGGGCAGAGGGGTGATTTACATCCTCTCCTCCCCCTCTGTCAATTTAAAGATGACAGACATCAGGTTTGATCCTGACCCCAGGGTGGGTGCCTGTACATATGCCTGTGCCTGTATGTGTGCCTGTTTGTTGGGCGTGTGTACGCACGCACAGTTTGCACCATCTCTCTCTAACGAATTGAGCTCCCCTCACCACTAAAAACATGGGGTTGATATGTTATTTGGCCGCCCACACCCTTCTCTCGAGTAACATGAAGTGGGATATGGGGAGAGACATTGACAAGATTGTTAGGAGATTAACACAGGACGTCTGTAACTGTTAGTGGTTAGCAGGGCTTGAAAGGGCAAAGCACCCCTCCCCATGCCTGGGGGCCCCATCCTGCAGCTCGCTGGTAAAGTTTGCACAGCCAGGAGGTCCAGGATTAAACAAGCATGGCGCTGGGAATGGAGCTTGGCACGGCAGGCCCATTCAGCCCGTCCCCTCCGTGCTATCCTGAGCTCAGCCCATCGCCTTGGTCTTTTTTGCACAATTCTGCTGCAGAAGGGCTGTTGGGACATTGGAGGGAGAGATTTCCCGGGACGCTGCCTGGTTTCGAGGGCGCGGTCAGACAAATCTAGGGTGCTTTCTCTGGAGGCTAGCGCAGACTGGACCGAGGTTTATAACACCCTGCGAGGCGCAGATAGGGCGGGCCGTCAGAATCTGTCCTCCAGGGCGGAAATACCAATTCTAGAGGCGAGAGGGAAGAGGTTTGAGAGCGATGTGTGGGGAAACTTCCACACAGAGAGCAGTGGGTGCCTAGAATGTAGTAGTGGGAGCCTAGAATGTAGTAGTGGGAGCAGATACAGCAGTCAAGTTCATTATCAACTGATTGCAAATGAAACAGCATTCTCCAGTCCTCGGTGCAAAACACGCAGACACACAACTGGACATAACGCACAGACAAACAAAACATATGCAGGACAAGCATGCATTTAAATAAATATATTGTTTTGTGAATATGAGTCTCAGAAGGTCAGTGTGAGCAGTTCCTTTGGACGTTCATTATTCTTGCTGCCCGCGGGAAGCTGTTCCTCAGCCTGGTGGCGCTGGCTCTGATCCTCCTGGATCTCTTCCCCGATGGGAGCTGCCGAAAAATGTCATGTGTGGACTGGAAGGGTTCCTCAATGATTTTGCACGCCCTCTTCAGACCACAATCCTGGTACATGACATCGATTGGGGGGGGGGGGGGGGGGGAAGACCCCAGAGAAAGTGTATGGTTGTGCACTTTGGTAAAAAGGAATAGACAGGCAAGGCTCTCATTTAGATGGGGAGAAAATTCAAAATTTGGAGGTGCAATGGTAGTCTTCATGCAGGATACCCAAAAGGTTGACCTCCAAGTTGAGTCAGTGGTGGAGAAAGCAGTGCGAAATTGGCTTTCATTTCTAGAGGGATAGCAATAAGAGCAGGGATGCGACATTCAGACACTAAAGAACTCCAGACCCCTCCCATCCATGGACCTATCCAAACTTTTCATTCATGTCAAAATCAACCTCTTCAGTCGGTAGCTGGTTCCACATTCTCACCGTGACATGGTGTGAGAAAAGCAATCTGAGTCACAGTGTGGACAAGACAAAGGAGATTATCATGGACTTCAGGAGGACCAGGAATGACCACCCTCCACTACACATCAATAACTTTGTAGTGAAAAGAGCAGAGAACAAGTTATTTGGAGTCCACTTAACAAGTGGACACAACATCTTCAATTTGTAAAGTCCACTTAACCAGTGGCCTTGTCCTGGTCTCTCAACAACTCCTCACTTGTCAGGAAGGGGCAACAGTGACTGAATTTGCTGTGAAGACTGAAGAGGGCAAGGCTACTGGCCACCATTATGTCGACTTTCTACAGGAGTTCTATCAAGAGCGTCCTGGCCGGCTGCATCACTGTGCGGGTACGGGTCACTGTGGGGAATCAATCCACAGGACCATTAAGAGTGGCAGACAGGATCACTGGACTCTCCCTCCCCCCACCATCGACTGGGATTGTTGTCTGAACAAGGCACGCAAAGTCATTCAGGACCCCTACCGCCCCGCACACAGGCATCTTCCAGCTGTTCCCATTGGGGAAGAGATCCAGGAGAATCAGAGCCAGCACCGCCAGGCTGAGGAGCAGGTTCTACCCACAGGCAGCGAGAACGCCATACAAATGAATGAGCTGCTCATACAAACCCTCTGAGATTCCACTATTTATCAAACAATATTTCTTCATTTTTATATAAACAGTATGTACTGCATATTGTCCAGTATCATCTGATTGCATCAGTACAATCAGATGATAATAAACACGGTTGAACTCTCTGCAGGGAGAGGCTTCCCCTGACGTTCTCTTTCATGTAAGGGGTGGCGGGAGACACTGCTCATCCTGCTGATTTGTGCTTCCCACTCGGGATTTCCCGAGACTGCACCCTCCTTTGCTTCCACTCGATTTCATCCTGGCCACCCCTCTCCCAGGTGGTGTCCCCGACCTCTTCTTCCAGCATGCCGCTTGGATTGGAGAATGCGGTGAATGAGGCAAGGCCTCTCTTTTTGGAGCGGCAGAGGATGAGAACCAACTTATAAATGGGTGTATAAGATTACGAGGGTGGACAGCCAGCACTTTTTTTCCCCCTGGGGTGAAAGTAGCAAATGCCAGGTGAGTGGAGGAAAGTTTAGGGGAGATGTTTTTAACTCAGAAATGCACTGCAAGGGATGGTGGAGGAGGCTGGTACAATAGGGACATTTAAAAGACTCAGACAGACACATGGGTGTAAGTAGAGGGTTATGTGTGTGGAGGGTTAGATTGTTGTGGTTGGTTTACATGGGTCAGCACAACATTATGGGCCAAAGGGCTTGTACTGTGCTGCAGTGCAGAAAAAATAAAACCGGCAGCGCTGATCCTGGTGCAGACCCACGGAGAGAGTGTAGAGGAAACCGTGCTCCCCCGCAGGGGTCTATAGCCCAGCCTGACTAGTGACAGCTCTGTAAAGGCTCTAAATGGCCTATCCAATGAGCCAACTGCATTTTTATTTAAAATCCTGCGACTGTGGGGGTCTGGGCCTGAAATGGCTGTGTTCGACAGCGGTCCCGAGGGGTTGCAGACTCCGAGGAACAATGGATGGCACAGGGCACCACAAAATGGGGAGGACCCCCCCCACCGTTTGAGCAGGAGAAGCAGAGGGGCTCTGCAGCCGTTGGCGACTTGAAGTGAAGGAGCCACGCAGGCTCGCGACATGCAGTCGAAGGATGTGGATCGCTAGAGCCTGGGTGAAAGTGGACTAAGGTATTGGATCCGGGACGCGGGAGGGAGCTGAGGGCTTCCCGATTGTGTCGGAGATTTGGATGTGGAGCCCGGGTTGCCGATGTTTTGGTCTGAAATCTTGGTCACGGGGAATGAAGGGACTCTCTTTGCTGCTCTTTCTCCAACTGCCAGGGAGCTGGGGCAATCTCTGCTGATGGCGAATGTTTGCCTGCCTTACGGCGCACTAAATGCAATTTTAGCGTTAAATTACTTTGGAGAATCCACAGCCTGTGCATCAATGGCAGAGCAAGACTTCCACAGTTAGCACGGTTAGTGTAGCGGGGAGGCACAGTTAGCACACCGTTGTTACAGCACTAGAGACCCGGTTTTAATTCTGGCGCTGTCTGTAATGAGTTTGTATGTTCTCCCATGTCTGCATGAGTTTCCTCCGGGGGGTCCGGTTTCCTCCTGCCGTTCAAAATGCATAGGGAGCAGTAGGTTCATTGGGCAACATAGGCTCGTGGTCCAGAAGGGCCTGTTACCGCGCTGGATTTAAAATTACATCTGGTTTATTAAATGACAATAATCGTGAACCGTTCTATGTTCTGCACGTGCATTGCCTTCGAGGGGTCCACGCAGCTCGGAAGGCTCTCAGCACGAGATCAGCTTCCACTGCCTGCACCCAGGGCCCATGGGAAACGCAAGAGCTCGAGGGAGCTCAGTTCTGCCAAAGGGGAAGTGAGAACGGAAATCCAGTGAAACAGGAAGAAGCGGACAGAGAGGAGAAGAAGGTGTCTGAATAGAGGTCTACAAGATTATAGGAGGCATAGGGTGGACAGCCAGCAGCTTTTATCTGGGGCGGGAGAGCAGCAAACACCAGGGTATGTCTGTACAAAGTGAAGGGAGGAGAGCTTAGGGGCTGTGTTTTTTTTATATATAGAGCTGTGGGTGCCTAGACTGCCTTGTTAGGGGTGGTGGTGGAGGCTGGTACATTAGGGCCATTTCAGAGACATGGACAGGCACATGCATGGTAGAGGGTTACAAGGGTAGGAGGGTTTAGTTTTTTTAAAGTATATTTAAATCATAGCATAGAATATAGGAGCTGGATGGTGATGTTGAGACTGTTTAAGGCATTGGTGAGGCCGCATTTTGGAGGTATTGTGTGCAGTTCTGGTCTCCAAATTATAGGAAAGATAAGGTTGAAAGGGTGCAAAGAAGGTTTACGAAAATGTTGCCTGGATTGCAGTATCTAGAATACGGAGACTGGGTCTTTATTCATTGGAGCGTAGAAAGTTGAGAGGGAATTTGATAGAGGTATTTACAATTATGAAGGGAAAAGATAAGAGTAGATGTGAATAGGCTCTTTCCCCTGAGGGTAGGGGAGATTGGAACAAGGGGTCACAAGTTGAGGGTTAGGGGCCAAAACCTTAGGAGTAATGCAAGAGGAAGCTTCTTCACTCAGAGAGCGGTGGCTGAGTGGAATGACCTTCCAGAAGAGGTAGTTGGGGCAGGGTCAATTGTGTCATTTAAGAAGAGGCTAGATGAGTTCATGATGTGAGGGGGTTGGAGGGTTATGGGCAAGGAGTGGTAGGTGGAACTAGTGGAATTTCACATAAATCGGTACGGACTAGAAGGGCCGAGATGGCCTATTTCCTACTGAAAATTGTTATATGGTTATATGGGACAGCACAATAGCATAGATCGAAGGGCCTGTACTATGCTGCAATGTTCTAAGGGTTTGAGAGGTCGGGGGGAGCCCTTGTCAACAGGTTGGCCTCCATAACCATCAACTGTCATGGCCCATGGCCTCTTCGAATTCAGGCCCCCCTCTCAAATCACTTACAACTCAAACCTCACAGGGCCCTGCTTGGGCTGGATTTACCATCAAGCAGAATTTTAAAAACCTTTTGGTTCCCGTGAGTTCGAAAGGACAATATGCGAGGGTGTCAGCTACGGGGAGAGGAAGGCCAGATCTGGGCTGTTTCCTCTGGAGCCTCAGAAGCGAAGGAGGTTTATAGAAGTGTGAGAAGAACTGTGGCACACCACAGCACAAAGACAGGCTCTTCGGCCCTTCTAGTCTGCACTGAACTATAATTCAAGATTCTTTTATCGTGAAAAAAAAGAACGTGACAATACGCAAAATTTCCTTTAGTCTTCAAAAGATTCACCATCAACACAAATATCCAAATGCCCAATCAGAGAAAGAGAAACAAAAGAGTGTTCCTCCCCCCGCGCCCCCAGTCACTGAGTTTTGATGGATTTGCCTCCAGCACTCCTGCAGCCTCACCAACCAAACAAACAATATTAACCTGACATGGACCATATCCCTCCACACCCATCCTACCTGTCCAATTTCTCTTAAATGTCAAAACCAAGCCTGCGTTCACCACTTCAGCTGGCAGCTCGTTCCGCGCTCTCACCACTCTCAGCATTCCCCTAAATGTTCTCAAAAATATTTCCCTTTTCACCTTCAACCAAGCACTCTAGTTCTTGTCTCACCCAAACTCAGTGGAAAAAAGCCTCCTTGCACTTCTGCTATCTATACCCCTCATTTTTCGATGCTCCAAGGAATAAAGTCCTACCTATATAACCTTGCCCTGTAACTCAAGTCCCAGTGGCATCCTTCCTGGGGTGAAAGGGCCTGTTAAAAAGACATGTGGTGTGGAAACAGGCCCTTCAGCCAATGTGCTTGTCAACCAGATTGACCCACCTGCCTGTGTTTGACCCCACATCCCTCTAAACCCGTCCTATCCATGGATCCGGTCCACATGCCCCACCTGCCCATATCCCTCTAACTAAACCCATCCTATCCATGGATCTGTCCAAATGTCCCACCTACACTGATCCACCTGCCCATGTTCCTCTAAACCAGTCCTATCCATGGATCCAAATGTCCCACCTGCCCGCACGCCTCTAAACCCATCCGATCCATGGATCTGTCCACATGTCCACCCACACTGGTCCACCGGCCCATACCCCTCTAAACCCATTTGATCCATGGATATGTCCACATGTCCACCCACACTGGTCCCAGCTGCCCATACCCCTCTAAAACCCATCGTATCCATGGATCTGTCCACATGCCCCACCCACACTGGTCCACCTGCCATGTTCCTCTAAACCAGACCTATCATGGATCCAAATGTCCCACCTGCCCGCAACCCTCTAAACCTCTCCTATCCATGGATCGATCCAAATGTCCCACCCACGCTTGGTCCCACCTGCCCATATCCCTCTAACTAAACCCATCCTATCCATGTATCAGTCCACATTTCCCACCCACACTGGTCCTACCTGCCCACATCCCTCTAAACCTATCCTATCCATGGATCCAAATATGCCACCTGCCCGCACCATTCTAAACCTGTCCTATCTGTGGATCTGCCACATGTCTCACCCACACTGGTCCCACCTGTCCATATCCCTCTAATTAAACCCATCCTATCCATGGATCTGTCCAAATTTCCCACCCACCCATATTCTTCTAACTAAACCAATCCTATCCATGGATCTATCCACATGTCTCACCCACACTGGGTCCCACCTGCCCATATCCCTCTAACTAAACCCATCCTATCCATGGATCTGTCCAAATGTCCCACCCACACTAGTTCCACCTGCCCATATCCCTCTAACTAAACCCATCCTATCCATGGATCCAAATGTCCCATACTGCCCACACCATTCTAAACCTGTCCTATCCATGGATCTGCCACATGTCTCACCCACACTGTCCCAACTGCCCATATCCTTAACTAAACCCATCCTATCCATGGATCCGTCTACATGTCCACCCACACTGTTCCCACCTGCGCACACCCCTCTAAACCCGTCCTATCCATGGATCTGTCCACATGTCCCACACACACTGTTCCCACCTGCCTGCATTTGCCCTCTACACCCATCCTATTCATGGAAATATCCAAATTTTTCTAAAACATTGCACAAGTACCTTCTTCAACCACTTCCTCAGGCAGCCCAATCCATGAACCCACCCCTATCAGGTTCCTTTTAAATCTCCTCCCCTGCCCCCCCCCCCCATTATAAACCTCTGTCCTCTGGTTACCGATTCCCATACTTTGGACAAAAGACCCTGCATTCACTCGATCCATTCCTCGTGATTT
Source organism: Narcine bancroftii (assembly GCF_036971445.1). Taxonomy (NCBI): domain Eukaryota; kingdom Metazoa; phylum Chordata; class Chondrichthyes; order Torpediniformes; family Narcinidae; genus Narcine; species Narcine bancroftii. The sequence goes on from NC_091473.1 coordinate 189,984,649, forward strand.
GGTACACCTCTGAGATCACCCATCATCCTCCTGCGCTCCAAGGGATAATCCCCACCCTGCTCAACCTCTCCTTTTTTTAAAAATTCCACTGACGGTAAATCCAGCCCGGGCAGGACCCTGTGTGGAGTGAACTTCATTCTGTGTCTGATCCCGGGAGTGTATGATGGAATGGTGCAGAAGGTGTGTCACTCTGTGTCTGACATCACGAGTTTGTGATGGGACAATGTGGAGGGAGCTTCACTCTGTGTCTGACCCTGCGAGTGTGTGATGGGACAGTGTGGAGGGAGCTTCACTCTGTATCTGACCCCGGGAGTGTGTGATGGGATGGTGCGGAGGTAGCTTCACTCTGTGTCTGACCCTGCGAGTGTGTGATGGGATGATGCGGAGGAAGCTTCACTCTGTGTCTGACACCATGACAGCCTCTGCTCATTCAGCTCCCGACTAAAGAGCATCAGTAGCAATGACAGATGTCCACAGATGTCTACTTTGGATATCAAGATGCTGGCCCCTGGGGGATCACAAACAACTGAAGGAATGGTGCCAGACAATTCCTCTGCTTCTGCCGGGGGCTCCTTGCAGTTCCACGGATGAGGGAGCCACATCATCTGTGGCAACATCTCAGGGAATTTGATCTCAGGGTTGGTCTCTGATCACGCTGGCCTGCCTGGGGGAGGGGAAGGAGGGGGTGGCGAGCAGCCTAATTGCAGTTTGAAGCTCTTCCCAGCCCTGCTGCTGCTTCAGGGAGAGAGAGAGAGGATGAAACTGCTCTTCTCATCCCATTTGGCTGTTTGAGGATCGGCCAATCAGGGAGTGAGGAGGCTGCCGCATTCTGATTGGTCCCAGGAGGCATGGGGTGGGGTTGTTTCAGCACATCGGGTGATCGATGATGGGGTTGTGTTGGGGAAAGGACCTCCTGGTGTTTGGCCATTGTTCTCTGTTCGCAGTGAGTCACCCAGGGGCACCCCTCACCTTTGTGGATAGCTTTGGTCCTACACCTACCCCCACCCTCTTGCTTCACCCAGGGGAGTGGCTTGCTGTTGCCAGACAACAGGAGCAAGGGGGTAGAGAGGCCAACTGGTCCCTCAATCCTGACCCGCCATCAAACATGGCCACTACTCCTCTTCTGTCCAGCAGTCGATTCCCCTCAATTTCCCGATCTGCCCAGACTTTATCTGCTCCTGTGAGACCCCCTGGAGTTCAATGGCACAGAAACAGGCCCTTTGCTCCATCGTCCCCGTGCTTTTCAAGCAGTCGACCTGAGCCTGCATTCGATCCACATACCCCTCCCAATCCAGGGCAATTCCCAATGTCCTTTAGATGGGGGGGGGGCTATTGTCCATTCTTCTATCCCAGTAGCTCATTCCATCCACCTACTACCAGGCGTGAGGGGGAAAGGGAGATAAGGTGAGGGGGGGAGGGGGTCAGGAGAGACCAGGTGTGTGTCCTAATGTTGGTCACACTCACACACACACACACACACACACACACACACACACACACACATGCAGCCAACAGCTGGTGGCAGGACAGCAAGAGAGATACAGCGAGAAAGGGACCATTGTCTGAACAGAAACAGCTGTGGTGGCACAGGGAGGGAAGGTGAATTGGCAGCAGGGAGGAGTGGGGAGGAGTGAGAGGGGGAGTAGGAGAGGTGGGAGTGAGAGGGGGAGCAGGAGAGGTGGGGGTGAGAGGGGGAGCAGGAGAGGTGGGGGTGAGAGGGGGAGCAGGAGAGGTGGGGGGTGAGAGGGGGTGCAGGAGAGGTGGGGGTGAGAGGGGGAGCAGGAGAGGTGGGGGTGAGAGGGGGAGCAGGAGAGGTGGGGGTGAGAGGGGGAGCAGGAGAGGTGGGGGTGAGAGGGGGAGCAGGAGAGGTGGGGGGTGAGGGGGGAGCAGGAGAGGTGGGGGGTGAGAGGGAGAGCAGGAGAAGTGGGGGTGAAAGGGGGAGCAGGAGAGGTGGGGGTGAGAGGGGGAGCAGGAGAGGTGGGGGGTGAGAGGGGGAGCAGGAGAGGTGGGGGGTGAGAGGGGGAGCAGGAGAGGTGGGGGGTGAGAGGGGGAGCAGGAGAGGTGGGGGTGAGAGGGGGAGCAGGAGGTGGGGGGTGAGAGAGGGGAGGCTTAGAGGGGATTTATGGGTGCAGCGATAGCAGGGATGTGGAGTGAAGCAGGAGGGATGGGAGAGGCAGTGGGGAAGGGGAGGTGGGAGCAAGACTGGGGGGGTTAAGGAGAGGAGAAGCAGAGGGATGGGAAGGTGAGAGAGAAGTAAGAGGATAGAGGGGCACCTAGTCAGGGGGAATGGGAAAGGAGGAGAAACAGTGGGGATGGGGTGGGATGGGGGAGGGGAGAGAGAGTGAGGCAGGGGATGGGAAGAGGAGAGTCAGTGGGTGGGCAGGGGACAGGGAGAGAAGGGAGAATGGACAGGTGGGATAGAGAAGGATGTAGAGAGAGGTGCTGAGAGGGTACAGGGAAGAATCCGAATGGAAGGGAAAGATGGAGAATGGGGATGGGAGGGAACAGATAGGTTAGCTGTAAGGATGGTGGAAGGACAGGAGAGATACATACATGCATGCACAAACAATTTATGCATTCAGAAACACACAAGTTTACACATGCACTGACGCGCACATCAGGCATAGACACCCTCCTCCCCCATAGATGGATACAAATATGCATGCAGACACACAGATGTGCATATACCAACACACATCAGGCACACACAGACACATAAACACGTGCACTAATTTGTGTACACACACACAGGCATGCATACACATAAAGAAGCCCAGAGAGACGTACACACACAACTACTTGCCATGACCTGGTGTGGGTTTTAAGTGGGGATCAGGAAGGGTAGAGGGAGGAAGGTAGAGGTGGTGACCCTCCCACCCTAGAACGGGCTCCTGTCTCCCCCACCTCTCCCTGCCCGGAATATCCCCCCTCCTTCTTCCCCCATAAAACCTGGAGCAGGTGATGGACGCCGAGGAAGAGGGTGGGTAGCTATTGCAATCCTGACTGACATCAGGCAGACTGTGTTTGCTCCCCTTACTGCCAGTCCTGTGGTGATTCTTTCAGAACCGGAGGAATTTTGAAAGTGACTCTTCTTAAAACTACAGGAGCGTTAGGTACCAGGGGTCAGAGGATTTACTCCACTCCGTCCTTTTGTACCCCTCCTCCAGTTGTGAACATTGCGGCTGTTTTAAAACTCTGGCTCAGTTTCCCTGGAAGGAAGTGACCCAGACGTTCAGTCAGCGCCTTTGATCTGTCAAACCTCTTCTGTAAATTTGGCCGCCATCCCTGTGGGGAAATTCTTTGCCGTTACTTTTTCTGCTACAGTTTCCTGCATGACTTCTGAGCTCAGATCTCGAGGTTTAATCCACAGTCTTCCTCACTGCTCCCTTCACTTTCAATCTTCTTTTACCAGCGGACTGCAGTTCTCAACAGCTTCCCCTTCAGCCTGAGCAATGTCTTCCCTTGCAAACATCTGGGCTAGTGACCACCAAGGTCCACCCCCTCAACTTCTGGGCCACCAACCACCAAGGTCCACCCACACAACATCAGGGTCACCGTCCAGCAAAGTCCACCCGCCCAACATCAGGGTCACCGTCCAGCGAAGTCCACTCTCCAAGCATCTGGGCTAGTGACCACCAAGGTTCACTCCCTCAATTTCTGGGCCACAAACCATCAAGGTCCATTCCCTCAACATCTAAAATGCTAGCCAACAAGATTCACTCTCTCAACATCTGGGTCACTAACAAGTGAGGTCCACTCTCTCAACATTTGGACTACTGGTCAGCAAGGTCCACTCTCTCAGCATCTGGGCCACTAACCAGTGAGGTCCACTCTCTCAACATTTGGACTACTGGTCAGCAAGGTCTACTCTCTCAGCATCTGGGCCACTAACCAGTGAGGTCCACTCTCTCAACATTTGGACTACTGGTCAGCAAGGTCCATTCTCTCAGCATCTGGGCCACTAACCAGTGAGGTCCACTCTCTCAACATTTGGACTACTGGTCAGCAAGGTCCACTCTCTCAGCATCTGGGCCACTAACCAGTGAGGTCCACTCTCTCAACATTTGGACTACTGGTCAGCAAGGTCCATTCTCTCAGCATCTGGGTCACTAACCAGTGAGGTTCACTCTCTCAACATTTGGACTACTGGTCAGCAAGGTCTACTCTCTCAGCATCTGGGCCACTAACCAGTGAGGTTCACTCTCTCAACATTTGGACTACTGGTCAGCAAGGTCCATTCTCTCAGCATCTGGGCCACTAACCAGTGAGGTCCACTCTCTCAACATTTGGACTACTGGTCAGCAAGGTCCATTCTCTCAGCATCTGGGTCACTAACCAGTGAGGTCCACTCTCTCAACATTTGGACTACTGGTCAGCAAGGTCTACTCTCTCAGCATCTGGGCCACTGGCCAACAATGACCACTCTCGCAATATCTGGGCCACCAATGAGCATGATCCATTCTCTCCACATCTGAGCTGCTGACTAACATGATGCCTTCTATCAGCGTCTGGACAGGTGACCAGCAACATCACTCCCTGAACATCTGGACCACCAGCCAGCAAGGTTCACTCTCTAAACATCTGGACTTTTGACAAACATGGTCCACTTCCTCAACATCTGAATGACTGGCCAACAAGGATCACAGTCTCAACATCTGAGGCACTAACCAACAAGGACCACCCTCTGAACAACTGGGCCACTAACCAACAAGGTCCACTCTTTGAACATCTGGGCCACTATCCAACAAGGTCAATTCTCCCAACACCTGGACCACTAACCAGCAAGGTTTACTCTCCCAACATCTGGACCACTAACCAACAAAGTCCATTCTCTCAACATCTGGACCACTAATTAACAGGTCTACACAATATATAGTAGGCTGCCAGCAAGGTCCACAGGATCTGGGTCACTAAACAGCAAATTCCACTCTCTCAACATCTGGGCAGCAAGGTCTAGAAAAAGTTCCTGGGGACGTAGCACACCCCCAGGTCTCCTCCCTCTCCCTACCCCCTTCCCCCCTTCAGCAGCACTCACTGGAGCAGAAGAATGCCTCCTTGGCAATGATGCTCTTGTTACAGGCGAAGCACAGGGTGTTTCCAGAAATGGTGATGGAGGTGAAGAGGTGCCCATTGGTGATCCGGGTCTCCCGCTCCTTCAGCTTCTCCCGCTCCTTGTTCTGGGGAAGGACCGGAGATGGTCAGCACCTGGGGGAGCGGGCGGGAGTGTCACCCAGCATGTCCCACTGCCCCCAACACTCCACTCAACAACCCCCACCCCCTAAAGTCCTCACAGATCTGGGGGGGTTGGGGTTAATGATACACATTCACCTATCCCAGGAAGGCAAGAGGTCACGGTGAGGAAGTGATGGGGAGAAAGATCATGGTTGGTGACCCAGAACCAGGAGGTGAAAGGTCAGGGATGGTACAGTAGAGCGGAGGTGAAAGGTCAGGAGTGGTGACCAGAGGTGAAAGGTTGGGGAATGGTGACCAAAGAGCAGAGGTGAAAGGTCAGGACATGTTTACCACAGAGTGGAGGTGAAAGTTTAGTGATGGAGACCGCAGAAGTGAGGTGAAAGTTTGTGGTGGTGACCACAGAGGTGAAAGGTCAGGGAATGGTGACCACAGAGGTGAAAGGTCAGGGAATGGTGACCACAGAGGTGAAAGGTCAGGGAATGGTGACCACAGAGGCAAAAAGTCGGGGGATGGCAACCACGGAGTTGAGGTGAAAGGTCAGTGATGGTGATTGCAGAGGTGAAAGGTCAGGAGTGGTGACCCTCTCCTCACACCTTCCTTTTGCCTCTCTCTCCCCATTCCCTTTCCCTCCTGGTGCAAGCTTCACTCGGTATCTGACACCAAGAGTGTGTGATGGGACGGTGCGGAGGGAGCTTCACTTGGTGTCTGACATCATGCGTGTGTGATGGGATGGCATGGAGGGAGTTTCACTCTATATCCGAACCCAGGAGTGTGTGATGGGACAGTGCGGACGGAGCTTCACTCTGTGTCTGACCCCGGGAGTGTGTGATGGGACGGTGTGAAGGGATCTTCACTCTGTGTCTGACCCCGGGAGTGTGTGATGGGACGGTGCAGAGGGGCTTCACTCTGTGTTTGACCCCGGGTGTGTGATGGGACGGTGCAGAGGGAGGTTCAGTCTGTGCATGATCCCGTGCTCTGAGGGGTAGGAAGGGTGAGGGAGAAGAGGTGGAGAGAAGAAAGAAAGGAAGGAAAGAGTGGAGTGGGTGAAGTAGAGGGGAGAGGGAGGAGGAGATGGAAGAAGGAAAGGAGTGGGAGAGGGGCAAAGAGAGGAGTAGAGAAAGGGAGGGCGAGGTTGAAAGTAGGAAGGAGTGGTGGGAAAGGGAGGAGGAAGGAGAGGACTGGGAGAAAGTGGGAGGAGGAGGGGGAGTGGAGCACAAGAAGTGGGGAAGGGGAGAGTGTGAAAGGTGGAATGTGGGAGGGTTAAAAGCGGAGGGAGGGAGAGAAGGAAATGGGGAGAAAGAAGTGGGAGAGGGAGGGAGTGGGGATGTGAGAGTGATGTTAGGAGAGGGGAGGGTGGAGGAGGGGTAGAAAAGTTGAAGGAGGGAACGGTAAGGGGAGAGGCGAAATAGGGAGTGATGTGAGGAAGAGGAGGGGATGGGAGAGAGGAGGGGGTGAGTGGAAGAGAAGGAGGGGGAATGAGGAGAGAGGGGTTGCAATGGCAGAAAAAGAGCAGGGTAGGGGGAGGGGAAGGGGATGTGGAAGAGGAATGGGAGGGTAATGGAGGGGTTCAGGAGAGGGGGAGAAGTGGGAGAGTGGATGGGATAGTGGAGGAGGGGAAGAGTGAGGAGGGAGAGGGAGGGGAAGAGAGTGAAGGGAGATTGAGTGAAGGGAGAGGGGTAGAGGAAGATAGAGGGGGAAATGAGGAAAGAGGTGATAGAGGGTAGAGGGGGAAGGGCATGGGAGGGTGTAGGAGGGATGGAGTGAGGAGGATGAGGTGAGAGGAAGGGAGTGGGAGGAGATGGTGGAAGAGGGGAAGGGGAGAGAGAGGGTAAGTGGGAGGGAGAGGTGGAATGGTGGAGGAGGGAAAGGGAGGGGTTGGTGCAAGAAAGGGGAAGGGGAGGGATAGAGGCATGGGAGGGTGGAGGAGGGATGGGCTTGTGAAAGAGGGATAGGGGAGGGGTGGGAGGGGGGGATGGAGGGAGCACAGGAGGGTGGAGAAGTGAGGAGGGCAGCGGGGAGGGAGAGGGTTGGGGGATGGGAGACAGAACAAAGGGCTGGTGTGCGAGTGAGACAGAAGGCAGAAAGGAGGAAGTGTGCTGACAGACTGCTGGGCTGTCCGAGAAGGGAGATGTGTGAAAGCACACAGAGCAGCTGCTGGAGTGGGGGGGGGGGGGGGGGGTGGAGGAGAGGGGCTGTGAAGTGAGAGGAGAGGGTGGGAGGGGGAAGCAAATGAGGTGGATCAGGGGGCAGAGGAGAGAAAGTCCCTCCTCTGGCAGATCCCTGAATAAAAAGATTAGGGGGAGGGGGCTGGGGGAAGCACAGGTTTATGAAGGTGAATACAGGTGAATACAGGTGGGGGGGGGGGCAGATGCTGAGAGGTGGAGGGGGTTAGCTCTCTGACTGGGAAAAAGAGAGTTAATGGAAATTGGACAAGTTGATGTTAATGTGGTTAAAAACACAAAATGCAATAGCTCAGCAGGTCAAACAGGCCCTTTATGCAGCAAAAGTTTGACCAGCCGACCTTCTCCAGCAGTTTGTGTTTTTACTTCAACCGCAGCTTCTACAGAATTTTTGTGATTTACTTCTCAATGTTTAATGCCATCTGGTTGTTCCTCCAATCTGTAGGTGGCCTTGGTCTGGCCGTGGACAGACGTGGAATTAAAACGGCTGGCCTCTGGGAGGTCCCTGCTGTTGGCGTGGACGGAGTGAGGGCGCCCCACAAATCGATCTCGCAGTCAGAGCCCAGTCTCCCCAATGCAGAGGAGGCCATGCCGGAATCGTAGCTTCTGCCTTCCCACCTTTTCCCTGTGAGCTTGTGCTCATTTAATTTAATTGAGACATCGGCACCGTAACAGGCCCTTCCACCCAACAAGCCTGCGCCACCCAAATACCCCAATTAACTTCCGACCTCCCCCCCACCCCGTACGTTTTGGAGGGTGGGAGACACAGGGAGATCATACAAACTCCTTAAAGGCAGCGTCGGATTCTCAACCGATTGCGGGCGGTGTAATAGTTTTGCGCCAATCCCTTCCCCTCCCCCCCCACCTTATCTCTCCAAGCCCATCCTATCCGTGGATTCACCTTTCTTTCCCCACGCTCAATCCTGGGACGTTGGCTCCCCTTTTACTTCCTGTGGCCTGCTAAGTTTCTCCAGCACATTTGGGTGCTGCACAGAAAGGATGCTGCCTGGAGTGGAGGGGATGAGAGACGAGGTGAGGGTTGGACAAGTCTGGGATGTGCTGGTCTTGGAGAGGATCCAGAGAATGATATGGGGATGAGAGGTTTAACTGTACTGTAACATTGTATGGCTAGACCAGAAGACCTATTCAGCCCATCGAGTCTACCCTGCCATTTAATCTGGACTTGATCCGTTTCCCCACTCAACCCACTCTCCATAACCTTTGCTGCCCAAGAACATATCAATCTCTGTCTCAAATACACTCAATGGCCAGGACTCGACAACAAATTCCAGAGATTCACCCCCCTCGGGCTAAAGAAATTCCTCCGCATCTCTGTTCTAACCTCTTCAATCCTGAAGTTTGCCCTTGACTCCCCCCACCATGGGAAGCAACCTTAATACACCTTCACATTCGTAATGCTTCTCTTCCCCCCCCCCCCCCCCATTCTATAGTTCTATGGTACGAGGTCTGTTTGAAGGCTCTAAGCCTGTCTTGTATTCATTGGAGTTTAGAAGGATGGGGGGGGGGGGGAGGGGGAGGGGGATCTCATTGAAACCCATTGAATATTGAAAGGGCTCTATAGAGTGGAGGTGGAGAAGATGTTTCCAATGGTGGCAAAGTCCAGGACCAGAAATAAAAAGACGTCCCTCGAGAACAGAGATGGGAAGAACAGAGATGGGAAGAGGTTTCTTTAGCCCGAGGGCGGGGAATCTTTAGAATTTATTCTGTGGAGTCATTGGGTGGATATGAAACAGAGGTTGGTGGTTTCATGATCAGTAAGGGGGGGGCAGTGAGAAGTTGTGGGAGGAAGGCAGGAGAATGGAGTTGAGAGCATAAATGCATCAGCCACGATTCAAATGGCGGGGCAGACTCAATGGGCTAAATGGCCAGAATTTCCTCCTATCTATTGTGGTCTTGGGTTGCTTTCTTTATATAACTATCTATGCCACCGTTGATAGCAGAGACAGCCAGAATCATAGAATAATACAGCGCGGTACAGGCCCTTAATGTTGTGCTGACCTATATATTCCTTCCTTAAAAAAATGTACTAAACCTTCCCTACCCCGTGACCCTCTATTTTTCTTTCACCCATGTGTCTGTGCCCCCAATGTTCCAGCCTCCACCACCATCCCCAGCAAGGCATTCCAGGCCCCCACAACTCTCTGGGTAAAAAAACACCTCCCCCCCGATGTCTCCCCTGAACTTCACTTCACTTCTGTGTTTGCTGATCCTGTCCTGGGAAACAGGCACTGGTCGTCCACCCTATCCATGTCTCTAATAATCTCATAGACCTCTATCAAGTCTCCTCTCATCCTTCTACGCTCCAAAGAGACAAGTCCCAGCTCAGCTAACCCTGCCTCATAAGACCTGTTTTCCAATCCAGGCAACATCCTGGTAAATCTCCTTGACCCTTATCCATAACTTCCACATCATTCCTGTAATGAAGTGACCAGAACTGAACATAGTAGCCTAAACATGGTCTTATCAGAGATTTGTAGAGTTGCAACATGACCTTTCTACTCCTGAACTCAATCCCCCTATTAATTAATCCCTGAATCCCATAGACCCTCTTAACTATCCTATTAACCTGGGCAGTGACCTTGAGGGATGTATGAATTTGAACCCCAAGGTCCCTCTGTTCATCCACACTCTTAAGTAACTGACCATTCACCCTGTACTCAACCTTCTGGTTTGTCCTTCCAAAATGCATCGCCTCGCACCTATCCGGATTGAACTTCATCCACCACTTCTCTGCCCAACCCTGCATGCTGTCTACACTCTCCTGTGACCTTCAACAGCCACAACTCCTTCAGCCTTCGTGTCATCCGCAAACTTACTGATCCATCTTTCCACCTCTTCATCCAGGTCAATTATTTTTAAAAAATCACAAAGAGCAGGGGTCCCAGAACAGATCCCTGTGGCCCCCTCCACTAGTTTCCAAAATCCTTTCCCCTCCCCCCCCTCACCTCAGGGGTAAAGTGTCTTAAATTTGTGCAAGAAGAAGAAAGGTCAAGGGACATGTCCAGAGCAAGGTTTTTTTTTTAATTTGAATGAAGAGAGCAGTGGGTGCCTGGAACTGATATGACGGTAGTTGTTCAGAAGGTGCAGACAGACAAGTGAAGATGTTGGCAATGAAAGGACATGGAATATGCGACATGCAGAGGGATATGGGGCCAAAATGTGGGGTCAGAAGCTACAATAGGCCGAGGAGAATGACGAGGATCTTGCTGAGACTCGGGATGGGGGAGAGTTGAGCTTTATTCTTTGGAGTGCAGGACGGTGGGGGGGTGGGGGGGGGGGTGATCTCACAGGGGTGTACAAAATTAGGATCACTTGATTGCAGAGTGTCTTTTGCCCAGAGTAGGGGTATCGGTAACCAAAGGCTTAAGGTGAAGAGAGGAGAGATTTAACAGGAGCCTGAGGGGCAACTAATTTTTACACAGAGGGCGGTGGGTGTGTGGAACGGGCTGCTTGAGGCTTTAAGGAATATTTTGATGAATGCATGGATAAGATGGGTGACAGGTGGGGCAAGTGTGGATGGGTGATTGGGATGGATCCAAGGACAGGATGGGTTCAGAGGAATGGGGCCAAATCATGCAGGTGGGAACATTTGGACGGTTCTGTGGATAGGACGGGTTTAAGGGATGTTGGCAGGTGGGACCAGTATGAGTGGAACGTTCGGACGATTCCATGAATAGGGCGGGTTTAGAGGGATGTGGGCAGGTGGGACTAGTGTGGGTGGGACATTCAGACGGATCCGTGGATAGGACAAGTTTAGTGTGGGTGGGACATTTGGACAGATCCATGGATAGGACAGGTTTGGAGGGACGTGAGCAGGTGGGATCAGTGTGGATGGGACATTTGGACAGTTCCATGGAAAAGATGGGTTTAGAGGGACATGGGCAGGTGGGACCAGTGTGGGTGGGACATTTGGACGGATCCATGGATAGGACGGGTTTAGAGGGACATGGGCAAGTGGGACCAGTTGGGTCAGACATTTGAACGGATCCATGGATAGAACGGGTTTAGATGGATAGGGGGCCAAATGGAGGCAGGTGGGACCAGTGTGGGTGGGACATTTGGCCAGATCAATGGATAGGATAGATTCAGAGGGATATGGGCAGGCAGGACATTTTGGTCAGCATGGACAATTTGGGCTGAAGGACCTGCTTCCACGCCACCTGACTTCAATAGGTAGAATGGAAGCTGGCATAGTTCAGCATAGACAGAGTAAATCAAAAGGCCTGCCCTGTGTGGGATCACTGCCACAACTTGTGCGGGAGGGGGTTCATGGAAGCCTGGTGCAGAGGACGAGATCTCCATCCATCTATCACATGGGACTCAGCATCGAGCGAGGCGCGCCCCACCCACATCCTGCCATTGTGCTCAGGGGAGCCTGAGCTCGCCCGCTCTTGGGCAGCTCACGCCGTCCTGAGACCTGGGAAGGATTCGCAAACACAGGCACTCAAGAGCCATCGCAGCTGGGAGGGGAAATGGGGTGGGGCCACTCAGCCTATCCACTTCATACAGGCAATTCAGCGAGACCCACAGAGTGAGAGATTCTCCAAGATGTTGTCTTAAGGTACATAGGGTGTAAGAAGACTAGACAGGCTGGATTTTACCCCTCACTGGAACACAAAGCTGATGGTGACCCTTAAAAAAACAGAACCATAGAACACCACAGCACAGAGGTAGGCCTTTCAGCCCCTCTAGTCTGTGTCGAAAGATAATTCTGCCCAGTACCATTTACCTGCACCCGGACAGTACCCCTCCCATGCATGTATCTGTCCAAATTTTTCATAAATGTTAAGACTGAGTAAAACCTCAGCTCGTTCTAAACTCCCACCACTCTATGAAGAAGTTCCCCCTAAACTTTTCCCCTTTCACCCTTAACCCACATCCTCTAGTTTGTATCTCACCAGACTTCAATGCTTAAAAACCCAACTGGTATTTATTCTGTCTATAATTTTGTTTACCGGTACAAATATCCCCTCATTCTTCTATGGTCCAGGGAATGAAGTCCCAACCTATAAATCTCCTCAGCAATCTTTCAAACTTATTGATACACCTTCTGTAGTCAGGTAACTGAAAGTACACGTGAGAAGTGCCCCTTCGCCCCAGAATTTGTGCTGGCCTATGTAAATCTACTCCACAATAATCTAACCATTACCTCATGCCCATCCGTGTGCCTGTCTAGGAGTCTTTTAAATGTCCCTATTGTACCAGCCTCCACCACTACACCTGGCAACTCATTCCAGGCACCCACCACGCTCTATCTAAAAAAAACCTCTACTATGTAACTGTACCAGGACGAGGGGGGTGGGGTGTCGGGAGCAGGAGCAAAGAAAGAGGATGAGGAGTGTGGTGGGGGAAGGGGGAAGGAGAGCGGGATGGGGAGAGATGAACAGAGGTGGGGAATAGAAGGGAGAGACGGGGATGGGACAGGGGGGAAAGGGAAAACAGATGGGGGAGGGAGACAGGAGAAGCAAGAGGGGGGACAGTGAGATGGGGAATGAACGCAGAACGGGAGAGGGGAAATGATGGGGAGGGGAGTGAAGGGGGGAGTGAAGGGGGGAGTGAAGGGGGGAGTGAAGGGGGGAGTGAAGGGGGGAGTGAAGGGGGGAGTGAAGGGGGGAGTGAAGGGGGGAGTGAAGGGGGGAGTGAAGGGGGGAGTGAAGGGGGGAGTGAAGGGGGGAGTGAAGGGGGGAGTGAAGGGGGGAGTGAAGGGGGGAGTGAAGGGGGGAGTGAAGGGGGGAGTGAAGGGGGGAGTGAAGGGGGGAGTGAAGGGGGGAGTGAAGGGGGGAGTGAAGGGGGGAGTGAAGGGGGGAGTGAAGGGGGGAGTGAAGGGGGGAGTGAAGGGGGGAGTGAAGGGGGGAGTGAAGGGGGGAGTGAAGGGGGGAGTGAAGGGGGGAGTGAAGGGGGGAGTGAAGGGGGGAGTGAAGGGGGGAGTGAAGGGGGGAGTGAAGGGGGGAGTGAAGGGGGGAGTGAAGGGGGGAGTGAAGGGGGGAGTGAAGGGGGGAGTGAAGGGGGGAGTGAAGGGGGGAGTGAAGGGGGGAGTGAAGGGGGGAGTGAAGGGGGGAGTGAAGGGGGGAGTGAAGGGGGGAGTGAAGGGGGGAGTGAAGGGGGGAGTGAAGGGGGGAGTGAAGGGGGGAGTGAAGGGGGGAGTGAAGGGGGGAGTGAAGGGGGGAGTGAAGGGGGGAGTGAAGGGGGGAGTGAAGGGGGGAGTGAAGGGGGGAGTGAAGGGGGGAGTGAAGGGGGGAGTGAAGGGGGGAGTGAAGGGGGGAGTGAAGGGGGGAGTGAAGGGGGGAGTGAAGGGGGGAGTGAAGGGGGGAGTGAAGGGGGGAGTGAAGGGGGGAGTGAAGGGGGGAGTGAAGGGGGGAGTGAAGGGGGGAGTGAAGGGGGGAGGTGGGGTTGCAGTGAGGGATGAGTGGGGGGGGGGGGGAAGATCGGCGCCAGGAAGGAGACAAAGAAGCCCCAAGGCCGTGTCGAATCCCCGGGCGAGGGCGCAGGGTGCGACTTGATGCCCGCGGGCGCCGGTGGGGCCGGGCCTCCCTGGACCCGTTACCCCGCGCCATTACCCGCGGGGGACGGGAACCGGGAGCTGCACGCCCGCGCCCCCCTCCCTCACCGTTACCCGCGGGATGCGGGGCGGGGGGATGGGGCCGGGAATACCGGGAGTTGCCCGACCCGCGCCCCACATCCTACCTTGTTCGCAACCTGGCGGCTCCTATCAGCTCGGTTCATGACGGCAGCCGGAGGTGGCGGAGCAGCCGCACATGGGCCGGGCCCGGGTGGGTACTGGGCATGCGCAGGGGAGGGGGGGGCGCGGGGGGCAGGGACATCGCAACGCGGAGGCGGGGCCTCTCACATCATGGGGCGGGGACCGCGCGTGGTGGTGTCTAAAACGTCACGAGGAGGCGGGAACCGCACGTGGCAGAGTTTGGACGCTCATGGAGGGGAGGCCGCACGTAATGAGGGACGTGGGGAGTGTTGGGGCATCGGGGAGTGTGGGGGCATCGGGGAGTGTGGGGGCATCGGGGAGTGTGGGGGCATCGGGGAGTGTGGGGGCATCGGGGAGTGTGGGGGCATCGGGGAGTGTGGGGGCATCGGGGAGTGTGGGGGCATCGGGGAGTGTGGGGGCATCGGGGAGTGTGGGGGCATCGGGGAGTGTGGGGGCATCGGGGAGTGTGGTGGCATCGGGGAGTGTGGGGGCATCGGGGAGTGTGGGGGCATCGGGGAGTGTGGGGGCATCGGGGAGTGTGGGGGCATCGGGGAGTGTGGGGGCATCGGGGAGTGTGGGGGCATCGGGGAGTGTGGGGGCATCGGGGAGTGTGGGGGCATCGGGGAGTGTGGGGGCATCGGGGCATCGGTGGAGTGTTGGGGCATAGCGGGGTATTGGGGCATCGGTGGAGTGTTGGGGCATCGGGGCGTGTTGGGGCATCGGGGCGTGTTGGGGCATCGGGGCGTGTTGGGGCATCGGGGCGTGTTGGGGCATCGGGGCGTGTTGGGGCATCGGGGCGTGTTGGGGCATCGGGGCGTGTTGGGGCATCGGGGCGTGTTGGGGCATCGGGGCGTGTTGGGGCATCGGGGCGTGTTGGGGCATCGGGGCGTGTTGGGGCATCGGGGCGTGTTGGGGCATCGGGGCGTGTTGGGGCATCGGGGCGTGTTGGGGCATCGGGGCGTGTTGGGGCATCGGGGCGTGTTGGGGCATCGGGGCGTGTTGGGGCATCGGGGAGTATTCGGGGAGTATTGGGGCATCGGGGAGTATTGGGTCATCGGGGAGTATTGGGGCATCGGGGAGTATTCGGGGAGTATTCGGGGAGTATTCGGGGAGTATTTGGGCATCGGGGAGTATTGGCTCATCGGGGAGTATTGGGGCATTGGGGTATTGGGCATTGGGGAGTATTGGGGCATTGGGGTATTGGGCATTGGGGTATTGGGCATTGGGGTATTGGGCATCGGGGAGTATTGGGGCATCGGGGAGTATTGGGGCATCGGGGAGTATTGGGGCATCGGGGAGTATTGGGGCATCGGGGAGTATTGGGGCATCGGGGAGTATTGGGGCATCGGGGAGTATTGGGGCATCGGGGAGTATTGGGGCATCGGGGAGTATTGGGGCATAGGGGAGTATTGGGGCATCGGAGAGTGTTGGGGCATCGCGGAGTTGTGGGGCATCGCGGAGTGTTGGGGCATCGCTGTGTGTTGGGGCATCGGGGAGTATTGGGGCATCTGGGAGTATTGGGGCATCTGGGAGTATTGGGGCATCTGGGAGTATTGGGGCATCTGGGAGTATTGGGGCATCTGGGAGTATTGGGGCATCTGGGAGTATTGGGGCATCTGGGAGTATTGGGGCATCAGGGATTATTGGGTCATCAGGGATTATTGGGGCATTGGGGAGTATTGGGGTATTGGGGTATTGGGCATTGGGGGGTGGAGGGACGTAGGGTGGTGTCGGGGGTTTTGGGCTGTAGGGGAGTGAAAGGGCAGGGTAGGTTGTTGGGGCGTAGGGGGATGGCAGAAGGGTCTCAGCTCCCATCCCTCTCCCTCCTCATTGGCAGCTCGCAGTCTCTCCAGACCTGTTGGACAGCTCAGTAGTCAGTGCTCTCTCGACCACAGCTCTGCCCCACTCCCTCCCTCCTCCTTTCTCTCTCTCTCTCTCTCTCTCTCTCTCTCTCTCATTCCACGGGGTAGGACAGTTGTCGGAGGGAATGGTGGGGTGGAGATGGAATGTTGGAGGGTGGAATTAGAGAAGGGGCAGTTTGGAGGTTGGATGGGGATGGATGGGGGAGAAGAATGGAGTTCAGAGGCCCTGCTACTGTGGTGGCCAACAAAACTCAGTGGGTGGGGGGGTTTGGGAGAAGGGGTGGGGTGCAGCTCGTTTCTGTCCCGAGGTGGCAGGGAGAATCCAGCCCCGACCCCTTTCCCCAGCCTGGACAAGTTTCCATGACGTCACGTCCCCTCCCCTCCCCGGTGAACACTGCTGCCTTCTGTAGAGGTTGATTTCCTGCCACAAAAGATCAGCCCCAGCTCAAAGTGTCGTTGCTGATCGTTAGGCCCACGACCTGGAACCTTCCACACAACCCCCCCCAGGATCTGGTGAGGAGAGGGTGGGAGAGAGGGAGGGAGTTGGAGGGGTTATGGGGGGAGGGGACAGAAAGAAAGTAGGATGATGGGGAGCTGAGGTGGAGCGACCATCGACAACCGAGCCCTTCCTGCCTCCCTCAGTGAGGGAGCTGTGGAGTACAACAGCGGGGAGGAGCGAGTTGGAATGTGGAAAGGGGCTACAGGGGGTGGCGGGCTGGGGTCACAGGTCAGCCTGCGGTTACAGACTCAGAAATGGATTACTGAAGATGGTGGGTGAGTAGGGAAAGGTTGAGAACCATGGGTTTGG
Organism: Narcine bancroftii; assembly: GCF_036971445.1. Taxonomy (NCBI): domain Eukaryota; kingdom Metazoa; phylum Chordata; class Chondrichthyes; order Torpediniformes; family Narcinidae; genus Narcine; species Narcine bancroftii. Next base: position 190,001,413 of record NC_091473.1, read on the forward strand.
ATGGATATGGGGCCAAATTCAGGCAGGTAGGACCAGTGTGTTTGGGACATTTGGATGGATCTGTGGATAGGACGGGTTTAGTGGGATATGGGCAGATGGGACAGTTTGGTCAGTGTGGGTAATTTGGGCCGAAAGGCCTGTTTCCACACCATGTGACTAATGAGTCCAGGAGGCCAGAGGTTTCCTCACCAGCCCCTGTAAAGTTGCATCTGAACTTCCCTGCTCCCAAATCCAGATCCTTTCACAATGATTGCCTTCCTGATCATCTGCCAGACCTGCAGACCAACCTTTCTGCAATTTGGGCACGAGCTCTCCCAGGTCCCTCTGCACAATTGAATGCCGAATTCTTCCACCGTTTAAATACCAGTCCAGTTTTTGATTTCTCCTCGCAGAGCAGACAATCACGCTGTTCCCAGGGTTGTGGCCCATCTTACAGATCCTCGCCCTGATCGAACTGTACCTCCGCCGGCTCTCCACACCCTTAGTCTGAACCTCCTCCACATCACATGTGCGGCCAGTTCTCGAGCGAGGAGACTGGAGGTCTGGGGGGGAGGGGTCCTGACCGGGAGACAGAGTCCTGTTCCCTCAGCGAGATCCTCTCTGACCTCTCTTTCCTCTCCTCCCCCCCCCCCCCCCCCCCCCCCCCACTTCAGCTGGGACGTCTCGGGAGCTGACCCTGTGGGGCGACAACCCCTTGGAGTAACAGCGCCCTTCTTGGACAGACTCACGCCGCACCGATGTTCTCCACGGCCTCAACCACTCCCAGCAGGAAGGACGACGGCCAGTGTGGTCTAGTGGCCAGCTCGGAGCTGGTGAGGTGGTTCGAGGAGACACAAGCTGACGGGCTCCGGAGAGGTGAAGGGCTGCCCTTCTGGTTCCACGGCCTCTGTAGCAGAGGGTAGGAAACATCTGGCAGGGTGTGGAGTCTGTCTCTTCCCTCATCCATCCCCACTTCCTATCCCCTCCACCCCTCCCCCCCACTCAGTTAAGTTTGCAGACGACATGGAGGCATGATGATTAGCGTTGGAAGTTTCAACTGGAATATGGACACGGAGTTGGGCAGAGAACGGGCAGATCAAGTTCAATCCAGATAAGTGTGAGGTGATGCATTTTGGAAGAGTTCGAGTCAGGGGTCGGATATTTAAGTGTGGAAGAACAGAGGGACCTTGGGATCCAAACCCATGTATCTCTCAAGGCTGCTACACTGGTAGATATGGTTGGGTTTGTTTCATTTTAATTTTCAAAGACTCGTCAAACAAACATTAGAATCTTTTTTAACATATAGAGTCTGTATTTATTCCCCCCTCCCCCACACTGAAAGTACCATCAATTAAATGACCTCCAGTTTATCTTCACTCCCTCCCCCAGGCACCAATAACAAAGCTATTGGTGCCAATGCCCCCACCACTTATGCACCTGTCTACCACTTGTATCTCCCTTGTGCTCCCCGTACTCATTCTCACTTTCTAATATACATTCATCTTTCAACATTAATATTATGAAAACACACACACATATTTCCCCCCCCACCCACAACCCCACCTTGTATTCCTCACAATTACAATATTTATAGCCCATCTTCCCCCCAGATTCCCTTTCCTCCTGATTTGCATTTAATCCCAAAGCGGTAGCCGGGCTCTTACAAAGTCCATGACCTCTATTAAAAAACCCCTCCCGCCCTCAGTGTGGCCGAGTGAAGGAAGGTAAACTCCATTCCTTTTTGTTTAAGGCTCTTTTTAACTGGGTCAGATTCACCTCCTGCATTTCAATAGCGCTGCGCTTATGTCTGGGTAGAATACAACCTTCTCCCCCCGCTCATATTCCACCAGACCCCACTCCCCCCTCCCGAGCTTTCACACCAGCCGCTGCCACCCATAAAATCCTCCGTCCTGGTCTGGCAAAGGGCATCAGGCCCCCTGCCCCCTTTATCTGTCTACAGGGAGATGTCCTTTTATTCCCTCTTTCTTTCTCCACCTCGCTTTCCAACTCCAAGCCGTCATACTACGCCATTTTCCTGCTACATCCCCTCTACTCCTGGAGTCCTCCAAGCCCAACATCAAGCCCTCCAATGCCTCAGACCTGACCTCTCCGCACCCGCCGGTTGGAGCAGCCTTACCAACTCCAGGTAAGTCCTTGACTTCAACTACCTATTTTTCCAGCCGGCAGGGTCATTCTCTCCACCACTGACTCCACCTCAATTTGGCTCCCCGACCTCCTACGCCCGACAACTCTCCCATCGCCGCCCGCATCTCTGCCCGCTTCTCCTCAATTCGATTCGCTGACCTCGGGTTCCCTAAACCACCCACGCCTGACAGCGCTCCCGTCGCCACCGGCAGCTCCTCCTCAGCTGGGCATCTGCGACTTCTAGCCTCCGCATCTCCCGTGCCCAACAGTGCTCTCGTTGCATCCTTCCCCCCGGCCCCCATCGAGATCCAACCTTATTGGGGCCATCCTGTCTCTACTTCCCGGGCGAGTCCCGTTCCCTCAGGAAGCTTCAGGGTTCCGTCGGCGCTGACGTCCCACGAGGCCCCAGGTCGGCCTCTTTCATCTCCACCACGCGGTGAGTATCTTCCTCCGTCCTGCAGTTGATTGTGTTAGAAACAGAAGTCTTCTTTGGCTTGGCTTCGCGGACGAAGATTTATGGAGGGGGTAAAAGTCCACGTCAGCTGCAGGCTCGTTTGTGGCTGACAAGTCCGATGCGGGACAGGCAGACACGGTTGCAGCGGCTGCAGGGGAAAATTGGTTGGTTGGGATTGGGTGTTGGGTTTTTCCTCCTTTGCCTTTTGTCAGTGAGGTGGGCTCTGCGGTCTTCTTCAAAGGAGGTTGCTGCCCGCCAAACTGTGAGGCGCCAAGATGCACGGTTTGAGGCGATATCAGCCCACTGGCGGTGGTCAATGTGGCAGGCACCAAGAGATTTCTTTAGGCAGTCCTTGTACCTTTTCTTTGGTGCACCTCTGTCACGGTGGCCAGTGGAGAGCTCGCCATATAACACGATCTTGGGAAGGCGATGGTCCTCTATTCTGGAGACGTGACCCATCCAGCGCAGCTGGATCTTCAGCAGCGTGGACTCGATGCTGTCGACCTCTGCCATCTCGAGTACTTCGACGTTAGGGATGAAAGCGCTCCAATGGATGTTGAGGATGGAGCGGAGACAACGCTGGTGGAAGCGTTCTCGGAGCCGTAGGTGATGCTGGTAGAGGACCCATGATTCGGAGCCGAACAGGAGTGTGGGTATGACAACGGCTCTGTATACGCTTATCTTTGTGAGGTTTTTCAGTTGGTTGTTTTTCCAGACTCTTTTGTGTAGTCTTCCAAAGGCGCTATTTGCCTTGGCGAGTCTGTTGTCTATCTCATTGTCGATCCTTGCATCTGATGAAATGGTGCAGCCGAGATAGGTAAACTGGTTGAGCGTTTTGAGTTTTGTGTGCCCGATGGAGATGTGGGGGGGCTGGTAGTCATGGTGGGGAGCTGGCTGATGGAGGACCTCAGTTTTCTTCAGGCTGACTTCCAGGCCAAACATTTTGGCAGTTTCCGCAAAACAGGACGTCAAGCACTGAAGAGCTGGCTCTGAATGGGCAACTAAAGCGGCATCGTCTGCAAAGAGTAGTTCACGGACAAGTTTCTCTTGTGTCTTGGTGTGAGCGTGCAGGCGCCTCAGATTGAAGAGACTGCCATCCGTGCGGTACCGGATGTTTCAATCTTCTTCAGCATGATGCTGAACCAAGCCATGAAAGACCCCAACAAATGAGAAACAGAAGTACCTTCACAGAAATTGCTTGAGACAAAATTTGAGAACAAAGAACATTTATTATACCACAATGCAAAGTTGGGTGCTTCCCCTTACCCTGGGAATACACACATACACTGGGGCTCACCCAACTTTTATACAGTTTATTTCAGTATAGGAATACCCTCCCCCTTACATTCTTCTGCCTTCTGGATAGGTTTGGCATTAGGCAATCCTGTCTGCCTATGTGCTGTTTCTGTGAACTTGGAGGACCAGGGGGTATCATCATGTCATTATCCTCATTGTCCTTATTCTGCCTTTGTTCTAATTTACACCTTCCCGACCCTCAGGGCTACAACCTCTTCATATGCAGAACCTGCTAATTCTATCTAGGGCTAGAAGACCCTTATCTTATTCAGACTAACTTTACTTCCTACATTCTCATATCTATTCTTATCCTATTCATACTGGCTTTATTCATTACACATGTATCTATACTAGTTTCCTCTTCTTCATATTTTTATATCAGTTTTTGCTCATCTCTCATAATCCTCACTTTTCTTTTAGATCAGTGTTACTCATCTCTCACAATTGGGTTGTTATGGCCTATGGTATCCTGGGCGTCATTAGACAAGGAATTGAGTTCAGGAGTCCTGAGGTGAAGTTGCAACTGCAAATCTCTGGTGAGACTATGCTTAGAATATTGCGTTTGGTGCTGGTCACCTCATTACAGGAATCTAAGGAGAGCTGGCCGAGAAGGTTTACCAGGATGGTACCTGGATTGGGAAATAAGTCTAACGAGGCAAAGTTGGCAGAGCTGGGACTTTTCTCTTTGGAACGAAGAAGGACAAGAGGAGACTTAATAGAGGTCAACAAGATTCTGAGAGGCACGGATAAGGTGGACGGCTGGCGCCTTTTTCACAGGGCGTGAATAGCAAACACCAGTGGACATCTGTACAAAGTGAAGGGAGGGAAGGTTAGGGGAGACGTCAGCGGTAGGTTATTTTGCACAGAGTGGTGGGGGCCTGGAATGCTTTGCCGGGGTGGTGGTGGAGGCTGGAACATTGGGGGCATTTAAGAGACTTTTAGATGGGCACCTGGATGGAAGGTGGGGTGGGTTTAATTTTCTTTTGGTTGGACATATGGGTTAGCACAATTCATTCATCTGAATGTAAATACACCCAGAAGACAAGGTGTTCCTACACACACACACACACACACATGGGCACTCACTTGCACATGCACACACAAACACCTGTTCTCACACACACAACGCATAATAGTGATATTTATACATAATATTTAAAATAATACATATACATATTTGGAGATAATTTACCCGGTTACGGGACACTGTTCATCAATCTCGCAGCCAGTGGGAAGAAGCTGTTTCCCGGCCTGGCAGTCCTGATTTTGATGATCCTGTACCTCCTTCCTGAGTGTCATGGTTCACAGATCGCTGGATGGAAAGGGTTCTCGATAATTCCTTGAGCCCCGTTTAAGCAACGCTCCTGGTGGATGCGGTCAGTTGATGAAGGGGAGACCCCAGGGAACTTCTTGGCCGTTGTGACGACCCTCTGTATCGACCTCTGGCAGCTACCATCCCCGCACAGTGACTCAGGCGGGGGGCGGGACCCTCTCAATGGGGGCTCCTGTACAATGTTAATCGAGATGGGGGGCCCCCTCCCTCAACCTCCTGAGGGAGTGTAGGCGCTGCTGCGCCTTCCTGACTGATGAGGCGGCGCGGGTCCAGGAGAGGCTGTCCGTGACGTGCGCACCGAGGAACTCTGTGCTCTTCACGACTGAGCTGTTGATGTGCAGCGGAGAGTGGTCGATCTCCGTCCTCCCGACATCCGCCATCGTCCCCTTTGTCCTGCCCACGTTGAGACTCGGGTTGTTGCTCTCACGAGGTTTCAGGTGAATCTTTTACCCCAGCGATTCTCACCCACATCCCACCTTAAGCCGCAGAGCACCGCTGGCCGAGGGATTACTTAAAGTGGGATGTGAGTGTAGAGAAAATGATTGAGAATCACTGTGATTTACCCAGAGTCGGGGAATCGAGAACCAAAGGACAAGGAACCTGAGGGGGAGTGGGTAAAATGTTTACCCAGAGGGTGATGGGTGCATGATATGGGCTGTAAAGGAGGGGGGGTCACAACGTTGAGGAAACATCTGGGCTTCCTATCATTTTTGCTTCTCTACATTCCCCCAATACGTTGTAGCTTTTGCCTTTCTTGCCTCAGGGATCTTGCGTCCGTCCCTTCCCGTCCCCTCCGACGGCTGCTGACGTCTGTCCTCGGGTATTTGCAGGGAGGCAGAGCGCCTACTGGCCGGTCGACCGGTGGGATCGTACCTACTGCGGCTCAGCCAGAGCCAGGGTGGGCTGGTGCTGTCCTACAGGTAAGGGGGGGTCTCCACTTTTCGCCTCCCTCCCCCAAATCCTGCTGCCTGTACCACCCTGGGACTGGGTCAGGGGGCTGCGGCTGCTTCTGAATAAACAGAATGTGGGGGCTGCGGAAGGGTGGGGGGGGGATGGCATGTGGGGTTGATGAGTCAACATGGGATGCCCTCCAGTGACAGACGACAGCTCTTCTCGTGGGGGAAAGGACGAGGATCTTCCCTTGATGATAGCACCGTCCCCCACAGCCCCTTCCCCCTCCCCTCACCCTATCCACCTTCTTCCCCACCCTCTCCACCTCTAGCATGTCATGTGAGTTGGATATGAGACCCCCCCCTTTCCCCCTCAGGAGACTAGCAGGGAGTGACTAGGTGGGGAGCATGTGAGGGGGGTGGGTGCAGAGAAATGGCATGACCCATGGGAGCTCCCACACCCTCCAGCCCAACCAGTGGTAGGGTAGGCTGGTAGAGGGAATGTTTGGCTACTGTTGGTAACACCCCTCCCTTCTCACCCCCTGGCAGCGGGTTAGAACGATGCCGACACTTCATTGTCCAGCAAGCGACCAGTGGTCACTACCTGGTCCTGGGGGACCACACTCTGCACAGCAGCATCTCCGACCTCCTGGACTACCACCGCAAGTTCCCCATCCTCCCCTTCACTGAGTGCCTCACCAGCCCCTGCTACAAGGTGAGTGCCCCCCCTCCTTCCCCCACCACGCTGGAGATTCCCCTCCCCTGGGATGCAGGAGTGCGAGGCCATAGTTCTCCCACCCTCCCTGGGAAGAGCGGTTGGGGTGGGTGGGCATGTCACATGCTGAACATTTCACCCCTGTTGTGGCCTCCACATCGGATGTGAGTGGTTGTTCTACTGAGCACCTTGGCCTTACCCACTGCCACGAAGGGGATCTCCCAGTGGCCAGCTATTTTAATCCTACTCCCACTCTGGCATGAGAAATAGGAGCGGGGATCGGCTACATGGCCCATCGAGTCTGCTCTGCCACTCAATAGCCCCTTTTATAATGCAAGGCTGTGGTTTTCCCATCGACGTGACCTGTCTTAGGAAGCCATCCTGCGTGTTCACACAGAACCCGATAAAGCCAGCTCCATGAGTCAAATACGTTCCACCGCTGAGACTACCTACTGGGGTGGATCGAAAACCGTCCCCAGTCCACCTGGTGATTCTTTCACACAGCGCATGAAAGGCAGATAAAACCTGGCTTTCAAGTTCTGTATAAAAGGGGCTTGTGATCGGGGCTGATCTGAGGATCGGTTTATCTCCACCAACCTGCCTTTTCCCCATATCCCTTAATCCCCTACTATGTAAAAATCTATCCTACCTGGTATTAAATATACTTACCGAGGTCGCATCCACTGCTTCAACAGGCAGCGAATTCCACAGATTCCCCACCCTCTGGGAAAAGCGGTTCCTCCTCATCTCTGTTCTAAATCTACCACCCTGAATCTTGACGCTATGTCCCCTCATTCTGGACTCCCCCACCAATGGGAACAACTTACCTACCTCTATCTTATCTATGCCTTTCATAATTTTACACGTTTCTACAAGACCCCGCTCATTCCTCTAAATTCCAGTGTGACAGTATATAGAGGTGTTTGGGAGATAAATTGGGAAAGGTTTGTTAGAGCAGGTGACACACAAACACTTTAAAACACAGAATTTTTGCATGAGCTTTTGCAAGAGACTCATGATGGACTGTTATTTGCAAAAGGTAACAAATGTAACAACAGGAGGTAGCAGCTCTGTCTGGGAAAACAGAACTTGCTGTCTGGAAGGTCATGTGATCGTTGCAGGCAGAGAGCAGAGAAAAAAAGCAGGCTTTGCTCTCGGAGTTGGAGAGAGAGAGAGAGAGGAGAAAGACACAGGCATTGGTTCCAGAGGGACAAGCTGGCAAGCTTTGGAAGACGGCGTGGTCAAAGGAGAGGACTGGCTGTCCGGTGTTTCCCCTGGGATAGGAGAAACAGAAAGGAACTCTGTGGTGACCTGAAAGAAAGAGGTTATCATCTGGAGAACCCTGAAGGGAAGGCAAGTTTCGTCAGCAAGACATTGGAGTGGCTAATTAAAAAGGAATCAGTTGTGAATGTCCTGGAACAAGAAAACTCTGAGAACTGACAAAAATCCTCGCGAGTGGTAACCATTTACCTGTTAAGCACCAAAGCCTGGTGAACTTTATTGATGCTAACTTCTGTGCACAGTACAAGAATTGCCTGCAACCATTGAGATTGGACTGTGAACCAAAGAACTTTGCTGAACTTACACACACGTGCGCTTAGAATTAGAAGGGGGTTAAGTGAGTCAATAGAGATAAGTTTGATTCTATTTTCATGTTCAAAGCAACTTTTGTTTAAGTTACCCTTTGTCGTGGTGCATATCTATTGCTGCTGAGTTTTGGGCTTCTCTGGGCTTTTAACACTAGTGAATATCGTCCCAGGCGAGTCATGACTGTCCGTGCACTGCCAAACCGAGTCCACGTGCATATCCTCCCCCGAGTCTCCCCTGTTTGTACATTGGCCCATCTCTCAAAGGCCTGTGTGAAATGTTTTGCCATATCAGCCTCTCCCCTTAAGGGGAGCAGCTCCCTGACCAACCGCCCCCCCCACACCCCCCCCCCCCCCCCCCACAGTTGGCAGCCATCATCTGATCTAAAAAGGCTGATTTTTTTTAAAGCAGCCGTCAAGTCTTTATGCTGCTTTTAAATATTCCAAAGACTTCTCGGTTGACAGAACACACTGTGCTTTGGCAGATGAACTAAAATCCTTACTCTACAACTGAAAACTAGAACTAAACTACATATTTACAAACATAAGCGTTCTCTTGAATTTTTCTTCCCCTCCGCAGACTACCCTGACCTCCTTCCCGCCACTGTGACGTACCCACGCAGGCACTGACTTCACGGATGGTACTGTTATGAGAGGACCCAAAACCCAGCAGCAATGGATATTCACCAAGATTTAAAACAAAAGTTGCTTTTAATTATCTTTAAACATGAAAACACAATTACACTTTAACTTAACTAACCTAACTTAACCCCCCTTCCAATTCTAAGCGCATGAGTATGTAATGTGCTTGTAAGTTCAGAAAAGTTCTTTGGTTCACAGTCCAATCTCACTTCTCATTCCTCCAAGTTCACTGGTTGCAGCCATTTCTTATACTGTGCACAGAAATTAACATGTATAAAGTTCACCAGGCTTTGGTGCTTGAAAGGTAAATGGTTACCGCTCAGGAAAGTTCTTGTCAATTTTCAGAGAGGGATTTGTTGTTCCAGGACACCCACAACTGATGTACTTCCATCAGCCACTCCAGTGTGTTGCCGAAGAAACTTGCCCCATCAGGGTTCTCCAGATGATAACCTCTTTCTTTCAGGTCTCCACAGAGTTCCTTTTCTGTTTCCCTTATTTCAAGTGAAACATTAGACAGCCAGTCCTCTCCTTGCATGAACCACAAAGGCTTTGACCAGACTGTACTCACAACCCATCTTCCAAATGGGGTTTTTCCACAAGCTTGCCAGCTTGTCCTGTTCCAGTCCCAGCTGCTGTTGCCAACTGTAACACTGCAGAACTGATCTCTCTCTGAGAGAAAAGCTTGTTTGACTCTCTCCACATGACCCTTTTAGAACAGCAAGTTCTCTTCCCGCCAATCTGCGTCTCCGACAAGATCTGTCATCTGTTGCCTTTTGTAAACAGCAATCCATTAGTGAAGTCTCTTGAGCCCTCTGCAAAGCTCTTGAAAAAGCTCTGAGGCCCCGACATTCTGAGCATGGGGCAGAGCTCCAGTATTTCAAATAAGATGTGTTTTAAAATGTTTGTATGTAACCTTCTCGAACAAACCTTTCCCAGTTTAGCTCCCCAAAACATATCCTCTGTCACAGTACCTGGTAAAGCAGATTGTCCTTCCTCATCGCCAGAAGGCGATTAGTGAGTTAACTTGCCTGGGCTCTGACTCTTACCCCCACCAAGATTTTAACTCTGGTCGTTACCCGCTGCACGATTACTGGGTACGGACCCACTAAATTGGCTCTGTCTCCTCCAGCTCTACATTTATAGAGGTACCTTGTAGTTTAATTCAACTCACCTCAATCAATTCTCAGCTTTTCCCTCCTGCCCTCTTGGCTATCGGCCTGTTCAAAGATTCCCATTATTCTCATATAAATAATACATTAAAAATGTAACACACATGATGTACTTCAACTGCAAGGCAACGTCGCCAAGAGCATTGTCTGGTGCCTCTAACAGGAGAGAGAAAAGCAAAAGAGTCCATTCAAGGACCCCAAGTGTCTGTGAGTTTGCCTCCAGCTGCTCCCGCAGCCTCACGGACTCCAGTTCAATCCATCGGCTGCCTGAGCTCCAGTTCCGAACCTCTTGACACGATCAAGAAGCCTCCAGCTCCTGAGGCCCCTCTTGCCCTCAAATGTGCCCCTTCCTCTCTCACCTCTTCTGTCAGGCCTCTGCTTGCTTTCTGCTCATGACCTGATGAAGGGCTCAAACCTGAAATGTTGGTTAAATATCTTTGCTGTGTGACCAGGTGAGAGTCTCCGGCACTTTTGTGCCAGCTTTCTTGCTTCCCTCCTGTGGTAAAAGGTCATCCCATGACCCCAGTCACTGGCCTACGAGTCTGGCCAGCAACCTCTTCATCCTCGGCTGGAAGACCAGCCCAAGGGTGAAAGGTTGGGTGGGGACCCTGGGAGAAAGATCGAGCAGGGACCCTGGGGGTCGGGAGGGGTAGAGCGAGTGGGCCGGTGACAGATGCCGTGCCCTTGATTCCTACCAGCGGCTGGAGAGACATTACGAGGAGATTGATGCAGTCCAGGGCCGGACGCAGCTCTTCCAGGATTCAGGGGGAGCTTGCAGCCAGATGAAGGGAGAGGAGGTGACCTGCCCCCACAGCCTGGACCCCCGGCAAGTGGGGGCTGCCCTCGATGGAGGTCTGGTATCAGAGGGGAGGCCCACTTTGGGGCTGAGCGGTGAGAGGCAGGTAAGGAGGTGGGGGCAGACCGTGCAGACACGTGGGGGAGGTGGGGAGGGGGCAGACATGGCTAAAATGGCTAACAGGTGGGAGCATAGGTTTAAAGTGCTTGGGATCAAAGTGCAGGGGGTGGGGGGGGGGGGGTGTAAGAGTTGAGTGTTTCCACAGAGTGGTGCGTGCATTGTCTGAGCAGAGCGGGCAATGGAGAGATCTTGGGGTCCATGTTCACAGGTCACTCAAAGCTGCTTTGAAAGTGGATGGTATTGTTAATAAAGCCTATAATGTGTTGGCTTTCATTAACCGTGGGATGAGTTCACGAGGTGGGAGGTAATGTTCTACACAAGACCTTGTGGAATATTGTGTTCAGTTCTGGTCATGGGGGAAGGGAGAGGGAGGGGAGAGACCTGAGAGGGGAGTTGAGGGTGCAGTTCGAGGGTGATAGGGGGTGGGAAAGGGGAGGTGGCTGGGTTGAGCGAGTGTAGAGGGGGATGAGATAGAGGGATGGTGAGACAAGTGGGTCGAGTTGGGGGGCAGCGAGTGGACCGGTGACGGACGTGTCCTTGATCCCTACCAGCGCCCAGACAAACGCTACGAAGAGATTGACACCATCCGGGGCCAGATGCAGCTCTGCAGAGATCTGGAGGGAGTATCCGCCCAGACAGAGGGAGAGGAGGCAACCCGCCCACTCAGTCAGGACCCCCAGCAAGCGGGGGTCCCCCTTGATGGGGATCTGGAGTCAGAGGGGAGCCCCACCCTGGGGGCGAGTGGTGGAAGGCAGGTAAGGAAGGGGGGGGGAACAGGATTGCAGCCCTTGCTGCGATGGGAGGGGGACAATTTCCCCTTCCTTCTGGATATAGAAAGTGACCCTTGAACCCTGATTCCTGCTGAAAACCCAATCCTGATCTATGACGACCTCGATTCACTTGACCCTGGCACCCAACACACAACCCATCTTCTGCTTGACCCCCAGCTCCTGGTCAGCACCGATCACTGACTTATGGTTGACCCCCCCTCCACCAGATCTGGAGCAGGATCCACTTGGTCTTAACACACCCCCGCCCCCCTCCCCCCCCACAGAGCAGAGAGACTTGAAATATTCACATCCCCCTTGCCAGACCCAAGGGGTTTCACTGAATGACGTACGTTCCCTGTCATTACTGGCTGTCCATGGGTCCCAACCGACCAGTGTTTTAACAACTCAAGCTTCTGGGCCTCGGGGACCCTCCCTGCCCAGGCAGGTCGCAGGTGGGGAGACAGGCCCCAGGCCCTTCAGTTCAACCGTGCTAACTCAGTGCTCCACTTGAGCCAGTCCCATTTACCCAAAGCTGGGTTCGGTGGTTGGGCGGAGGTGAGAGTCAGGGTGGAGTTGGGGTCAGGGTGGAGTTGGGGTCAGGGTGGAGTTGGGGTCAGGGAGGAATGGGTCAGTAACAGACAATGGTCTTTATCTCATCTCCAGTTCGCGGAGCGACACTACGAGGAGATCCATGAGATTCTGAGCCGGAAGCGGAGTGCCCAGGGCGTGGAGGACCCGCAGATAGAGACACAGATGGCTGGGGGATCGGAAGATATCCGGGAAACACAGGGAGGATGGGAGGCAACATTCGGGATACAGAGCGACAGCGACTACCAGGAGGTGAGGGCCTCTGAGAGACCCAACAGCCAATCTGTAGTTGGTGAATGCGGCCCAAAGTCCCCAGTCCTTGCTGGCTGCCCCCACTCCAATACCTCCCACTGTCACGCCACCAACACTTCCATCCCAACCCACTCGACCCCAACAAACATTCCTACCCTTCTCCACCCCATCTCCACACAAACTCCCACTCCTCTCCATTCCCACCTCACCCCTCTCCACTCCCCAGACACACCCATCCCACCCCTCTCCATCCTATCAAACACTTTCACCACACCCTTGTCACCACACAAACACTCCCACCCCGCTCCAATCCCTCACTCCCCTCACCACCCTTTCAAACACTATAATCCCACCCCTCTTCATCCCCTCAAACACTTCCACCCCAACCCCTCCCATCACCACACAAACACTCCCACCCTTCCACTCCCCAACTCCCCTCATCAACCCCTCAAACACAGCCATCCCATCCACTCCATCCCTTCAAACACTTCCACCCCAACCCCTCCCATCACCACACAAACACAGCCACCCTTCCACTCCCCAACTCCCCTCATCAACCCCTCAAACACAGCCATCCCATCCACTCCATCCCCTCAAACACTTACAACCCACCCCCTCCCGTGTCACCACACAAACACTCCCACCCCTCAATACACCCTCACTCCCAGCCCACCCCTCTCAAGCCACTCAAACACACCCACCCCTCTCCACTCCCTCACTCCAATCCCAGCCCTCTCCATCCCCTCAAACTCTTCCACCCCCCTACCATCACGACACAAACACTCCCACCCCTCTCCACACCCTCACTCCCATCCCACCCCTCTCCACACCCTCACTCCCATCCCGCCCCTCTCCACACAATTCCACCCCTCTCCAATCCCGCACTCCCATCCCACCCCTCTCCAATCCCTCACTCCCCTCACCACCCATTCAAACGCTCCCAACCCACCCCTCTACATCCCCTCAAAAATTTCCACCACACCCCATCTCTGTCACCAAACACTCACATGCCTTGAAAAACTCACAACCCTCACCACACCCTCAAACACAACCATCCCACCCCTCTCCACACCATCCCAAGCCTCTCCACCCGATTCCACCCCACTCCACTCCCTCACTCCCAACCCACCCCTCGCCACCCCCATCCCACCCCTCGCCACCCCCATCCCACCCCTCGCCACCCCCATCCCACCCCTCGCCACCCCCATCCCACCCCTCGCCACCCCCATCCCACCCCTTGCCACCCCATCCCACGCCTCGCCACTCCCATCCCACCCCTCGCCACCCCATCCCACCAACCTCCACCCCATCCCACCCCCCTCCATGCCCATCCCACCACTCTCCGCCGCTCCCACCACCCCACCCCCTCCACCCCAGACCCACCCCCTCCAAACCCACTCCATCCCCTCCTACTCCCCTGCACTGCCCTCCCACCCACATCCCAATCCCTCTATCCCCATCCCAACCCGCTCCACACCCATCCCACCCCCCACCACCCAAACTCTATCAACCCCCCTCCACCCCATCCCACCCTATCCACCCCATCCCACCCCACCCCCATTTGACCCCCCTCCACTCCATCGTCCACCACCCACCACCCCACTCAACCCCATCCCAATCCCATCCCACCCCCCCACTCAACCCCATCCCAATCCCATCCCACCCCCCTTCACTGTACTTCCACACACCTCCGCTCCATCCTACCCCCTCCACCCCATCCCATCCTCCACCCCATATCAGCCCCATCTCCCCCCCTCCACCCCATTCCATCCACCTCCCAGCCCATCCCACCCCCTCGTCCCCATCCCACCCCCTCCGCCGGACCTCACACCCCTTCGCCCCATCCCACCCCGCTTTGCCCCATCCCACCCCGCTTCGCCCATCCCACCCCGCTTCGCCCATCCCACCCCGCTTCGCCCATCCCACCCCGCTTCGCCCCATCCCACCCTGTTTCGCCCCATCCCACCCTGTTTCGCCCCATCCCACCCTGTTTCGCCCCATCCCACCCCCCTTCGCCCCATCCCACCCCCCTTCGCCCCATCCCACCCCCCTTCGCCCCATCCCACCCCCCTTCGCCCCATCCCACCCCCCTTCGCCCCATCCCACCCCCTCACCCCCACCCCAACTCCATCGCACCCTGCCTCCATCCCCATCGCACTCCGCCGCCACCCCATCGCACCCCGCCTCAACCCCATCCCACCCCCTCCAACCCATCCCACTCCCCTCTACCCCCTCCCAATCCCTCCACCCCATCCCACTCCCTTCCCTCCCCGCTCCACTGCCCTCCCACACACTTCCACCCCATCCTAACCCCCTCCTCCCCATCCCACCCCCTGCTCCCCTATCCCACCCCCTCCATCCCCCTCGCACCCCGCCTCCATCCCCCTCGCACCCCGCCTCCATCCCCCTCGCACCCCGCCTCCATCCCCCTCGCACCCCGCCTCCATCCCCCTCCACCCCCATCCCACCCTCCTCCATCCCCATCCCACCCTCCTCCATCCCCATCCCACCCCCTCCATCCCCATCCCATCCCCCTCCATCCCCATCCCACCCCCCTCCATCCCCATCCCTCCCCCTCCATTCCCATCGCACCCTCCACCCCACCCTCCTCCATCCCCATCCCACCCCCTTCCATCCCCATCCCACCCCCCGCCACCACCAACCCACCCCTCGCCACCACCCATCCCACCTCCTCCACCCATGCCACCCCCTCCAACCCCACTCCATCCCCTCCCTCCCCCTGCACTACCCTCCCCTTGCACTGCCCTCCCCTACCCCATCCCACCCTCCTCCACCCCATCCCACCCTCCTCCATCCCCATCCCACCCCCTTCATCCCAACCCACCCCCTTCATCCCAACCCATCCCCATCTCACCCCCCTGCGCTGCCCTCCCACACCCTCCACCCCCATCCCACCCTCCTCCATCCCCATCCCACCCCCTTCCTCCCCATCCCACCCCCCTCCATCCCAACCCACTGCCCTCCACCCCCATCCCACCCCCCTCCACCCCATCCCACCCCCCATGGAAAGGCCTGCTGGCATTTATCGTATCATTTTAAATACCTCTATCAAATCTCCCCTCTTTCCCTACACTCCAGGGCATGAAGTCCTCACCTGTAACTCCAGGTAACATCCTAGTAAATCTTCTCTGCACTCTTTCTATCTTTTTGATACCTTTCCTGTAGTTCGGTGACCAAAACTGCACACATTGTTCTCACCAATGTCTTATACAACTTTACCGTAAGATCCCAACCTCCTGTACTCCATACTTTGATCAATGAAGGCCAGTGTTCCAAAAGCTCACTGACGCCACTTTCAGGGAATTATGTACCACACATACTCATGTAATAGTTAATACCATGTAAAAATCCCATCCCCCCTCCCATTATTTTCGGCCCCGCTCGCCCACCTATCGGAGCTCCCAACATCCTGAGCGCGGATCCTCGCCCCAGCTGCCCACCGATCCAAGCTCTGATCGTCGCAACCATGGATCCTCACCTTGACGCCTTGAACGACGCAGGTACTTCCTGTGGTCAAAAGCAAATATCCCTGTGATAGTTGACTTCCTATTTTACCCACAAAGAATGACTATTACATACATACATTACTTGTATTCACAGATCCCTCTGTTCTACCCCACTCCTTAGTGCCCGACCATTTACCTTGGATGTCCTACCTTGGTTTGCCCTTCCAAAATGCTACACCTCCACCTTGTCTGCATTGAATTCCATCAACCATTCTGCAGCTCATTTTCCCAGCAGGTCCAGATCCCTCTGCTGGGGTTGAGAGCCTTCCTCGCTGCCCACTACACTTCCAATCTTTGTATCCCGGCAGATTGGTGAGGCCAAGCGGTTGGCAGCAGAATCAGCCGAGGACCTGCACAGCTACCAAGCCCTCGCATCGCGTCCGGTGCCCACACCCCCGAGGGAGGCCTACGCAGTGGTGAACAAAGCTAGGCCTCACATCTATGCGGAGCCCAGCGAGGGGACAGAATCCCACACATACGCTGAGCCGGACCAGGGGTCGTGGGGCGCCTGGCGCAGGGGGCCTCGTCGCCACGACTACATCGAACTGGACAGGAAACAGGCCCGAAGGGCCAACTACTACTGCCCTGAGCCCACCCGAGGGTCATCTGTTGCCACGGGCTCCGACCACAAAGACAGGCCGTTGCCGGAGCCGAGGGGAAGTAGGAGGCCCACGGCGACCTCTGACCCCACAGCCCAGCCACTTCCTGTGGGAAGCTGCCTGAGGCCTATTGCCCCAAATACTGACCCCAGAGCCCGGACACTTCCTGTTCCTGAGGGAAGTGGTATGAGGCCCACTTCCTCAACCTTTGACTCCACAACCCGGCCACTTCCACTTTCTGAGGGAAGCCCAAGGCTCACTGCCCTAACTTCTAACCCCACAGTCCGGCCATTGCCAGTGTCTGAGGGAAGCCTGCCCCCCACTGCCCCAACCTCTTTCCTCACAGTCCAGCCACTTCCTGCTCCTGAGGGAAGCTTTAGGGCAACTGCCCCGACCTCTGACCCCATGGCCCAGATACCACCAGGCCCTGAGAGCACCCCACGACCCAATGAGTGCTCTTTCCCAACCTATGCCCGGCCAGTGCGGAAACGCTGCGGCCAGAGCATTCCAGAGCCCACTGCTGCTATCCAGCTCAATGACCCGGTGTACGGGTTCCTTCCTTGCTCCAGCCAGCCTTCACCTGCACCAGCCCCCAGAGCAGCGGGGGTGAAGCCACAGCCCAGCCTTTGCCTACCTAAACCGGTTCCCCAGCCACCAGTCTCCAAACGGAGCCCCGGGGCAGGACAGGGGTTGCAAGGGGGTCCCAGCGGGCCAGGCTGTGGCCAACCCGAGTCCAGGCCAAGAGTGGGCCTCAGAGCACCGGGGGCCAGGCCAGGAGCACAGGCGTCCCCACTGGGCCGAGGTCTGGCCCAATTTCATCCTGCCCCCGTGGATCCCGCCTCTCAGGACCCAAACTTATACGAGAGCATTGTGGACTACCAGCATCCTGTGCCAGCCTGCAGGACGAGGAGGATCTGACCCACCCTCTGTCCATGTCGCCTTGAAGGATGTAGGAGCAGAGGCCAATATGCCAATTCTGGTATTGTCATCACGAGCTGATCCATCCTCCCACACAACCCCACTCCCTTGCTTTCTCCCCATAACCTTTGGTGCCCTGAGTAATCAAATGTCTGTCAATCTCTGCCTTAAATATATCCAGCAACCTCTCTTCCACAACCAACTGTAGCCACAAGTTCCACAGGCTCACGACCCTGACTAAAGAAATTTCTCTGCACCTGTTTTCAGTTGATGTCCATTTATCCTGAAGTTGTGCCCCTTTGTCATAGACTCCATGACCATGGGAAACATCCTCACCTCATCTACTCTGTCCATGCCTTTCAGCATTCAAGATGTCTGTATAAGGTTCCCCCTCGTCTTTCTGTACCCCAATGAGTACAGTCCAAGAGGTGACAATCGTTCCTCACTTATTAACCCTTTCATTCTTGGTATCGTTCCAGTAAATTTTCTCTGAACCCTCTCCAATGCCAGCATGTCTTATCTCAAATAAGGCGGCAAAATTGTAGTCTCCACATGTGGGCTCACCAGTGCTTTATAGTCTCAACATCTCATCCCTGCTCTTGTATCCTATCCCTTTAGAAATGAATGCCAACACTGCATTCACCACCAACGCAACCTGGAGGTCAACCTTTAGGGAATCCTGTACAAGGACTCCCAGGTCCCTTTACACCTCGCGAGTTTGAATCTTCTCCCTATCGAAATAATACTTGACCGTCTATACCTTTGACCAAAGTACACGACTGCCCACTTGCCAACATCTGCCACCTCTCTGCCCGTTCTCCTCATCTAAGCTCCCACCGCCTATTCCATAATCCAATATATACATGAAAAGTGGCCCCAACACTGACCCCGGTGGATACCACTGTAACCAGTAGCAACCAGAATAGGATCCCTTTAATTCCCACTGTTTTCTGCTGACCTGGATGGGGAAGTGGATGCGGTCAGAGGACAGACAAGATCCAGGTGACATCTGAGGCTCAATTTCCTTGACTTGCGCCCGAGCCCCACAAGCTCGATTCCACATTCTGATAGCGCCCAGCAGAGGCCCAAAGCCCCTTGTTCTTCAGCCAGAGAGGGTGCAGAAACTTTTCAGAGTCCTGGCCCCACTAGCACCAGCTCATCCTCACCAAACAATCTGTGCCCCCTCCCTCCCCGCTGTCATCCCACTCACCCGGATTAGGCCCCAGAACCAACCCCCAATCCATTAATGAGAACAAGTTTATTATGCAGCTTACTATTACAGATCACCTGAATTCGAGCCAAACAGGTACTGTGCAAATAAAAGCAACAATAAATTAATTTTAATAAATTTTAAAGAGGCAGATAAAACACAAGATCGATTCACTGAACAACAAACTTTCTCAAAAGGTTTGCTTCCTGAAAAATAATTAGGGATTACGATGGATGACTTCAAATTGAACACAGCGATCATTTCAGATTTGCTGTATCACAAAGGAAGTTGGAGAAACATCAAATTAACGTTTATTGAATTCAGCACGTTTAATCGCATAACGTTTAGTTCAACGAACCAAAAAATGTTTTGCCGCTGATTTTCGTTTGTACTCTGCATCTGATGCCACTTGTGTCAGTGTCCAACAATAGTCGCCCGGCGTTGGATTCCAGTTGCCCCGACACTGCTTTTCCACAGACACAATTTCCTGGTGAAACTTTTCACCATGTCCGTCCCCAACTGCACCAAGATCAGCAGGGAAGAGGCCCACGTGCGAACGTAGAAAGTGGACTTTCAATTAGGTTCCACTTCATGGTTTTGTAGCTTGAAGTGGACTTAAAATATGACAGGAAATCACAAACAGACCTGATTGCAGTCCACAGCCCTTTTGTGGTACGGGAGCAGACCATGATCAGTGTAACGGTGGGGAGGTTCAAGAGCCTGATAGCAGTTGGGAAGGAACCCTAGAGGGACTGGTCTTCAGTACCTTTTGCCCGAGGGAGATGGGGGTTCTTTTTGGGTTCAGCTGCCTCACGCAAAGGGAGGGGAGATTTCCTACAGTTAAAGATATGTGGATTTTGAGGGTTCAGAGATTTACTGGAATGATACCAGGAATGAGAGGGTTAGAATATGAGGATTGTTTGTCAGCTTTTGGGCAGTACTCATTAAGAGTACAGAAGTGGTGACCATTGACAGGGTGGTTAAGAAGGCATTTGGTATGCTACCCTTCATAAATCATAGCATAAGAGTATAGGAACTGGGAAGTGATGCTGCAACTTTAAGATGTTGGTGAGGCCAGGTTTGGAGTATCGTGTTCAGTTCTGGTCTCCAAATTATAGAAAGGATGGAGAGGGTGCAGAGAAGATTTACAAGGATGGTGCCTGGCTTAAAATACCTAGAGCACAGAGAAAGATTGAAGTTAGGATTTTATTAATTGGAACATAGACATTTGAGAGGGGATTTGATAGAGGTGTTTAAAATTATGAAGGGAATAGATATAGATGCAAGTAAACTCTTCCCCCTGAGAGCAAGGGAGGTTGAAACAAGAGGACACAAGTTGAGGGTAAGGGGGCAAAATTTTAGGAGAAACATTAGAGGATGCTTCTTCACTCAGAGAGTGGTGGCTGAATGGAATCTTCCTGAGGAAATAGTTGAGGCAGTTGATTCTTTCATTTAAGAGAAGGCTGGATATATACATGGATTGAAGGGTTATGGGCAGAGAATAGGTGGGGGTATCTAGCAGAGTTGTTTGAGTGAACTGGCATGGACTTGAAGGGCCGAGATGGCCTGTTTCCATTCCATAAACTGTTATATGGTTCAAATTCTGGAAGGCCTGACCAGAGTAGATGTGGCAAGGGATGTTCCCCATGGTCGGGGGAATCCAGGACAAGGGAGCCCAACTTCAGGATAAAAGGGGAGATAAAAACAGACGTGGAGAAATGTCTTCAGCCAGAAGGTCATGAGTGTAGAACTTGTTGCCACAGGCGGCTGTGGAAGCGAGGTCATCGGGTATATTTAAGGCAGAGATTGACAGGTATTTGAGTAGTCAGGGCATCGAGAATTACAGGAGTGGGAGGATGGATCAGTTTGGGATTAGAATGGTGGAACAGACTTGAAGGGGCGACCTCTGCTCCTATATCTTGTGTTATCACCGGTTTTGGCCCTTCCCTCCTGTGATGCTGCAAATTTCCTTCAGCAATTCTGTGTTTTTACAACACAATCACAGCATCTGCACTTTCCGTTTTACCCCCTGATCAGTACAATGAGGTGGGGGGATTCAAGAGCCCGATAGCTGTTGGGATGGAACTGTTCCTGAACCCAAGAAATGCTGGTCTTCAGGCTTCTGTCTGAAGGGAGCGAGAGAAGAGGCTGTGACCAGGGTCCTTTATGACAATGGTCGTCTGCTCGAGACAGCACCTCCTGTGGATGTCCTTGATAGGTGTGAGGTTGGAGCCTGTGATGGCCTTGGCCGTATTTGCTGCCCTTTGGGTTCCTGGGCACTTGAATTCCCAAACCAGCCTGTGATGCAACCAGTCAGTATCGAATCACAGAACACTGCAGCACAGGCCCTTCAGCCCCTCTAGCCTGTGTTGAATTGTTATCTGCCCATTCCCATTGACCTGGACCCTGATCACACTCCTCCCAATGACATACCTGTTCAAATTTTTCTTAAACATCAAAAATGAGCCCCGTGTTCAGTCCACTCCACACTCCCAAAATCATCAGTAATGCATCGTTATCTCCCGTGGGCGCTGCAACACCGGCTGAGTGCCGCGTTTTTACTGCGGGCGGCTGGCTTGTGGGAATCGGGTCTCGGAGCTGGAATTCCTGAGGGGCAAGAAGGGCTCCCGAAGTGGCCTGAGGCACTGAGGCTTCCCCATTGTGTCGGTGGGGATTTGGATCTGGAGCTCAGGTGGTCGATGGGTTGACCAGGAGTCCGTGGGGCTTCAGGAGAGCTGCTTGCTTAAGGGGTGCTGGGCGACTCTTTGCCTTACGGAGGGCAGACGCAATTCTGAGTAATATTACACATTCTGTGCTATTACACAAGATGAGGTGCTGTGGCCCCCAGTGCCCGCATTGAAAATGGCTGCTCCAGACAGGCCCCCTTCTCATGCACTCTCTCAACAAATACCCCTCACTCTCGCTCTCTCACTGCTCCCTGACGTGATCAATCGAGCCCACTCCCTGACCGCTTGCAGGGCTGGGGTGGGTTGGGTATCCTCTTGTTGTTCCTCTGGGCAAAGATCCTCGCTCGTTGTGCAGGATCGATGGCAATTTGTTGGCCTAGATTCACCAGTGATAAAATGGAACTACAAATCTTCTTGTTTAAAGATGAAACCACTCAATATTTTTAGAGGGTATAAATAATTGGAGACCGGCAGCTTCAGTGGAGGGGAGTTTCACCAGGTGGCCTCTCCACATCTCTCCCAAGACCCATCTGTGGAGGGGAACAGAGGCACTTTCCTCTGCTGGAGAATCCAGGGGTCAACGCATCCTGAACACTGCATTGGACCCTGGGGGTGGGTGGGGGGGGGGGCGGGGTGGGGAATAGGGAATGGCGGGAAGAGGGAGAAGGGAGGGAGGGATGGAGAGTACAGGCTGTGGGAAGGAGGCTGAGGCTGGGTAGCAGTAAAATGAACTGAATCTGGTTTTGCTCCACTTAATGTTCTTTATACAAATATTTTCACTGTACAACTTCAGGTTATGCCAACCACTGCACCTTGGCAGCATCTCCCCGTGATGGTGGACACCTCAAGATGAAGGAATCCCCACACCCCCTTTCTCCTCCCCCCACCACGGGTTACAAGTTTTACTAAAAAAAACACAAACACGTAGACGTCGAGTAAAACTTTACAACTGCTGGCCTTGGGATGAGAGGAGTGTGACGGGCACCATCTCCCGCAGGAGCGGTGGGTGTACCCCCCACCAACACCCCTTGTCCATGCTCCCGGTGGGGACGGCTGCTGGTCCCCGGATGGAGGGGGCAAGGGTTTGGGACACCCCCTCAGAAGCCATACTTGGCCTGGGTCTGCCGCTTGGTGAGACGGTTGTCTGACCATGAGTTCTTCAGCTCCAGCTCCCGCTCCTTGGCCTGGGGGTGAGGAGGAGGAGCACAGCGTTAGGGTCCAGCGGGAGGAGGAGGAAACACACATGGGGGGGGACACCATGTAGGAGAACACGTGCGCACACTTGCTGTGTTGTAAACACACATTGATGCAGTAGGGTGGTCACGCACATGGTAAATCAGACATAGATGCGCAATTACACAAACGTGTGCAGAGAGCGACGCGCGCGGAGGGCCAAGCACGCGCAGACACACACACACACTGGGTACCAAGAGACCAGGCCCACCCTGCCTCTCACCTGGTGAATCAGGTAGGTGATCTGATGCTTCCGACGCTGCTGACTGGTTGGCTGTTCCCCCCGTTTCTAGGTGGGTAGAGAGCAGATGGGGATGGAGGTCATCATTGGGATGTCCACTTCATCACACTGCCAGGGCCAGTGTCCCACCACCCAAACCCCTCACCCACTGAAATCACTAGGAGTGTGAAGTGACCAAAGTCTTCATCTCAATCTCCTTCCTGCCCTCTCTCCTTCACCACTTTCCGACTCTCTCTCTCTCTCCCGGTCTTTCTCCGCTTCCCTTTTCAATACCTCTCCCCCTCCGTCTCTCTCCTCCCTTCCATATGTATCTCTCCACTTCCGTCTCGCTCTCCCTCTCAACGCATCTCTCTCCCCCTCCCGCCTTCCGCCTGTCTCTCCACCTGCATCTCTCTCTTTCCCCCCTTCCATATGTATCTCTCCACTTCTGTCTCTCTCCCTCCACCTTCCCTCTCTTACTCTCCCCCTCCGTCACTCTCTCCCCTTCCATCTCTCACTTCCCGCCCTCCATTTCTCTCTTCCCGCCCTCCATTTCTCTCTTCTCCCCATCCGTCTCTCTCATCCTTCCCCCCTTCCATCGCTCTTCCCCTTCCCTCTATCTCCCTTGCCTTTCCCTCTCTCTCTCCCCCTCCATCTCTCTTGACCCCTTCCCTCTCTCTTCTCCCCATTCCGTCTGTCTACCCCTCTGCCTCTTTCCCCTTCTGTCTCTCTCCCCCTTCCGTCTTTCTCTCTCCCCTTCTGTCTATCTTCCACTTCCCTCTCTGCCTTTCCCCCTTCTCTCTCTCCCCTTTTGTCACTCTCCCCCTTCCGTCTCTCTCTTTCCTCCATTTCCATCTCACTCTCTCTTCCCCCTCCATCTCTCTCTCCCCCTTTCCATCTCTCTTCGCACTTCGTCTCTCTCTTCCCCCTCCGTCACTCTCCTCCCCCTTCCGTCTGTTTACCCCTCCACCTCTCTCTCCTACCCCCACCGTCCCTCTCTCTCTCCCCTTTCCGTCTCTTTCTCTCTCCCCCTTGCGTCTCACTTCTCCCTCCATCTTTCTCTCTCCCCTTCCCTCTCTCCCTCTCGTCTCTCTCCCCCTCCCTCCTTCCGTCTATCTCTCCACCCCGTCTGTCTCTCTCATCCCCTTCTGTCTCTTTCTCTCACCCACTTGCGTCTCACTTTTTCCTTCGTCTCTCACTCTCCCCTTCCTTCTCGCTCTCTCTGCCCTTCCATCTCTAATCCCCCTGCGTCTCTCTCCCCTCCGTCTCTCTCTTCCCCTTCCCTCTCTCTCCCCCATGTCTCACTTCCCCTTCCGTCTCTCTCGTCCCATTCCCTTTCTCCTCCCCTTCCCTCTCTCTTCTCCCCCTTCTGTCTACCCCTCCATCTTTTCCCCCTCTGACTCTCTCTCCTTCCCCTCCGTCTCTCTCTCCTTCCCTTCCCCTCTGACTCTCTCTCCTTCCCTTCCCCTCCGTCTCTCTCTCCTTCCCCTCCGTCTTTCTTTCTTTCACCCCTCCGTCTCCCTCTCTCCCCCTCCTCTCTCTCTTCCTCCCCCATCTCTCTCTCCCCCCCCGCCTCTCTTCACCCTCGTCTCTCTCCCCCTCGGATTCTCTCCCCCCCACTGGTGGCTCTCTTCATCTCTCTCCCCTCCCGTCTCTCTCTCTCCTTTCCCTCTCTCTCTCTCTCTCTCTGTCCCCCATTCCGTCTCTCTCCCCTACATCTCTCTCTCTCTGTTCCATCCCTCTCATCTTTCTCTCCCCCTCCCTCTCCTCCCTTCCGTCTCTCTCCTCCCGTCTCTCTCTCTCACCCCTTGCGTCTCACTTCTTCCTTCGTCTCTCACTCTCCCCTTCCTTCTCACTCTGCCCTTCCATCTCTAATCCCCGTTCCGTCTCTCTCTCTCCTCCCCTTCCGTCTCTCTCTCTCTCTCTCCCCTTCCATCTTTCTCTTCCACCCTTCCGTTTCTCTTCCACCCTTCCGTCTCTCTCTCTCCCTTCCGTCTCCTTCTCTCACCCCCTTGCGTCTCACTTCTTCCTTCGTCTCTCACTCTCCCCTTCCGTCTTTCCTCCGTCGCTATTCCCCCTCCGTCGCTATTCCCCCTCCGTCGCTATTCCCCCTCCGTCGCTATTCCCCCTCCGTCGCTATTCCCCCTCCGTCGCTATTCCCCTCCGTCGCTATTCCCCCTCCGTCGCTATTCCCCCTCCGTCGCTATTCCCCCTCCGTCGCTATTCCCCCTCCGTCGCTATTCCCCCTCCGTCGCTATTCCCCCTCCGTCGCTATTCCCCCTCCGTCGCTATTCCCCCTCCGTCGCTATTCCCCCTCCGTCGCTATTCCCCCTCCGTCGCTATTCCCCCTCCGTCGCTATTCCCCCTCCGTCGCTATTCCCCCCTCCGTCGCTATTCCCCCTCCGTCGCTATTCCCCCCTCCGTCGCTATTCCCCCCTCCGTCGCTATTCCCCCTCCGTCGCTATTCCCCTCCGTCGCTATTCCCCCTCCGTCGCTATTCCCCCTCCGTCGCTATTCCCCTCCGTCGCTATTCCCCCTCCGTCGCTATTCCCCCTCCGTCGCTATTCCCCCTCCGTCGCTATTCCCCCTCCGTCGCTATTCCCCCTCCGTCGCTATTCCCCCTCCGTCGCTATTCCCCCTCCGTCGCTATTCCCCTCCGTCGCTATTCCCCCTCCGTCGCTATTCCCCCTCCGTCGCTATTCCCCCTCCGTCGCTATTCCCCCTCCGTCGCTATTCCCCCTCCGTCGCTATTCCCCCTCCGTCGCTATTCCCCCTCCGTCGCTATTCCCCTCCGTCGCTATTTCCCCCTCCGTCGCTATTCCCCCTCCGTCGCTATTCCCCCTCCGTCGCTATTCCCCCTCCGTCGCTATTCCCCCTCCGTCGCTATTCCCCCTCCGTCGCTATTCCCCCTCCGTCGCTATTCCCCCTCCGTCGCTATTCCCCTCCGTCGCTATTCCCCCTCCGTCGCTATTCCCCCTCCGTCGCTATTCCCCCTCCGTCGCTATTCCCCCTCCGTCGCTATTCCCCCTCCGTCGCTATTCCCCCTCCGTCGCTATTCCCCCTTCCGTCGCTATTCCCCTCCGTCGCTATTCCCCCTCCGTCGCTATTCCCCCTCCGTCGCTATTCCCCCTCCGTCGCTATTCCCCCTCCGTCGCTATTCCCCCTCCGTCGCTATTCCCCTCCGTCGCTATTCCCCCTCCGTCGCTATTCCCCCTCCGTCGCTATTCCCCCTCCGTCGCTATTCCCCCTCCGTCGCTATTCCCCCTCCGTCGCTATTCCCCCTCCGTCGCTATCTCTCCCCCTCCGTCGCTATTCCCCCTCCGTCGCTATTCCCCCTCCGTCGCTATTCCCCCTCCGTCGCTATTCCCCCTCCGTCGCTATTCCCCCTCCGTCGCTATTCCCCCTCCGTCGCTATTCCCCCTCCGTCGCTATTCCCCTCCGTCGCTATTCCCCCTCCGTCGCTATTCCCCTCCGTCGCTATTCCCCCTCCGTCGCTATTCCCCCTCCGTCGCTATTCCCCCTCCGTCGCTATTCCCCCTCCGTCGCTATTCCCCCTCCGTCGCTCTCTACCCCTTCCGTCTCTCACCCCCACTGTCGTCACTCTTCCTCCTCTCCATCTCTCTCTCCCATCCGTTTCTATCTCTCCTCCCTTCCGACTCTCTCAATCCCTCCCTTCCTCCTCTCTCTCTCCCCTTGTCTCTCTTCCTCCTCCCTCTCTCTTCCCCCTCCATCTCTTCCTCCTCCCTCTCTCTACCCCTTTCCCCTCTCTCTCCCCCAGGTCTCACTTCCCCAACTCCCTCTCTCTTCTCCCCCTCCGTCTCTCTCTTCTCCCCCTCCGTCTCTCTCTTCTCCCCCTCCGTCTCTCTCTTCTCCCCCTCCGTCTCTCTCTCTCTCTTCCCTTCTGTCTAACTTCCCCCTTCCCTCTCAATCTTCACCCTCTGTCTCTCTCCCCTCCGTCTCTCTCTCGCCCCTTCTGTCTCTCACGCCCTTCGTCTCACTTCTTCCTTCGCCTCTCACTCTCCTTTCTCTCTCTTCCCCCCTCCGTCGCTCTCTCTCCCTCCGTGTCTCTCTCTCCCCCTTCCTCTCAATCCCTCCCTTCCTCCTCCATCTCTCTATCACCCTTCCATCTCTCTCTCCCTCTCCCGACTCTTCCACCCCACTCTCTTGCTTCCTGCCCCCTCTCTCGCTTCCTCACCCCCTCCGTCCCCTTTCCACCTCCGTCTCTCTCTAGCCCTTCCATCTCTCTCCCCGTCTCACTTCCCCTTCCGCCTTCCTCGTCCACTTCCCTCTCTCCCATTTTATTTCTCTCTCTCGCAATCCCTCCCTTCCTCCTCTCTCTCCCCTTCCACCTCTCTTCCTCCGTCTCTCTCTCCCTCTCCCCTTCCGTCTCTCTCCACCCTCTCTCCCCCCTCCGTCTCTCTCCCCCCTGCCTCCTTCCGTCTGTCTCTCTCTCCCCCACGTCTCACTTCCCCTTACATCTCTCTCAGTCCCCTTCCCTCTCTCTTCCCTATCCCTCTATCTTCTCCCCCTTCCGTCTGCCGACCCCTGTCTCTCTGCCCCCCCTCCGTCTTTCTCTTCTGCCCCTCCGTCTCTCTCTCCCATTCCGTCTCTCTCTCCTCCCTTCTGTCTCTCTCTTCCCCTTCCCTCTCTCTCTTCCCCTTCCCTCTCTCTTCCTCTTCCCACTCTCTCTTCCCCTTCCCTCTCTCTCAATCCCTCCCTTCCTCCTCTCTCCCTACTTCCCCCCATCTCCCCCCTTCCATCACTGTCTCTCTCTCCCGTCTCTCTCCTCCTTACCTCTCTCTCTCTCAATTCCTCCCTTCCTCCTCTCTCTCCCTACTTCCCCCATCTCCCCCCTTCCGTCACTGTCTCGCTCTCCCGTCTTTCTCCTCCTTACCTCTCTCTCTCAATTCCTCCCTTCCTCCTCTCTCCCATCCTCCTCCATCTCTCTATCCCCTTCCGTCTCTTCTCCTCCGTCTCTCTCTACCCCTTGCATCTCTCTCCCCCTCCCTCCCTCCATCTGTCTCTCCACCTCCGTCTCTCTCCCCTCCTGTCTCACTGACCCCATCTGTCTCTCTGCCCCCAACATCTCTCTCTCCCCTACCCTCTTTCTCTCAATCATCCCTCCCTTCCTCCCTCTTTCCTTTTGTCTCTCTCCCCTCCCTTCCATCTCTCTTCATCCCCTTCCATCTCTTTTCTCCCATTCCATCTCTCTCTCCCATTCCGTCTCTCTCTTCCCCTTCCCTCTCTCTCCCCCTTCCCTCTCTCTTTCTCCCCTTCCCCCTCTCTCAATCCCTCCCTTCCTCCTCTCTCCCCCCTTCCTCCTCTCTCCCCACTTCCCCCCTATCTCCCCCCTTCCTTCATTGTCTCTCTCCTCCTCCTTAACTCTCTCTCTCTCAATTCCTCCCTTCCTCCTCTCTCTCCCATCCTCCTCCATCTCTCTCTCAATTCCTCCCTTCCTCCTCTCTCCCATCCTCCTCCATCTCTCTATCACACCTCCATCTCTCTCCCCTTCCGTCTCTCTTCTCCCTGCGTCTCTCTCTACCCCTTGCGTCTCTCTCTACCCCTTGCGTCTCTCTCTACCCCTTGCGTCTCTCTCTACCCCTTGCGTCTCTCTCTACCCCTTGCGTCTCTCTCTACCCCTTGCGTCTCTCTCTACCCCTTGCGTCTCTCTCTACCCTTGCGTCTCTCTCTACCCCTTGCGTCTCTCTCTACCCCTTGCGTCTCTCTCTACCCCTTGGCGTCTCTCTCTACCCCTTGCGTCTCTCTCTACCCCTTGCGTCTCTCTCTACCCCTTGCGTCTCTCTCTACCCCTTGCGTCTCTCTCTACCCCTTGCGTCTCTCTCTACCCTTGCGTCTCTCTCTACCCCTTGCGTCTCTCTCTACCCCTTGCGTCTCTCTCTACCCCTTGCGTCTCTCTCTACCCCTTGCGTCTCTCTCTACCCCTTGCGTCTCTCTCTACCCCTTGCGTCTCTCTCTACCCCTTGCGTCTCTCTCTACCCCTTGCGTCTCTCTCTACCCCTTGCGTCTCTCTCTACCCTTGCGTCTCTCTCTACCCCTTGCGTCTCTCTCTACCCCTTGCGTCTCTCTCTACCCCTGCGTCTCTCTCTACCCCTTGCGTCTCTCTCTACCCCTTGCGTCTCTCTCTACCCCTTGCGTCTCTCTCTACCCCTTGCGTCTCTCTCTACCCCTTGCGTCTCTCTCTACCCCTTGCGTCTCTCTCTACCCCTTGCGTCTCTCTCTACCCCTTGCGTCTCTCTCTACCCCTTGCGTCTCTCTCTCTACCCCTTGCGTCTCTCTCTACCCTTGCGTCTCTCTCTACCCCTTGCGTCTCTCTCTACCCCTTGCGTCTCTCTCTACCCTTGCGTCTCTCTCTACCCCTTGCGTCTCTCTCTACCCCTTGCGTCTCTCTCTACCCCTTGCGTCTCTCTCTACCCCTTGCGTCTCTCTCTACCCCTTGCGTCTCTCTCTACCCTTGCGTCTCTCTCTACCCCTTGCGTCTCTCTCTACCCCTTGCGTCTCTCTCTACCCCTTGCGTCTCTCTCTAACCCCTTGCGTCTCTCTCTACCCCTTGCGTCTCTCTCTACCCCTTGCGTCTCTCTCTACCCCTTGCGTCTCTCTCTACCCCTTGCGTCTCTCTCTACCCCTTGCGTCTCTCTCTACCCCTTGCGTCTCTCTCTACCCCTTGCGTCTCTCTCTACCCCTTGCGTCTCTCTCTACCCTTGCGTCTCTCTCTACCCCTTGCGTCTCTCTCTATCCCTTCCGTCCCTCTCCCACTGTCGTCTCTCTTCCCCCTCCGTCTCTCTTCCTCCATCTCTCTCCCTTTCCGTCTCTCTGTCTCTCCCCCTCTTCCGTCGCTCTCTCTTCCCCCCCTCATCGCTCTCTTCCCACTCTATCTCACTCCCCCTTGGACTCTCTCTCTCCCACTGTCGTCTCTCTTCCCCCTCCATCTCTCTATTCCTCCTCCTTCTCTCTGTCTCTCCCCTCCCTTCCGACTCTTTCCCCCTCCGTCGCTCTCTATCTTTCCCCCTCATTCTCTCTCTCTCTTCCCGCTCCATCTCTCTTCCTACCCCCTCTCGCTACCTCCTCCCTCCATCTCTCTTCCCACTATCGTCTCTCCTTCCCTCTCCGTCGCTCTCTCTCCTCCCCTCCGTCTCTCTCTCTCTTTCCCCCTCCGTCTATCTCTCTTCCTCCCCCCTCCCTCGCTTCCTCCCCCCTCTCTCTTCCCCCTGTCCCACTCCCCCTCGGACTCTCTCTCTCCCACTGTCGTCTATCTTACCCCTCCGTCTCTCCCCTCCCTTCTATCTCTTCCCCCCTCAGTCACTCTATCTCTTCCCCCCTCAGTCGCTCTCTCTTCCTCCCCCTCTCTCTTCCTCCCCCCTCTCTCTTCTCCCCCTCACTCTTCCACCTCCTCTCTCTTCCTCCCCCTCGCTTCCACCTCCCTCCATCTCTCCTCCCACTCTGTCTCTCTCTTCCTCCCCCCCTCCGTCTCTTTTCCCACTCGGTCTCTCACTTTCCACATCCGTCTCTCTCCCACTGTCATCTCTTCCCCCTCCGTCTCTCTCTTCCCCCCTCCGTCTCTCTCTTTCTTCCCCCGCCCCGTCTCTCTCTCTCTTCCCCCTCCGTCTCTCTCTCTCTTCCCCCCTCCGTCTCTCTCCCCCTCTGTCCCTCTTCCCACTCCATCTCACTCCCCCTCGGACTCTCTCTTCCCCTCCGTCTCTCTTACTCCCCCCTCGGTCTCTTCCCCCCTCCGTCTCGGTCTCTTCCCCCCTCCGTCTCGGTCTCTTCCCCCCTCCGTCTCGGTCTCTTCCCCCCTCCGTCTCGGTCTCTTCCCCCTCCGTCTCGGTCTCTTCCCCCCTCCGTCTCGGTCTCTTCCCCCCTCCGTCTCGGTCTCTTCCCCCCTCCGTCTCGGTCTCTTCCCCCCTCCGTCTCGGTCTCTTCCCCCCTCCGTCTCGGTCTCTTCCCCCCTCCGTCTCGGTCTCTTCCCCCCTCCGTCTCGGTCTCTTCCCCCCTCCGTCTCGGTCTCTTCCCCCCTCCGTCTCGTCTCTTCCCCCTCCGTCTCGGTCTCTTCCCCCCTCCGTCTCGGTCTCTTCCCCCCTCCGTCTCGGTA